>NC_084837.1:3037765-3337765 GCF_033115175.1 Lepus europaeus
TGCCCACTGTCCTCACCTCACAGCCCACCTGCTCCCAGTTCAATGCCAAGTTCTTAGCCAGGCTCCTCCCTCTGGGGGTCACCTCTGCCTCCCCGCGGTGCCTTGAAAAACGTCACCCTGTCTCAGTCCTGGTTTCTCATCTGGAGATACGGGAGTCTGCACTGGGCCACGGCCTGCAGCCTGGGCTTGGTGAGGGTGGGGTGAGAGTGGCTCTCAGAGCAGCAGCCACCGCAGCCCAGACACACCCCGGGCTGTTCCCAACAGCGTGCTGGTGAGGGGCTCCGGCAGAGGCTGCCCTTAGCCTGGCCACCAAGGCCCCACGCGGCTGCTCTGCCCCTCTCTGGGCGGGGCTTCCCTCCACCAGCCAGCACACTGGCCTCCTGGTGTCCCCAGCCTTCACGCTTACCCCTGTCCCAGGCCGCCTGGCTCTGCCCTGGCTTTAGCACTGAGCATCCCCCACCTCGGACACCCCCACTCCCAAGCACTAGAGGCTGGACACCCTGCGGCCCCATGCTCCCAGGGCTGGCTCTTGTTTCTTGTCCCTGCTCCGTGGACTACTCTTGGGAGGCCCTCCCTGGGCCCCTGGGCAGCTCTGCACCCCGGGTTCTCATTTTTCATCACTGACCAAATGCAGCACTGGAGTGAATGACGTTCCTTGTCGGTGACGGAGAGCAGGCGCCTCGTCTGTCCCCAGTGCAAAGTCTGGTCCAGAGAAGGCATCATTCAAGTGTTTTCTGTTGGGGGGTTTTAGGCCACTGCACTGGTGTTTTTGGCTCTCCGGTCCTGGGAGCTCAGAGGTGCTGGTTTCAACGTCAGACCCACGTGTCAGGACACCACTGGCCCTCCAGGCTCCGGAGTTTGCATCATTGCTTTCATGGTCACCTGTTCAACAACAACCTGAGTACCCGGAGATCAGTGGCCAAGGCAGCCCGAGCCTGGGCAGGAACTGCCCCCAGGTCTCCCACGTGGTTGTGTCGTCATCTGCTGCCTCCCGGGATGCACGGTGGAGGAAGCAGAGCCGGGACTTGAAGCCCAGGCACTCGGCTACAAACACAGGGGTCCCAGGCAGCGGCTTAACCGCTGTGCCAATGCCCATCCTGCAGCCACATTTCACGGAGCAGCCTGGGGCGTGCTAAGCACAAGCCCCAGGGAGAGGGGCAGCACCTCAGAGCTGGCGACGACCTCAGTGCCACACGGCCACGCCAACCAGGAGGCACAGCGGCTTGGCAGGTGGCTCCCCTGTGACGTCCCCTCTGCCGTCACCACATCCACAGGAGGTGCCTGACATCCCGGCGCTGAGAAACAAGGAACCCGGGGCACAGGGAGCAGGAGGAAGTCGCCGCACTGCTGGGAGGCGGGGGTACGGCAGGCAGGTCTGAGGCTAAACCTCGTCCCCCCCACACCACCCCGCCTCGTCCCCCCCCACCCCACCCCGCCTCGTCCCCCCCCACGCCACCCCGCCTCGTCCTCCCCCTCGCCACCCCGCCTCGTCCTCCCCCCATGCCACCCCGCCTCGTCCTCCCCCCACCCCACCCCGTCTCATCCCCCACCTCGCCACCCCGCCTCGTCCTCCCCCCACGCCACCCCGCCTCGTCCTCCCCCACGCCACCCCGCCTCGTCCTCCCCCACGCCACCCCGCCTCGTCCTCCCCTCACGCCACCCCGCCTCGTCCCCCCCCTCGCCACCCCGCCTCGTCCTCCCCCCTCGCCACCCCGCCTCGTCCTCCCCCACGCCACCCCGCCTCGTCCTCCCCCCACGCCACCCCGCCTCGTCCCCCCCCCTCGCCACCCCGCCTCGTCCTCCCCCACACCACCCCGCCTCGTCCTCCCCCACGCCACCCCGCCTCGTCCTCCCCCCACGCCACCCCGCCTCGTCCCCCCCCTCGCCACCCCCGCCTCGTCCCCCCCCCTCGCCACCCCGCCTCGTCCTCCCCCCTCGCCACCCCGCCTCGTCCTCCCCCACGCCACCCCGCCTCGTCCTCCCCCCACGCCACCCCGCCTCGTCCCCCCCCCTCGCCACCCCGCCTCGTCCTCCCCCCTCGCCACCCCGCCTCGTACTCTCCCTCGCCACCCCGCCTCGTCCTCCCCCTCGCCACCCCGCCTCGTCCTCCCCCCTCGCCACCCCCGCCTCGTCCTCCCCCCTCGCCACCCCGCCTCGTCCTCCCCCCCCCCACGCCACCCCGCCTCGTCCTCCCCCCACGCCACCCAGCCTCGTCCTCCCCACACGCCACCCCCGCCTCGTCCTCCCCACACGCCACCCCGCCTCGTCCTCCCCCCTCGCCACCCCGCCTCGTCCTCCCCCCTCGCCACCCCGCCTCGTCCTCCCCCCTCGCCACCCCGCCTCGTCCTCCCCACACGCCACCCCGCCTCGTCCTCCCCACACGCCACCCCGCCTCGTCCTCCCCCCTCGCCACCCCGCCTCGTCCTCCCCCCTCGCCACCCCGCCTCGTCCTCCCCCCTCGCCACCCCGCCTCGTCCTCCCCCCACGCCACCCCGCCTCGTCCTCCCCCCACGCCACCCCGCCTCGTCCCCCCCCTCGCCACCCCGCCTCGTCCTCCCCCCTCGCCACCCCGCCTCGTCCTCCCCCACACCACCCCGCCTCGTCTCGCTGCCGTGCAGGGAGTGTAAGACATCCGATGGCGTTTCCATAATGACTTGCCGGATGCCATGTGGAAGTGTTTCTGGAAAACAAGGGTGCACGCATGGATGCACACATTATGATTATTCACATTGTAAAATCTTTACGTAGGGCAAAGCGTTCCTCTCCCAGGGGGCAGCGTCCGCCCGCAGGCCGCGTGAAGTCCACGGTCAGCTGGTCCGGCCTCCAGGGCAAACCGCAGGCCAGACTCGGAATTCAACAAATCCAAGCAGGCTCATTTTCAAGTTGATGATTTTGCGCAGCCTGAGAAGGAGGCGAGAAATATGCAAGGGGCCCTTGGCAGGAAAAGTCCCCCAGCCTCGAACCAAAGTGATTCTGTGGTTGTATTGAGGGAGAGAGAGATGGTTAAGACATTTAAAAAAAAAAAAAAAAAAGGCTTCCAGCTGCCTGTGGCTGTTGTACCTTAACTAAATCAGTTTCCAGGGGGAGTTCCCTCCGTGGCTGTGCCTCCAGCCCTCACACCTCTGCCTCCCTGGGTTCTGTGTGGGCAGAAGCTGGGGCGTGGAGAAGGGCTGGGGGTGGGTGGTGTCAGAGCCGGCATCAAACCCAGGGTAGGGCCTCCCCGTCAAAGCCGGCGTCTCAGGGCCCGAGGACGGGGGTTCCTGGGAGGCAGAGCTGCACACCGGGGCCCGAGGAGGCGGGTGAGGGGGGCACTTGGCGCTCGGCAGTTTTCTGTGTGTGCAGATGTGTGGGCCTGACGTGTTTCCTGACAGCCTCGATGTGGCTTAGCCGGCAGAGGTCTTGACAAATCGCGATCGACCCAGACCCAGCCTCGCGTGCGCTTCAGCAGAGTCGATTTTTCAAAGGAGAAAAAAAACCGCGAGCACTGACAGAGCGGCTTCTCTGTAAGAGGAACCTCCTCCCGCGTGGGGCTTTTAATCACGCCTGTGAATCTGGGTTTCCTGGACCCCGGAGCGTGGCGTGAGAGAGGACTGACCCCTAGGGGAGATGGCGTCCCTGCGCGCGGGCTCTGTTCTCCCCAAGGGAACGGACACAGCACCCCGTGCCGAGTTCAAACACCAAAGGCAACCCCGAGAGCCACTGCAGACTCTGCAGGACCCGTCTGCGGGGGGGGGGGGGGGGGGGGGGGGTTAATTCCCAGTGGCGAAGACCCTGGAGGGAGCAGACAGAACTGCAGGAGGAAGGCAGCCGCCGTCCTGGAGTGGCACCGGGGATCCGGGAGAGCACGTGGGGGGGGAACCCAGGGTCTTGGTCGGCTGGGGCCATCGTCCCATGCCACGCGGAGCGTATTTCTCACAGCCTGGAGGCCGGGGCGCAGGGCACAGCCCGTCAGGTGCTGGCGAGGCCCCGCCTCTCCCGTGTCTGTGTGGCAGAGGAAGCAGGCACTCTGGGACCGCTCCCCACTCTCCTGGGCTCATCTGCAGCCCACCCCTCTCCCAACCCCCCCCCCCCCCGGCATAACTCCTCACACCGAGGGTGGGGGCTTCATCTGAGCAGGGTGAGGGGACACAGTTCTGTCCGTAGCACCTGCCACTCTCAAGCGCAGACGCCAAGTGTTCTGTCTCAGTTCTGTCGGCTGTGGAACTGGGAGGCTTTGTGGGGGAGCTCTCAGGGTTGTATGAGCCAAATGCGTGCCAACCTCAGCACGGTCATGCAGTCGGGGCCTCCACGTTGTCCTAAGTGCAGGGTGGTGAGAGCAGGGGTCTGCACAGCAGCTCTCCCTGTGGAGCCACAGACCCCTGGGATCCGGGCGCGGAAGCCAGGACTTCACAGGGCACCGCTTAGAAACCGCCCCGGGTACAAGGCCACCGCACCTTGTGCACCTGCCACACCTCGAGGAGCCCCAAGTGTAAAACACACATCAGTCACACGGGAAGGCACCCGGGGCCACATGCACACCCTCACTGCCACCTGTGCACTCCCCGCAGGGGCAGGGCCACGCCCACCTCTCCAAGCCTGAGCTGACTCACTGGACCTGGGCACTCGCTATCGCCTCAGAGACTCCAGAAAGAACAACTCTCCTGCACGCGAAGCTGACCTTCAGAGCAACGCCGTGTGTGTGTGTGCGTGTGTGTGCATGGGTGTGCACACGCTCCTGCATCTGCATACCACGGATCTCGCGCTACACACGCTTGCTACACGTAGGAGCCTCGTTTTCTCTTGAGGAGCTGTGTGCTGGGCTGCAGGGCGTAGGATTCGTGAGCTTGGCCTCCATCAACGTCATTTCTGTGCCACAGACGCGCGTAACTGTGACACAGTCCCACTGGACCCCAATGCCACAGGGTTTATTTTACCATTCCCTTTTTATGGATTGCTTTGCCTTCCGTTTTCATATTTGGCTAAGACTGAACCCCGGGCAAAATTTCACTGGTGATTAGAGATGGGGGTGCAGGGGTGGGAACAGGGAGCCCGGGGCCAGGTGCCCGGATGGATGAACCTGACTCCAGGGTGGGGCGAGGAGCGCCCTGAGGGCAGCCATGGTCCCCGTGAAGACGTCCAGCCAGGAGCCCCCACCTCTGACGCCACCCCCGGGTCTGCAGGCTGCCTCCTCACTAGCAGCAGCTTGGACAAACGCGTTTTCTCTTTGTTCTGTTCATCCTGAAGCTCCCCTGAGGTCCCAGACCTGCACAGGCCGCTCCCTCGCAGAAGCAGCCCACGGAGAGAGGCTCACGCTCCTCCACAAGGAAGCCAATCGCACTACAAGAGACCAAGCCCCTGTCTCCAGCCTCGCAGATGGCCATGACCCACACCGCCGAGGCCAGGGAGGGCAAGTGTTTTGACAGCAGGGGACACAGGCAAAGCTCCCTGTCTTCTACCCCCAAATCGCCAGACACACAGGACCCACCTCAGCAAACCCATCCCCGGGGCCGCCCCATGCAGGTGCACTCACTTCAAATCCTCGACTCTCCAGGGGCCCGCAGACTCAGCACCTCCACCACGCCTCCCAGCCACGACCTACGCCCTCCTGGATGGCTTAGGCAGGCCAGCCCCTCACCGCCTGCACTGGGGACCCCCCCAGATACACACAAACTCACTTTCCCCACTCCACAGTCATGGGGTCTGCCTGGGGCAGGGAGAACAGTGCAGGTTTTGGGGACTCAGCCTCAGGGTGTGGGAGGTAGAACCCCACCTGCTGATGAGAAGCCTTGGCCACGCTGCGTCTCCTGTGGGGAACCCAGCTCCTGGCCACGCCCACGAAGGGAAGAGAAGGCTGGAGGATTCCCAAGTCTTATGACCTGAGAAACCACGGGGATGGTGGTGCCAGCAACTGGATCAGTGGCTCTGGAAGTGGGGCTCCCGGGCCAGCAGCTGAGCCCCGGACTCGGAAGCTCGGTGGGGGCTGGGGAGAGCCCAGGCATCTGTTTAACAAGCCCACATTCCTGACGCACCACGGCATTGGAAGGCCAGTGATTTGGAGGCTGTGCTGTGGGCATTGTAGCAGGAAAGGGCGAAGGCGGTGGGGTTGGGAGGGGTGTTGTGTGGGGGCCGGGGCGGGCCCTCTCCTTTCAGAGAGAGAGCAAGCGGCTGGAAGCTCCGGACCCTCAGGCGACGATTCCAGATCCACGGGGGATGACTGGTCGGCAGTGCCCAGGCCGCTGCAAGACCTCTCTGGTCTCTGGCTCTCATCTTCCCTCCCAGCCTCAGACAGACGCTGCGCTGTGACGGTATCTGAACCGGAAGCCCACAGGCTGGGCTGTGGGAAGTGGGATGCAGCCGATCCCCGGGCCCTGTGGTGGGCGCTGGGCGTGAAGAGGAGAGTGGTGCTGACGGTCCCACACGGTCAGGATGGACGAGGTGCAGGGGAGAGACAGGAGCAGCCTCAGTGGGAGGCCCCCGAGCGGAAGTCCTGGCGTAGAGCTGGCACTCAGACCTGGCAGCATTGGCGGGGTTAGAGCAGATACTGAGAGACGCAGCCCAGGCGCCAGGTGGCCAGAGAGGGGAGCTGGTGAAGACCCCGGGGAGGAAGGGGCGGCTGGTCTTTGTGTCTTCAAAAGCAAAAACCCTCTGCTGATTCCCTCCCACGAGCCCTGGCGCGGGAGGGGAACTTTCAAAGAGATCACAGGAGAAGAAAGATGGACTCCGCTTCCTTTGATTGTTCCGAGTTAATAAAGCAGCGCTGGTGTGAGTGGGTCCGCTCTGAGACTACACGAATCTGAGCCAGGAGAAACAGCACAACACGGCGCAGCCCCACGCGGGGCCGGGCGGCGCTGCCTGCCACTCACCGCCTCCCCAAAGGACAGGCGGTGACACCACCCGCTAGATCCGCATTCTTCCTGCGACCGTGTGGCTGAGAGTGGCTCAAAGGCGCTGCTGCAATTATCCACCGATGAACCGGCTGGACGGACGCTACCCCGGGGCATCCTGACCACGTGCTGAGGGTTAGAACCAGGTGTAGGCACTGGGCAGTGGTTACCAGGCCCATAGGAGCGCCCGGATCCCACATCCGAGCGCCTGGGTTTCAGTCTCAGCTCTGCTCCCAAAGCCAGCTCCCTGCTAACGCTCGCCCTGGGAGGCAGCTGTGAGGGCTCAAGGACCTGGGCCCTGCGGCCCCAGGGGAGCCTGGATCCAGGCTGACCTGGGCCCTGCGGCCCCAGGGGAGCCTGGATCCAGGCCCTGGGCTGAGCGCCTGGCTGTTGTGCATATCTGGGGAGTGAGCCAAGAGATGGGAGCGCGCGCTCTCTCTCTGCCCCTCTCTCCCCCTCTGTCTCCCCCTCTCTCTCTTCCTTCTCCCCCACTCTCCCCCTCCCTCTCCCCCTCTCTCCCCCCTCTCCCTCTCTCCCCCTCTCTCCCCCCTCTCCCTCTCTCCCCCTCTCTCTCCCCCCTCTCCCTCTCTCCCCCCCTCTCCCTCTCTCCCCCTCTCTCCCCCCCCTCTCCCTCTCTCCCCCTCTCTCTCCCCCCTCTCCCCCCTCTCCCTCTCTCCCCCCCTCTCCCTCTCTCCCCCTCTCTCCCCCCTCTCCCTCTCTCCCTCTCTCTCTCCCCCTCCCTCTCCCCCCTCTCCCACCTCTCACTCTCTCCCCCTCTCTCCCTCTCTCTCTCCCTCTCTTCCTCTCTCCCCCTCCCTCTCTCCCTCTCTGTCACTCTCTCTCTGCTTCACAAAAGTAAATTAGAACAAATCAGTATTCTCATGAATCAAATAACCAAAACAATGATTACCTGATTTGAATTTTACAATGAAATTTTTAAAAATATTTTCTTATTTTATTAACTTAGAAAAATAATACATGGGCACTATAAAAAAAAAATGAGGAATTCCATTTGAGCAGTGTTGTGGGCGTAGCCAAGCACCGGCCAGATCTCCACCTCCAGCTCCTCTTCACCTGTCCTCTGCAGGTGTAAGAAGTGCCTGAGGCACCTAGAACAAAGCGGGGTTGCTTAGCTCACAGCGCTGGAGGCCCCGAGGTGCCAGCCCCTGAGGGCCAAGGGGTGTGAAGGTAATGAGAGAACCAGCTGAGGAAACCCAGCTAGCTGTAGAGCAATCTGCTTTACCGTAACCTGCTTTGGAACAACCCATCTTATTTTTTTAGATTTTATTTATTTATTTGAGAGGCAGAGTACACACAGAGAGAAAGGGAGAGACAGAGAGAGGTCTCCCATCTGCTGGTTCACCCCCTAGATGGCCACAATGGCCAGAGCTGAGCCAATCCAAAGCCAGGAGCCAGGAGCTTCTTCCCGGTCTCCCGCACAGGTGCAGGGGGCCCAAGGACTTGGGCCATCTTCCACTGCTTCCCCAGGCCATAGCAGAGAGCTGGATCAGAAGAGGAGCAATGGGGACTAGAAGGGGCTCCCATAGAGGATGCCAGGTAGATACTTAACCTACTATGCCACAGCGCCGGCCCCAACAACCCATTTTACAACTTGCTTTGCAACAACCACTTTGTAACAACTTTGCAACAATCCATTGTTTAACAACCTGCTGTGCAATCTGCTTTAAAACACACTTTGTGACAATTGCTTTCCAAGGGCTGCTGTTCACAACAATGTGCCTTGCTTTGTCCTAGTTTGCAACAACCTGCTTTGCAACAACCCGCTTTGTAACAACCCGCTTTGTAACAACCCGCTTTGTAACAACCCGCTTTGTAACAACCTGATTCACAACAACCTGCTCCCACGGTAACTAACCCTGTCTCTCAGAGCAAGACCTCACCCCTGGAGAAGGGCAGGAATTCCTCTTACGAACCCCAGTAGCTCTCAGAGGCCACTCCCAGCACTGCTACATTGAAAGTCAAAGTGTGGAGACGGGAAACCAAGGCTGGCTCGGGCAGAGTTTTTTTCTCTGAAATTCTGTGCTGAGACGCACGCACCCCACCAGGGACCCAGGAGGAGAAGCAAACTTGCAGCTGGGCGCGTGGAACACGTGGTGGTTCACAAGGAGAGCCGCAGCGCCAGGGCCCCAGGGTGGATGCCGGGGAAAGGGATGGGAGGCACGGGGGCAGTGAGCAGCAGACGGCGCAGAGGCTTCGCCAGCTCAAGCCAGAACATCTGATCGCGTTCCATGTGCAGCAGGTGCTCCACGAAAGACTCAAGGAAGAGTTCACTTCCTACGGCGGGGGTGAGGGGCACCAGCACCTCTAAAACGTGGGCCCTGCTCTGCGCCGTGAGGCGGGAGGGGCTGCTCCAGCACGGGGCCCACTGAGCACTGGGAGAAGGCAGGTGCACGCGGCGATTACCATGGGGACCAGGGCAGGGTGGGGACCAGGGAGAAGGGCCTGGCGACGCCTCTTATGGACCTGCTTCTTCTAAGTGTCCCTCAGGAAGGGCTACTCCTTGGATTCCTGGAGAAGCCACCCCAGGGCACACAGGAGGAAGTGGATCCCAGTAGTGCGAATAGCAGACTGTGGCCACCCAGGTCCCCGGGGTGCCTGTGGAAGGCAGCACCTGTTGCGGCTACAGGGTGATTGCCAGCAGACAGCCCCTCCCCGTCAGACCCTCCTGAGCTTGCCTTGGCCCCAAACAGTGACCCTGCCCTGTGCTGGGACAGTGCCCCTGCAGGACCATGGTATAAGAACCCACCATCCTCCCCATTGGGCGGATACTCAGCCGCAGAGCCCCAGGAGGTGTCCAGCTTTGCTAGATCCACACAGGGTTCCACTTCTCCTGTGGCCCAGCCTGTGTTCTCCCCTCCCTTCCGCGGTGGTCCGTGAGGCCAGACTGCAGATCCAGCTGCAGCACCTTCCAGATCTCTCTCAGGAGCAGAGGGCTACTGAGGTAGGGGTCCTTCCCTTCCTGGGGACAGCTGTGCCCCGTGGCTGAACAGACGGGTGACAAAGGCAAGGTTGTCTCAGCCGCGTGCAAGGGGCTGGGTTGGCCAAGGCCTTTTATGGGCTTCACTTTCGTGGGTGTGGATCCCTCGTGAGCAGCGTGTAACCCCAGCTCATCTCCGCGTTGCCTCTGGAAGAAATCCACCCTGCTACAATGAGGGAAAATGAGAACTGAAGCTGCCTTCATCAGAACACCCCACACATCATGCAGATGGAGCGTGTCTTAGAGACAAAGTGGCTCTGTCGGAAGTCTATGAAATCAGCCAAATAAACTGTAAACTGTTATGTCACTCTCTGTCTATCCAACGACAGTGTCAAGATCTCAACTCTTCCCATCAGAATGAAACATCAAAGCCTGCCAGTAGAGCATTTAAGTGATCAGTAGGCCAGGCCGTTTGGAGAATGATACATTTATACCATCCAGGGATAATGAGAAGCAATACTTTGTAGCACAAAGGATGTTCTAAAAGTTTGTGGGAAGTGCATGGATTTAGAAATGCTTTCGCACCAAAACAAATGCATAGTTTAATTCCACTTTCCCACAAGCCTTTTGAAGTGCCCTCTCCTGTACACACATCCAGACCGCTGCCTCGGGCATGTGTTAGCAACTGTCACTAACACATTTCCACAGACTTAGCGGGTTAACACCATACACAGCTGCCCTCCTGTGGCTGCCATGGCTAAGTGGGATTCTGTTCTCGGAGACCTCCCACAAGTGGCAGCCAGGGAGTGGGGCAGGGCTGAGGTCTCTCCCAAAGGCTCAGCTAAGGAAGGAGGCACCTGGGCTCACTCAGTGGCCCTTGGCAGGGTTCAGCCCCCACGTGCTGTGGCTCCAGCAGCCGCTGGAGGCCACCGCAGCCCCTTGGCCATGGCCCTCTCCAGTGCAGAAGCTGGCTCTGTCAAAGCAGGCAAGTTAAGGAGGTGACAGAGTGTGACAGGAGACTGAAGCCACGGGCATGACGCTGAGGAGCAGTGAGTGAGGCTGCCGCCTGCAACGCCAGCATCCCACACGGGACGCTGGTTCAAGTTCCAGATGCTCTGCTTCCAATCCAGCTCCCTGCAAATGCACCTAGGAAAGCAGCAGATGATGGCCCAAGTGCTCAGGTCACTGCCACCCAGGTGAGGAGACCGGGATGGAGTTCCAGACTCCTGGCTTCAGCCTGGCCCAACCCCAGCCTTTGCAGCTGTCTGGGGAGTGAACCAGCATATAAAAGATAGTGCTTGTTCTCTCTCTCTCTCTCTCTCTCTCTCTCTCTCTCTCTCTCCTTTCTGTAACTCTGCCTTTGAAATAAATAAAGTAAATCTTTAAAAAAAAAAAATTGAAGCCATAACATAAGGATGGAGCAGACACCTGCCCAAGGTTGGTGAATTCTGTTGGTTCAAAACAAATTAGTTCAGGGCAGAGGCTACACAAGGAAGACCGTGGGTGCTGGGGGGCAGCCGTCCTTGGCCACAGCCCTGGAGGCTGCCCAGCACAGCAAACGGGCGCAGGTGATCTCTGCAGTAGGAGGATACGCTGTCACCTTCTCCAGCTTCCTAAAATGCATGCAGAGGTCCAGATCCAAAAAGCCACTCGTCAGCCATTGTTGATGACTGCGTAGTATTCCACTGAAGGGCTGTCATGTGACTCCTTCATAAACACTCCTGCCAGGCTCCAGGCTGTTTCTGGGGCTTCATCCTGGGAACACCCTCCTGGCCACACAGTTCTGCACTCACTCATGCACCTCCTGGGGAAAGGATCTACATTCTATCCATTCATCTACCTTCTTAGAGAAGACGGCCTGAAGATGGGCGGAATCGTTGGGCTGAAAGGCATGCTCGTTTTAAAGACTTTCATTCCTTTACAAAATGCATTTCGCTGGTCTCCATTTCATGGACTTGTTAGGTCAGCAAGGGCCGTCCGCCCCGTCCATTGCAAAGTGCACTCCTGCTCCCAGGGCTGGCTCCCCACAGGGGTCTGCAGCCCCCCCTGTCACTGACTCCCACCTGCCGCTACACACAAGTCCTGCAGGGCACCACTGAGCTGCCCTCCAGCAGTGCCGTCCCCTCGCGTCCTCCTGTGGACCACGTGTGGGCTTTAAAATCAGTGGGAGACGTCTGGGGCTCAGACTGAACTTGGACTATGAGATACAGTTGGTGAAAACCAGTTATTGCCGCTGGATGCAGACAAAGCGTCCCGTAAGCAAAGCCACCTGCTCACACAGGTGACCTGAAGGCCCTCAGCGTCCACTAAACAAAGGTCGCACAGGCTGGACCTGCAGGAAGTCCACGCTGGACAGAGAGCCTGAGTGTGAACACGCTTCCTCTCCGTGGGAGCAGAGCCCAGAGCCAGTGTCACCAAAAGCACTCCGGAGCGGACAAGCGACGGCAGCTTCCGGGTGCAGTGTTGGCTTTCTCCCCGCCTGCGCCAGGGGTCCCGGGAGAGGCACTGATAGACAGCACACGTCTGCCCCACAGCGGCTGCCACTCCTCACCCCTGGAGGGCCGACTCTGGGGCGGCATTGAGCCGGTGAGGGCGGGGTGCAGCTGCGTGTGTGCATGTGTGACACATGTCACTCTGGGACAGAATCAGGGCCTTCCACAGAGACCCCAGCCGGTGGCCACGGCTTGTTTCTTGGTTACCACTGCCGGGCACACAAGCAGAAGATAAACAGCTACCTGGAGGCTGGTGTAGACGCTGTATTAATACCACCCTCTCCCTCCCCCAAGAAAGGGACTTGCCGCTTTCTAACTCTCTTTGGGGGCCACCAAGAGAGAGACCCTTGGTCTGATTGTCTACGAGGGTAACTGGGCGACGTGGAGACCTTGTATACGTTTTACACCTCTACCCTGATGGTGCATGGATCAGGGACAGGGCAAGGGGTCGGCCTGTGATTTTCATTACTGGTGACTGAAGAACTGCTCACTTTCATTTCTTCGCCAAGGCCAGAGGAACATTAATGAAAGGGCCTCTTTACAGACATCACCCGGGTTTCCCAAGCAACTCTGGGCACCTCCACGCTCCAAGCCTCGACTTGTCTGCCCCATGTACCGGACGTCCGCTCTTCACCCTAAGTCTTCTTACTTGGTGATGGAAACTGGCTCCCGGGACTGACGCTGGCTGGTGGGTGAGCAGAGTGCTAGAGTCTTGCTCTCCAGGAGCCCTGAGCTCTCCCAGCTGCTCATCTCTCTCTCTCTCTCTCCTCTCTCCTCTCTCCTCTCTCCTCTCTCTCTCTCTCTCTCTTCTCTCTCTCTCTTTCTCCTTTGCCCCTTCCCGGTCAGCTGTGTCAGGGCCCAGGCCAAACCCTGCAGGTGCGCGTCCCTCCAGGGCCCTGGACCCACACAGCGCCACCTGGTGGTTGCATACAACCATCACAGCAGGACCCCAGAGGCAGGGCAAGGGGGCCCAGTGCAGGTGCAGAGAGCCGGGAGCCCCGTCCCGGTGAGAGGCATTGGTGATGATGGAGAGGAAACGCCTTGCTTTGGTGGGCAGCCCATGGTTCACAGTGGTACGAGAACAGAGCAGCAGCAGAGCGAGGATTGATTCTGCCGAGACGATTTACTAACCAAAACCCAATCCTCCCAAGTCCTCCCTCAAACACCAGCCACGCTGTATTTTGTCGGGGGAAGAGAATGACTTACGAGTGGCTGACCACCCCCGGGGGAAGCCTCGCTCTGCTGGCTTCTGAAAACACAGCTCTGAAGTGCTTTTCTATTATCTAGAAAATTAGGACGAATCATCAATACTATTGATACTCAGGAGCCAGCCTTAGGAAAGGTGCCCGTGACCTTGGGGCCACCTCCAGCGTGTGGTAAGCACACGAGGGCTGGCTGTGCACTGACCCCGGCTCCTGGCTGCTGTTTGCCGTGGGAAGAAAAGAACAAAGCCACATTATCTTTTCTAGCAGGTGTGTTTTTTTCAAATTTGCTTTGAAAATGACCCAAAAAATTCATTTCTTGGGTGCAATTTTTAAAATTTCTTTGTTTTTTAAAATGGGTACTGCATGGATATTTCAACCCTGCCATTATTCATGGTCAATTCTATTCTAGAGACAGAGAAAAAGAGGTGTCTCTCCAATGACTCCCTGTCCCCATGGAGCTGGAGACAAAGGCAGCTTCCCCATGTCTTCTGTGCGTGCTCTCCTCTGCCAAGGGCCAGCTGTGGGCCAGGCCAGGAGCCTCGCAGAGTGGGGTCTGTCCCTCCCCGAGTCTGGCAAACAAAGGCGGGGCAAAGGGTGATGGGCAGGGGTGAAGGGACGATGCGTCTCTTTTTGCAAAGTCGAGAACATCACCCCCAGAAAGTGGTGGCACCCGGAAGTGACAGGCTTGTGACACACCCAAGGCTCAGAGAGTTGCTGACGCAGGTAGAGCAGTGAGGTGGCAACACTGGGGACACGGAGGGTTCTGAGAATGCCAGGGACCGGCATTGCTGAGCCGATCCAAAGCCAGGAGCCAGGTGCTTCTTCTGGGCCCCCCATGTGAGTGCAGGAACCCAAGGACTTGGGCCATCTTCTACTGCTTCCCCAGGCCGCAGCAGAGAGCTGGATCGAAAGAGGGGCAGCCTGGACTAGAACTGGTACCCATATGGGATGCCAGCATCACAGGTGGAGGATTAACCTACTGCGCCACAGCGCCGGCCCCAGAAAGGAACAATTTTAAAACAATGTTTTTGATTCGAGGTTTGTCAGATCCACGGATGTGGAGGCCACAATGCAGAGGCTGGCGTTTGTCACCAAACTGGTCCTCAGGGGTCCAGGTTTTTGTCCCCACAGACGGGTCAGGGACGGCCGCCGCTCGGGGAAGCCTCTGGGCCCCCAGTTCCCTGCTCTCCTTCCCTCCGCCCTCACCACACACCGAAACCTCCGTCCAAGAACCAAACCCTAGGCTCCCTCTGGCACAACTGAGAGCTTGGCCAAAGATGGCGTGCGGGGAGCAAGATAGAGCCCACCGGAGCCTGATCTCAAAGACCCCCGCCTTTCCCCTCCACAGCACAAGGAAGAGGTCCAGCCGGGCCCCCAGCGCCTGTGGTGCAGCACTGGGAAGACCCCGCCCACTCCTGTCCTGCGTCTGGGTGGCATAGGTGCCGATGATGGTGGTGCTGGGACTGGCCCAGCCTACGCCCGTGACTGCCACAGCTTCTGCCGGAGCCGCTCAGAAAAAGGTGTTAAACTGCTGTCCAACCCAAACAGCAACCCAGCCGTCTCTGGTCACCTCCAAGTATTTCCAGGAACCTGCAGAACGGACCGTGCCTCCTCCATTGGACACGCGCCCCATGCCTCCTCCGTTGGACACGCGCCACCTGCTCTGCTGGCGGGAAGTGCGTCAGTCAGTAGCAACAGCGCCTCCCCGGGCCGGCGAGCCTTTCTACAAGTTTCTGGAACTGCCTTCATCCTCATCGCAATGAATCTCCTTGTAGCAAGAAGACAGTGGCACTCCCCACACCACGCCATGGGCTCCGAGCTGTGTGTGGGCTGAGGCAGATCCTTCTTGGACAGCTGGGCCACACAGGGAGGCCCGGAGCCCATACAGGGAGGCCCGTCACTTAATACCCGGGCTGGGTTCTGCTAAAGAAGACAGTTGGCTTGGGGCCGGCGCTGTGGTGCAGTAGGTTAACACTTCTCCTGCAAGCACCAGCATCCTATATGGACGCAGGTTCTAGTCCCAGCTGCTCCTCTTCCGATCCAGCTCTCTGCTGTGGCCTGGGAGAGCAGTGGAAGATGGCGCAAGTCCTTGGGCCCCTGCACCCACATGGGAGACCTGGAAGAAGCTCCTGGCTCCTGGCTTTGGATCGGCTCAGCTCTGGCTGTTGCGGCCAACTGGGGTGTGAACCAGCGGATGGAAGACCCCTGTCTCTCTCTGACTCTCTCTCTCTCTGTCTCTCTCTCTCTCTCCCCTCTCTCTGTAACCCTACCTCTCAAGTAGATAAATAAAATCTTTATTAAAAAATAAAAAGGAAGAAAAGAAGAAGGCGGGTCTGTTGAGCTGACCCCAAGCAGCGCGGGGCAGTCTCCGGGAAGGGCTCCTGTTGGACAGCACCGTGGCCGCAGCACCTGCCCAACAGCGAGCCGCGGGCAACGCAGGGGCCGGGCTTGCTCTTCAGGAAGCCCCCTCTCACCAGAACTGACCACGGTCCCACGAGAGCCACCTCGAGCCCTTAGGAGGGCAGCACCCCCAGTGACCAGTGACCTAATGACCTTCCACTAGGCCCCGCCTCTTAAAGATCCCACTTACCTTCTAACAGCTCCACGCCAGGGCCTAAGCTCCCAACACGTGGGGCTTCCACGGCACCCAAACCACAGCACACGCTCGCATCTACCTCCTCGCTTCGCAAGCTGGTGCTGCCTGCGGTCACCAGAGTGGGGCGCAAGCGACACCAGGCAGCCAGAGACACAGCCCCTGCGCGCACTGCGCCTCCTCCCCCGGGCCCGCCCTTGCTCTGAACGCTGGGGCTCTGCTCTGCCTCAGAGAGGTCCAGTGGCTGAGGCCAGGAGGCACCTCCAGGGCTGCAAGGCCGCAGGAACGCTGTGTGCCCGAGGCTGCAGTATGGAAACCAGGCGCATGCCCAGAGAACATCGGAGAAAGGTTGGAGATTGTTTGCAAAACTGATTTGACTAAATGTAAGTGTTTATATTGGGTTATTGAGAAAGAATACTAAACTCTGGCAAAAAGAAAAATCAGCACAGAGAAAATAGGTATCATAAATTGTAATGGCTTTTTTCCTGATTGCAGAGTAATTTATGACTGTTGTAGGAAATTTATAAAACAGGAAAGTGTGAAGAAAAATCAAGGGCAACCCGAATTTCACTACCCACAGGAGGCCACTGTTAGCGTTTTATATATTTCCTTCCTATTTTTGCATCATCCTGAATAATGAGTGAAGGTCTGTATGTAATAAGCACTTTATCCCAGCATCCTTCAAGGTACTTTGGATACATTATCTCAGTGCGTCGCTCCGGAAGCCCATGAGCTAAGTGTCGTTATCCCCATCTAATACCACGGAAGATCCAGACCACAGACACAGCTCGAGGGGAAGCCGAGTCCTGAGCCCCGACGGGTGTGGTCTCAAAATCAGCCCTAAACCAGAACGACTCAAGGAGTGGTCCGCAGCCCAGCTCCGTCTGCGAACCACGCGCTCCTGGCCCACACTGGAAGAAGCGTGCAAGCTGAGGACGAGAGCGTGGGGTCGGTTAGCAATTTCACGTCGTGCCAAACCCAGGGGGTGACTGCCATCACAGAGGGGGCGGGGGCCCCAATTCACGAGCGGGGGGCACGAGGCCTGAGCTGAACCCCAGGCGCGTAGCAGCGCAAGCACTAGTCTGCAATCGATGGGAAATTAAGAAAAAACAAAGCAGCCTTGGCCACAAAAGGCTTGAGAAGACAGCCCTAAGCCACGGTGCACTCTCCCCAGGGTAAAACAACACGTAGACGCGGAGAATCGGGGCCGAGACCACGGAGACACCAGTGTGCAGCTCAGCTCCAAAAGCAGTGTGGTCACCCAGAACCGGTCATTCGTGGTCCGAGTTCCCACAAGTCCCTGCCCCACACCTTGGCAGGGCAGAGCTGGAGACGGACGAGAACAAGGCATGGCCCCGTGGTGGGCGGGCCCGACCAGCGGTCACCGTATCTCCCCTCCCTGGCCCAGCAGAGACCTGGCCCCCGCTCCCCTTGCAGCCGGGGCCCGTGACGGCGTCCTGGCCGAAGGGCTGCCGCAGACGCCATGCGCGGCAGGATTCAGGACCGTTCCTCCCTCTCCTTTGTCTCTTCCTCCATTCCACTGCTCGGAACATGGATGTGACCAGCGGGAAAGGAGGGAGGGTGGAGAAAAAGTGGGAGGAGCCAAATCCCCAAGGACACAGGTGAGCAGCCTGGCAGAGCAGCGCCGGGCCACCTGCTGGGGGCCTGCCCGGGAGAGGCGCGATCTGCGTAAGCCACTGGCATTTTGGTCTTCCTGCCCCCAGCATGCACACCTGATCCAAGCCAGGAGACCCGGGCAGCCAAGCCCGCTGGCTCTCTCTCACTGTCTACAACTCTACCTGTCAAATTAAAAAAAAAAAAAGAAAAGAAAAGAAAAGAAAAGAAATAGAATGGCATCCCATCAGCTGTCAGTCCGTGACAGCTCCTGATGCCACTGGTCACTGGTGGGCCAGAGGTGGCCCACGCTGGTCACCCAGCATGGATTTGATTAAATCCTTACAAACTGTGTCACCAGCAAAGGAAATCAACACTCAGCACTCCTCACTTCCTAACCTGATTTCCTCCTGTGGTCCCCACGATGCTGGCATTGCTGTGTTTCTTGTGTGTGCGTGGTGCAAACACCGACCCACGGTGTGCACATCAGCTCTTCCCGGCTCTGTCTCTGCCATGCGTCGGTGGCCAGCATGCCAGATACCATGGGGCCACACCAGGAGCACAGGTCCCCATGCCTGGGAGCTTCCAGTGCCACTGAAGTGTCATGAAAAGTGACACAGTGCCCCACTTCTGACCCAGCTCCCTGCTACGGCCTGGGAAGACAGCAGAAGATGGCCCAAGTCTTTGGGCCCCTGCACCCCTGTGGGAGACCCAGAAGAAGCTCCTGGCTGCTGGTGCCAGCCTGGCTCAGCCCCAGCCAATGTGGCAAATTGGAGAGTGAACCTGCGGATGAAAGACTCTCTCTCTCTCTCTCTCTCTCTGACTCTCTCTTTCTCTCTCTTTCTCTCTCTATGACTCTCCCCCTCTGTGTTACTCTGCCTTTGAAAAAAAATGAAAAAATCTTTTTTAAAAAACTGAATATGTGGGCTGGCACCACGGCTCACTAGGCTAATCCTCTGCCTTGTGGCGCCGGCACACAGAGTTCTAGTCCCGGTTGCCCCTCTTCCAGGCCAGCTCTCTGCTGTGGCCTGGGAGTGCAGTGGAGGATGGCCCAGGTCCTTGGGCCCTACACCCCATGGGAGACCAGGAGAAGCACCTGGCTCCTGCCTTCAGATCAGCGCGGTGCGCCGGCCACAGCGCACTGGCCGCAGCGGCCTTTGGGGGGTGAACCAATGGCAAAAGGAAGACCTTTCTCTCTGTCTCTCTCTCTCTCACTGTCCACTCTGCCTGTCAAAAAAAAAAAAAAAGTTTAAAAAAAAAAACTGAATATGTGGGACAGAACCAGCAAAAAAAAAAAAAAAAAAAAAAAAAAAAAGTGTTCCTGGCCCTGAAACGAGTGGGGGCCTCCGGTGAACTTCCGGGCCTCTGGGTTGCAGGGTTTTCCATATGGACGATCCCACCAGCCCCCAGGCTCCACTAGGGGAGAAGGCCACCCAATCAAAACTGCCTTGAGTCACAGCTGAAAAGCTTGTAAAAACCCCGATAGATAGATAGATAGACAGATAGATAGACAGATAGACAGATTAAGTGAACCGCCGCCCTGTGCACCCCTCCCCACCCAGCTCACTGGGGACTCCTTCCCACAGTCCCGTGCTGCTGAGCCCAGAAAGACTCACGGCCACCACCTGCTCGTGTCTTGGCTTTCTTTGGCCAAACCACGATGGTGCCGTTATGAACGTCACAATCGGAGGGCACCGTGCCTCTGCTTCCCCGCGTGGTTATCACTCCCATTCTCATTTTCAGTCTGGAGCCAGGAACTCACAGGTCTCCCGAGTCGGGGGCAGGAAGCCAGGTCCTTGGGCCATTACTGCTACCGCCCAGGGTTCATGGCATCAGAGAGCCAGAGCCACGAGCCAGAACCGTGACTCGAACCCAGGTTCTCGATGGCATCAGGGAGCCGGAGCCACGAGCCAGAATCGTGACTCGAACCCAGGTTCTCGATGTAGTCCACGGGCATCTCACCCACACGGCCGGACACCTGCCCCCATTCTGCTTAGAAGAGGAAAAGGCTGCATTTGTGAGAACCTCCACATTTGGGTAAGGCAGATTCCCGCGGTAGCTGGAGGTGCGGAGACACCTGTTAACCCATCCCAGCTATGATCTCTACCTTGTACTCTGCCCGCCCTCCAGTCCCGCCCCGAGACAGAGAGCAGGACCCGGGCCATTTGAGGTTGACCGACCTTGTGAGCTGCTGTCTGGGGGTTCAGGGCTGTTAGGGGCCAGGTCAGCACTTGGGATGCAATCATGGTTGCCTACCTTGAGGTTCAGAAAGGAGTTGTTTGGAAGAAGCGGTGTGTTCTACATGTTAGAATGAACAGGAAGGCTCCCGGCTACAGCCCCACAGTGAAGAAGCGAGCAGTGATGGGCTTGTCCCTGCCTCCTGTATGGCCAGGACTGAGGGGACATGGCAGCATTCGGGGGCGGCGCCAGCTTGTACATCCACCCAGAACCCCAAGTGCCAGAGGGGACCTGAGCCGGCCCGTGACCCAGGGAGGCTGACCGAGTGCTCGCTGCCACCGTGGGCGGTTAAGCCTCGTGGGGCTCAGACTCCCCGGCTGTGGACTGGAGATGGCGGCATCTCTGTGGGAGTACCGACAGGAGCCCAGGCACGGCTTCGCACCTGAGCCCGCTCCAAACCTCAGCTCCCCTCCGCCCCGCCAGCAACCTGGCCAAGGTGTTGCCGGTGTGGCCCTCACTCCTCCCCAGAAGCAGCTCCGGGGGACTGGAGGGGAGCCCCAAGCTGTGGCCTCAGACCCCAGGCAGGCCTTGGGTCATGATGGCGAGCCAGTGGCCTCCGGCTGGAGTGGGGGTGCGTCCCCACAAGCCGAGCCCCGACTCGACCGAGGTTGCCCCCGAGGTCTTGGGCTCTCTTTGTCCCTCCAGGGGTGGGGCGGGGCGGTGGAGCTCTGTCCAATGCATAAGTGGAAGACACAGTTTCGAGGTTTCCATAAGCTGAGGTTCTGGGAGGAGGGGCCGTCCCACTGCGGTGACTCCTGGGCCCCTGTGGCTTCCAGAGCCTCCTGCTCTCCCAGCCCTCGCTGATACAAACCCCGCAGCCCGTCGTTGGTAGCCTGAGCAGCCAACCTACTCTGTTAATGTGAAGTCAAGTCTTAACAGGGACAGTGACTTGTCCTGTGAGAGGCAACAGAGGGAAGGACAGACAGACAGAGGACGAGCTCCCGACAGTGGTTCATTCCCCAAATGCCCACCACTGCTGGGTCCAGGAGTGGGGAACTCCGTCCCACTTCCCACGTGGGCGGCAGGGACCCAGTAACGGGGCCCATTGTTTCTGCCTCCCAGGGTCCGAATTAGCAGGCAGCAGAGTCAGGAGCTGCAGCCGAGGGGACCTGAGCCCAGGCCGGCGTGTGCGGCTCCAGCAAAGTCCGTCAGCAAGGAGGCGTTCCCAGCCCCTCTTCCCATGCTTCCTCCACCCAGACGCCCACAGCAGTGGCTTTCCAGACCGCAGAAGGGTGCCCGCCAGAGCGGTGCTCACAGACGCTCCTCTGTGGCCAGTGAACTCGAGGGCCCCACTCCACGACGCTCACTGCCCGGACAGGCTCTCCACAAGGCCGGCTCTATTCCCCAGCACCTGCACTCAAGAGACAGCGCTCCGGGGTCTGGTGACAAGGATCTGTCTACAAGGGAGACGATGCTGTTTCCGGGCCCGACAGTACCGAGAAAGACGTGGAGCCTGGGATGACGGTGTGGGTCGCCTAACGTTGCTGTAACAACGCTTGGGTGCCACCTGCTGCACGTGAGGCCGTGGCATTACCTTGTGGTGCTCTGTGCAGTGGAAGTGCCATTGGGAGAGAAGCAGAGACCAGGTAGGGACCCAGTTTCCTCTTGTTCTTTTGGGTGGTCTTAATGATAGATCCCTAGCTAGCCAGGAGGCCCTGAACGGCACCCGCACACACCCCAGATCATGCATGGGCACTTGCTGTCCGCCTTCCTGCTGAGCAATGAGCCACCAGGGCAGGGCACAGAGGTCTCAGCAAAGGAGACCTCCAGCCCCTGCACACAGCCTGCACCAGGTGAGCAGGTGGGCGCTGAGCCACGGAGGGGGCGGGAGTGGGGGGAGGACTGAGCAGCACAGCAGGTGCACCTGGTCTCCCCGCCCCCTTCAGACAGCCACCAATCATCTCAGAAAAGGCAAGACACTAGTGGAGCCCAGCAGCAGCAAAGACCAAGGCGCTGAGGAAAGCTGGGGGCAGGCCGCCAGAGCAGTGGCTGGGGGCACGGAGGGGAAACCCTCTGCAGCCTGCTTCGAACAGACAGGGGGAGCGACAGCCAACTCTGCTCGATGCCAGGAACTCTCACGCCAAGAAAAGTCCCGATGCTCTGAGGAGCCGCCTCGTGGGACTTCATCCACTCTCCTGGGGAAGACGTCTGCCCGGGCACTCGGAGCAGCCCTGCACCCCTCGCTGCTCTGCAGAGCCATGGGGGCTCCTCCTGCCGGGGAGGGCTTCAGGGGCCGGCACCCCCCAACCCCGAGGCCTCTGTCCTGCACCCCTCGCCACAGGGGGCAGCAGGAGTCAGCACGTGTGGGCTTTGGTGGGGAAATCACAAGGCCCTCTTACCTGCCTGGGGTCATCCTGAAGAGACCTGGCTGAAGCCACGCCCCCTGCGAGCCTTGCACTGTCCCCTGTGCCTCTCTGCGGGACTCTCCCCGCCCCCACCCCCCAACTCAAACCCGAGGACCCTTCTCGCCCCCCATGGTCACTTTAGGAATTGTTACAATCGGTGCAAGGGGTGGGGGAGACAATTATCTAATCGTAGTAAAACTAACGGGGCCCTTCCCACCCCGGGCTGATGGTGCAAAACGTCATTTGCGATAAACCGTCTAAGGCTGGGGAGCAGAGCCGACAAAGAACCGGCAGGGGTGGGGGTGGGGTGGGGGAGCTGCGTTTGGATCAGGGCGGGGCAGGAGCTGGGGGGAAGCCAGCGAGAGTCAGCGGGAGGCCCGGGCGGGGCGGGCGCTGAGCAATCGCCCCGGCGGGTCCCCGGGCTCGGGCCTCGGGTCCGTGGATGGAGAGTGCGGGCCGGCTTCCCGCGGACCAAGTCCCCGCCCGCACAGGCCGCCAAAGTTGGCAAGTCTGTGGCTCTCCAGGTTCCCCTCGCCCCCCTCCCCCGCCAGTCCCCAGCGCCGCGCCTCGTCGGTCGCCTGCTGGACCGCCGCCCGCGCGGGGCGTCCCCAGGTGTCGGCCTTTGTGCCCGGGAAACTTTGAGAGGCCGGGCGGGAGCAAGCTGCCCGCAGCCCTGCGCCCTGGAAGCTAAGAGGAGCCGGGCCGGAGGAGCCGGGGGCGCCGGACTCCGGGGTTCCAAGGCGGAGGCGAGCCGCGCGCGGAGCGGAGCCGTCAAACGCGCGCGGGGCCGGGCGCGGGGCGGGGCGGGCGGGGGCGGGGCAGCCGCGCGGGAGGAGCGAGGGCTCGGGCGCCGGGGAGCCCGCGTCTGTCGCCGCCGCCGCCGGCCCCGACTCGCGGGAGCGCAGGGTCTGCCCCGCGGCGCCCGCGGCCCGGCGGGCGCACACCGCCATGCAGCTGCAGTGCCGGAGCTGGGTGCTGGCCGCCTTCGCGCTGCTCGTGGTCCTGCTCCTCTTCGCCGACATCTCGGAGATCGAGGAAGACCTCGGGTAAATCCCCTCGCCGGGTGGGGCGCGAGCCGCGGCGAGGTCCCTGCGCGACCGCTTTGTGTGCGCGCGCCCCTCGCTCCTCTGGAGAGGTGGGGCGCGGCGCCGGGGCCCGGGACGGTGTGGGGAGCGCTGGTCGGGGCGCGGCTGCGTGGGGCGGCCCCGGGCCGGGTCCCGAGCGGCCCCCGGGTGCCCCCTGTCCAGAGGCGGACTCGTCCTCTCGGCCTCTTCCGCGGCGGGTCCGTGCGCGGCGTCGCCGGGGTCGCGGGAGGGCGCCGGGGAGTGTCTCGGGCGGGCGGCGGGGCCGAGAGCGTTGGGAGGCAGGAGTTTCTTTGTCTCCGGCTCGGCCGCTTTCTCGCCTTGGCAAAGTGGGCAGGGGGCGCGCGGAGATCTCGGAACGCGAGGCGGGGATCCCCAGGCTGGGGCGGAGGGCTGGGGTTCCGCTCGGGCCCCGGGGAGCGCGAATGTTCCCTGCACCCCCGGACACACGCGCGCGCCTCCCGCCGTCCCGGGAGCCCCGCGCGGACGCTGGCAGCGCTGGAGGCCGGGCGCGCGGGGCTGGGGCTGGGACTAGGGCTGGGCTAGAACCCCCAGCCCCCCGCCTTCGCCTGGCTTTTGTCGCCCAGCAGACCCCGCGACGCCCCCCGGCGACCCCGGGGTACTGTGCGTTCGCAGCGCCGAAATGGAGACATTTCGGGAAAGTCTGTGCCGCCGCCCGGGGTGGGCGGGGGCCTTCTGGGCTCCCAGGAGCACGGTCTCGCCCTCGCCGTCTCCCGAGTGGGTGAGGAACACGCGCCCCTTTTCCTCCGCCGACCCGGGACGACCCGGGGAGCGCGCTGGCGGCGCCGGACACAGGGCGCCGTGGCAGGGAGGCTGAGCCTCGCGCCCCGCCCCACCGGGCCCGGCCCCTCTCAAGGAGCTTGCGGGGGAGGGGGAGCAGCTGGGGGTCTGGGAGGCGCTGGGCGAGGAGGTGGAGAGGTGTGGAGGAGCGGAGACAGTCCCCTCCTCCGTGGGACTGCGCCGAGCCGGCGCCCTGCCGCGCGCGCCACTCCTTTGTCCCGTTTGCTGTTTCATTGTCAGCGCGAGGGGAGGCTCCGCCACGCCGCCAGGTCCGTCCGAGGGAAGCTTCGGTCCTGGGTCCCAGACGCCCAGGCCCCAAGGACCCCAGCCTGGAGCAGGCGCCACTCGCCCGCCCCGGCCCCTGCCTGCGAGCTCAGCTGTCCCCGGTGGACTCGGCGGGGCTCCCAGGACCCCTCCCTCCGAACCTTTCTCCTCCCCAGCCTCGGCTGCCTCCCGCGCTCCGAAAACTTTCACCAACGGCTTTGCGTTCTTGCGCCATGAGCCATCGGCTTCCACGCGGACACAGGGAAAGGGGCCACTTCCAAAGCTTCTCAACTTAGAAACGTGGGTCGGGAAGCAAATCGGGTCGGGTCTTGGGGTGAGGGAGAACGCAGCCGGCAGGGCCTTCCTCCTGGGCGCCTGACCTCCTCCAGTCGCGGTCCTGCACGGCCCAGATGCTCGCTGACATTCGAAGAGTGGGAGGGAGGGCCGGTGCTCCGCGGGGCGGCCCCCCTGATCCCCTAGCTGAACCCTCCCCTTACACCTTCTTAGCCAGAGACTTTAATTTTTAAAGCTTTCCTGTCAATTGCCTCTCTGAGCCTCCACCCGCCCATCAAGCTGCTCCAACAGGTGCCGGGAGGCATCGCCCAGCCCTGAGCGCACCTGTGTATTTGAGGCTCTGGTGTCGCTGCTGTGTCCCTGACCTGTGTGACTGGGGGGTCTTGCTGCTTCCCATCTTGCCCCTTCCTGGGGTGATTTCAGGAGCAAACAGCCAACAGGTCAAATTGCCATCTTCTATGACTTCCCTCTGCCGTATACCCCTCGTCCTCAGGCTGAACCTGGCTTGACCAGTCCCACGCCAGGCCTGAACACCCCTCACTCCAGCCTGATGTGGCTGCCCACACCGGCGCTGGACCTGCCCGTGATGGGGAGCGTCACTCGAGTCGCACCCTCAGCCTGCCCCACTTGGACTGAATCCAGAGGAACAGAGGCCACTCTGGGATCCATCCGGCAGGTGTGGAGCAGAGGGCGGAACCGCAGTAGCACCTCCTGCCGGGTTCTGAGCCAGCTTGTCACACACACCCGCTTCATCCCTCCTCCTCGGAACCTGCCCTGCTCGCACAGCTAGCTGGGCTCCGTGCCAGGGAGGGGGACGAGAGGAGCTCCCTGGCGCGTGGCTCCCCAAGCCCACATCGTGTTACACCAGCCCCGCTCATCCCCCAGCTTGTTCTCCACCTGTGCTGGGGGCAGCTCGGGACCTGCCGGGGAGTCCCTGGGGGAAGGCAGGGGTTCACCGAGGCCCTGGGATCTCGTGGGAAGGAAGGGAGCAAGCGACTTCCACCTGAGCTGTGGAGGAAGAGGCGCTCTGCTTCCTGGGACACCTGTCTGCCACTTTAGAGAGGAGGCTGTGATGTGGTGGCCTCGGTGGCCCTGGCCAGGGTGTTCTGGGAGGGCTCTGGTGCTGATGCTCTTGCTGTCCCGGAGCAGGGGCTAAGTGCGAAGAGGAAGCATAGAGTTCAGTTCTCAACGAAGCACCGGAGTGGGGCCCGGTGGCCCAGGCGCACGCTCGCATCCGAAGCCAGAGCTTGGGGAAGCTTTGCAGACACGGCAGAGCCTTCGCCCAGGAAGGGAACATGGGCTCCCCTGAAGAAACCTCGCCCCTATACCAGCGAGGGTGACTTTGAGCCTGAGCAGCCACGCACCTGTGCAGGACCATACCCGGCAGGTGCAGGCAGGGCAGGCTCACACAGGCCTCGCCTGCCGTGACCCCTGCCCTAATCGTCAGGGAGTGAGGAGCTCCAGTTAGGGTCATGAGAGCGACAGCCGTCACAGCATTGATGATGGTGACCATGGGTAGCATGGACTGAGCTACTTCTGTGTGCCAAGCGCTGTTCAGGGTGCTTTGCCAACACACTCACTCCTCAGCGGAACCCCCTGGCCACCTGCCGGTGGCACCAGGAACTCCTGTGTGCCAGGCACTGGGCCAACTGCTCTTTCCAAAGTCCACCCCAAACCCGTGTAAGCTGCGTGTCCATTGCCATGCCCAGTTTCCTGCTGGAGTGAGGCTCGAAGAGGCTATGTGAGTGGGTAAGTCACGTGCCTGGACCCTCAGCCTACAGGAGCCCCAACCGCATGGCTGTGACCATCACATGGCACTGCTGTGTCCTCTAAATCCTGTTCTCCCATGCGGTGTCAGGGAGTAGATGGTAGGCTCATCTTCCTGACTCCCCAGGCCCAGAGTTTTCCTGAGAGCCTGGTCTTGCCTTTCTCATTCCCCTGTCTATAATTTAGGGAGGAAGAAGGTGGGTGAGGAGGAATGGAGATGTTCCTGGGACTCCTCGCCCCAAAATGTCCATCTGGTCCAAGCGAGCTCCTGGGCTCACAGGTGGCTCTGGGGTGGACGCATCTCAGGCAGAGCAGGTGCCCGCTCCATTGCACACCCAATTCTCGTGCCAGCTGGAGGGGCCGGCCCTGTGTCTGCAGACCCTAGGGTTGGGCTCCAGGGGTCTGGAGCAAGTGACCCCTCTCTGTGCCAACATGCTAGAGTGGACATCTGACCAGAGCTGATGCCACCCAGGGCACCCCAGCCACACACCAGGCCCCATCTGGGAAGCCTAAAGACACAGAGGCGCTAGCACAGACCCCCAGCTGGGGCTGGACTGTGAGTGGGCAGCGGCCCCAGCCTCCAGCCAAGATGGAGGGAGAGGCACGAGGTGTGGATGTCCAGGTGGACAAGAAGAAAGTGGCCTCGCACGGTGCCGTCCAGGCCCGGCGTGAGAGCCAAGCGCCTCTCTTCTCCGAAGTCTTGGTGCACACCTCTCCAGTGGGAACAGGATTGGAGGATAAAACGGGAGAGAAGGGAGTTCTGGCTTTCACTCGCCTGCCCAAGTCCTGTTGCCAACTGTTCTAGCATCAGATTTAAATTGTAAATAGAGCCCCATCTTAGAAACCAGCCCGCACTCAGGGCCGCCCTCCCCGGTGATGCAGGGTTGCTAGGTTTTGAAGTTGCTTAGGTTCTTCAAACTGGCGATGTTTGAAATTGCAAATTATAAATACTTCTCAGGGAGAGTGAGGTTCTAGAAGGCTCCCATTGTTTTTGTTTCTAATTGTTCCTTTCATACTCATTAATTGATTTTGTTTGAAAGGGACAGACCGAGCTCGCCTGTGTGTTGGTTCACTCCCCAGATGCCCATAGCTGCCGAGGGCCAGGCTGAAGCCAAGAGCTGGGCCCTCAGTGCGGGTCTCCTGTGTGGGTGGCAGGGATCCAACCACCGGAGCCATCACCTGCTACCCCCCAGGGGTTGCATCAGCAGGAGCTGGGAGTGGGAGTGGAACCGTCACTCGAACCCCAGCTCTCCCATATGGAATGTGGGTGTCCCAGCCAACATCGGAACTGCTGTGCTAGGTGCCAACCCCCCACTGCTCTCAGCAGGGCACCCAGAGCCACACGTGGCCTGGCCTCGGCCTCTCTGCCCAGCCTCCCTGGGCTCCAGCCACCCTCTGTTGCTCACAGTTCTCCAGAATGTTCCATGACTCCACTTCTGTGTGCCTTTGCACGTGCTATTCTCCCGTCTAGATCACCCCACCCCTGCCCTGTGCCCCTGACCTGCACCCCCTGTGCTGTGTTGAGGTCCTCAGGGTGGCAGGGGGGTGTGGGGAGAAGCTGGGCCGCTGTCACGTTCTCCCCACCCGGCTAGGAAGCCGCCCTGTGTCCTGATGGGACCCATCTGTCCCGGCATACCCTCGGCTTCAGCAGTGGCCGACTCCACCGTGGTGCCGAGTGGAAGGGCTGCGACCACACGACCCTCCCAGGCACCCATCCACCCGCTGTGCGCTAGGCTCCCAGAGGGCCCTGCACGAAGCAAGCTCTGGCTCAGCCAAGGGTTCCCCCAGCGCCTTGCTGAGGGGAAGAGGGACTCAGAGCAGGGGCTGCCTCCCGCCCACGCTGAGGCTGGCACACATACGTCCTCCAGGCTGGACAGAGGTGGACACAGCCCCCCGACAGGGCCTCCCAAGTGCCTGTGGGCAGTGACCCAGAAGGAAGGGAAGGAGGCCCGAAGTAGCCAGGATGGTGCCGGTGGTCATCGGGTACCCTCCATCACTGCCCGGGGAGAAGCCCCTGCCCTTGAAAGGGGGCTTCCTGGGGGGATCCCAGGCGCCCCTTTTATGAAAGGGGCACAGATGGCAGCAGAAATGGCTCCTCTCTGGCTGACGTTAGTAACCCCACGCACAACCCCAGCCCCTCTTTCCCAGACAGCTGCCGGCTCTGAACCCCAGCAGCCTGGGAGGCGCATCCAGGGGTCTCCCGGGAAACAGCCTCCCTCCTCACTGTGTCCCCATGGAGGACATGGCCAGCAGAGGGTGACAGCCAGCGTGCTCCAACTGGGTGTCTGCTGTGTACCCAGTGATGTCTGAGCACGTAACTCTCGCCCCCACCTGGAATCCTCCCACGTGGGAGGAGGCCCGGGCTGTGTCAGCCCATTTTACAGAGGAGAAGGTAGAGGTGTAGAACAGATACATAACTCGAAGCCACAGACGCAGAGCTGGAATGAACCCAGGCTCCAGGGAGCCAGGGAACAATCCAGAAGTGGCATCCTCAATGACCTCCCGTGGGGACAGTGGGCGTGCTCCCATTCTCACGGCACACGCCTCGCACCTCACAGGGCCGCTGCGGGGCAGAGCCGGGGGCCCTGGGAGCCGGGGCCATGGTGGGAGGTGGCAGCCAGGAAGAGCAAGGCACTGAGCGGTGCCAGCTCGGAAGCCCCTCTGTGCAGTGGGGGAGGACACACGCCCGCCCTGCGTCCCCTCCGCCAGCCGCTGCCTCGTCCACTCTGCGTCTCATCAGAATGGCCCTGGAGCACAGCGTTCGTTTGACCGTCTCATTACCAGGAGAGAGACGTGCGCACACTGAGAGAAAAACAAGGCAGATGATTAGGGCCCCAAGGAAGTTTCTAGACAAAGACAGGAAAGGACAGGGCTTCAGCTTCCCCAGGCCTGGCACAGCCTGGCGAGGAGGAGGAGGGAGCCCCCGGGAGGGCCTGGGCACCCGCAGGAGAGGGGGCATCCCGGGGGGCCCCGTTCTCTGGGGCCGACGCTGCCCTGCTAAGAGCCCGCCCATCTCACTTCGGTCCCCGCCCACCCTGCCGCTGGTGTGTAGACAGGGACGTGGACGCACAGAGAGGTTCCTGGACTTGCTAAGGGCACACAGCCAGTGGGTGAGGAGCTGGGATCCCAGCCGGGTTTGCATGGTTCTGTGATCCACTTGCTCTTAGCCACATTTTGGTCCTGAAGTCACCTGGCTTTTGTTCTCTCCGGGGCAGCCCAGTTTCTGTACCACACAGAGTTCAAGGCTGCCGCAGACGGCCGAGCCTATAGAAGATACGGCCGTGTCAGGTGGTCCCCCGGACGCAATGGCGGCCATGGCCATTGGGCACAGCCTCTAGGGGTGCCAAGGACAGGGCAGGCCCACCGAGGCTCTGCCCGGGGACCCCTGAGCTTTCCCTGACTTCTAGAACCACAGAGCAAGGGCTGTGCCCGGAGGAGCAGTGCTCAGGTAATTCTTGCCCTCGTGGGCGGCGGACAGCCGCACGGCTTAAACAACGGAGGCAGAGGCCTGAGAAGTTCACGGAAAGTGAGCCGGGTTGACAGACAGGTGGTGGTCTGTGCTGTTCGGCTGTTGGCAGCAACGGTGCTCCACTGCCCCTCGGAGCCCCGTGGATGGGGGACTTGACCTCAGGTGCACCTGCCTCACGTCCCAGCTGCACCCGAATTCAGACAGTTCATTCCCACGAGGAGCAAGAGCCCAGCGCCCTCTGGGGTCTGGCCTGGCCTGGGCAGGGGGCCTCCAGCCAGGCGGGACAGCAGGCAGCAGCGTGGTGACCGGCGCCTCCCAGGGACCGGCCGTGATGGCCCAGCCCGGGGGCTGCAGCCCCTGCCCCAGCCTGCCGCTGCTCCCCGCCTCAGCCGTCACCCCAGCAGGGTCAGAACGACTCGCGTGGGGCTCCGCCACACGGCTCTCCCTGCTGCTGACCCAGGCCTGCTCCCCTCTGCTCGCATCCAGAGCATCGGCGGGGCCGCTGGGAGCTGCCTTGGAAGACTGAGGCTCTGGTGAGGCGCAGTGCCTCTGTGACCGTGGCCGAGGGACAGATCCCCTCCGAGACTCAGTCTCCCAGCCTGTCTAGGGAGTCAGTGATACCCAGCCTGCAGCTCTGCGAGATGACGTAAGACACACACAACGCGGGGGGAGGCAGTGCTGCGGGAATCAGTAAAAGTCACACGGCATCACTGTGCGACCCAGCAAACCCAACCCTGGTATAAGCCCGACAGAAACAAAGGCAGGGTCTCAACACCGTGTGTGCGTGCCACGTTCGTGGTAGCCTTAGCCACCGTAGCTAAAAGTTACAGCCAGCCAGGCGTCAGCAGGGATGGGTGGATAAGCAAAATGTGGAGTATACCGACAGCGGAACGTTATTCAGCCTTAAAAAGCAGGCCGGCCTGTGGCTCGGGGGCTGCGCCGCTGCGTGGGAGCCCGCAGCCCACGTCATAGGGCCTGGTTGGGTCCTGGCTACACCGCTGCTGACCCAGCTTCCTCCTAACACACAACCTGCAGATGTCGGCTCAGGTACTTGGGAGCCTGCAGCCCACGTGGGAGACCCGGATAGAGACCTTGGCTGCAGCCTGGCCCAGCCCTGGCTGTCGTGAGCATTTTGGGAAATGAACCAGCAGGCGGAAGATGTCCCTCTCCCCACCCCCACCCCCTCTGTTTCTCTGCCTTTCAAATAAAATGAAAATAAAACTTTTTTTTAAAGGAAGGAAATTCTTTATTTTGTAAGATTTATTTTTTATTTGCTTGAAAGGCACAGTTACAGAGAGAGGTCTTCCATCCGGTGGTTCACTCCCCAATTGGCTGCAATGACCAAGGCTGGGCCAGGCCAAAGCCAGGAGCCAGGAGCTTCTTCCAGGTCTCCCGTGTGGGTGCAGGGCCCAAGCATCTGGGCCATCTTCTGCTGCTCTCCCAGGCCATTCTAGCTGGATCAGAAGTGGAGCAGCCGGGACTGGAATCCACATGGGATGCGGGCATCGCAGGTGGAGACTAACCTGATACACCACATGTGCCTGAAACTTTCCCAAAAGGAAGGAAATTCTGACACGTGAGGCACATGGATGGACCCTGAGGACATCGTGCTCAGTGGAAGAAGCCAGGGGGTGGAGGCACGGGGGGCGTTTGGCTTGGTGGTTAAGACACCCACATCCCACATCACAGTGCCGGCTGCAAGGCCAGGCTCCATCCTGACTCCAGCTTCCTGCCAGTGCGCACCCTGAGAGGCAACGGCGATGGCTCAGCCCACGGGCCCCTGCCACCCACGTCGGAGACCTGGATTGAGCTCCTGGCTGCTGGCTTTGGCCTGGCCCAGCCCTGGCTGCTGCAGGCATTTGGGGAGTGAACCAATTCCTTCTGTCTCTCTCTCTCTGCCCCCCCTTATCTTTTCATATAAGTTAAATTTTGTCAGTCTTTTATTTTAAAAACCAGCCCATCAAACCAACCCCCTGTTCCATGTGCTCGAGGTCCCTAGAGACAGGAAGTGGGAGGGGGGGCGCCCAGGGCTGGGGCACGCAGCACAGGTGGAGCTGTGCAGAGCACGCGTTCTGGAGGGGTGGGGGTGAGGGCTGCACAAGGCAAAGGCGTCCACGCTGCTGGACCGTGCACTTGAAGGCGGCCGCGATGGAAGCCCGGGTTCTGTGTTTGACTGCAGCGCAAGGCACAGATGTGAAAGTGGCCGGGAGGGGGCCTGGCGGCGCTCACAGCACCGTGATTTATTCTAAGAGCACAGTTGTGGTTTTCACAAAGCCACAGCCCCGTGAGCGCTATTCAATTTAAATAATAATACATAGCGCCAAGAGGGCCTGGGGAAGAGAGGCCGAGGGACACAGACTCACAGACGCGGAACTGGAAATCCAGGCCGTGCCCGTGCTGTGCCCGTGCCGCCTGCACTTGCCGGGAGGCGCCCGCGTCCCCACCGCGGGAGCTGGGAGCGTGGGAAGTGTACACACGCGTGATCGTGGCCACTCTGTGAGCGCTGCAGCCGGCCCACCTGTCCGAGTTCTGTGGAGGGGCCCCACGGTCTAAGAGCCTAGGCTGCATGGGAGGCGGAAGCACGCGCGCACACACACACAGTGCACACGCACAAGCGTGCACACACGTGATCCAGCTTCCTGGCTGCCCGAGTCCTTGTCCCATCCAGAGGGGCGGCCTCCACAAGGCGTCCTTAGCTTCCAGGTGAGCCTGACAAGAGAGGAGTCCGTGGCAGCTGAGGCCGACTCGGCTCCCCCGGGCTGGGAAGAGTTGGGGCTCGGCCGCTGCTTTCCTTTCGCGATTCCCCTGGAGGCCGGAGGGCCGGGTGCGGGGGGCCCTGGAGGCCGGAGGGCTGGGTGCGGGGGGCCCTGGAGGCGCGCGTGTGGCATCCTGGCTCCTGACTGCCACGGGCGGCAGCACCCCCGGGGGCTTGTTGGAAAGAGCGCTGGGCCCCACTCGGGAATTTCTGGGGCCTGGGAATCTGCATCAGGGCAACTCTAGGGGCAGCTGAGCCTGGGTCCTTCTGAGGCCACACCTGAGAGCGCCTGGCTCAGGACCCATGGGTCCAAGTGTGGCCCTCGCACCAGCGCTGGGGCGATGAGAGGTCCGGTAGGAATGCGAGTTCTCAGGCCCCCTCTAGCCCCAGGCCTGCTGCGTGTGAATCTGTGCCCCGTGGGAGGGGAGGCAGCACGCCGCCTGGCATGAATGGTGCCCAGATGACGGAGCCGGAGGGGGCTGCCGCCTGGCGTGAATGGTACCCGGATGACAGAGCTGGAGGGGGCCGCCGCCTGGCGTTTTCTTTGTCTAGTGGTGCTAACACGCGCCACGGAGCTGCAGATGTGCACGGTGTGCAGGCTGGGTGTGAGCGGACCGCAGCGCGTGGCCCAGGTGTGCAGGCTGGGTGTGAGCGGGCCGCAGCGCGTGGCCCAGGTGTGCAGGCTACACCACCTAGTCTGGGTGTGCAGGCTGCATCGTGTAGTCTGGGTGTGCAGGCTACACCACATACTCTAGTTGTCCAGGCTGCACCGCGTAGTCGGTGTGAGTGGGCCATACCCTGTAGCCCGGTGTGCAGGCTGCACGTGTAGTCTCGGTGAGTGGGGGCTGCACCGCCGGGCTGTGAAAGCTGCCCTCTCTGACGCTCCCCCAGGACCTCGGCTCACCGCACACTTCCCCGTCGTCAGGCGACCCGGGACTCTGACGGGTTTCTCTGCCTTCTGCCCAGCCCCCATCCCTGGTTCTTCTCTCCAGGGGGAACCCGCGTGTGCGTCTCCAATGCCCATCGCACAGTTGGCCTCAAATGGGTGTCGGAAAAGGGATTCCTGCGTGGCCGCTTGCTGGATGCCTGGGTGCACACCAGGAGCTTTTTGCGCATTGTTTCACACATTTGTCATAGAATTCCTGCAAAACCCATTTTGTGGACTGGTAAACTGAGACCCAGGCAGAGCAGCTAAGCATATCATAGTGAGGCTGTGCCAGGGGTCAGCCACATGCGCCTCTTTCCTGCTGTGCTCCCCAGGGAGCCCGGGCCGAGAGGGGAGGCAGGGAAAAGTCTTAGCCCGGCCTTACCCGTGACGGTAAGCAAAGGAGGGTGCTGTATGTCAGAAACGGCCTTGGGCCAGGCCAGGAGCACCAGATGGAAATTTCCAGAGAATCTGGGCAGAGAAGCATTCCCCATCTGTACCCGGCCAAGGTCCCCACCTGGCAGCAGGCCCACCCAGGACCCAGTCCCTGGAGCTCTGGGGGGACCGAGGGACTGGGGCTTGATCAGGTCCAGATCCACCTCTGCCTCCGCTGTGAATTGTGAACCACAGAGGGGCCGTGCGGCAGCTTCAGGGGCACAGGAGGGCAGGGGTGCGGAAGACCGGAAGCCAAGTTGCTTCCAGGTCGAGACGGCCCCCGGCAGGCAGGACACGAGGGCCCCCGGGGGCTTCACTCTGCTTAACCTTCCATTCAGGACAAGGAGCATCGACCTTGTGTCTGGGCTGATCCAGAGATGCGTCTTGTGACAAGGGCGTGTAAGTTCCTCAGTGAGTGTTTAAGGACAAGTCCCCACACACGCGGGGCCGATCCCTGGCCGGCCAGCCCGGCGACGCCCCCTGCCCTGCCGGTTTTCCCGGCGGCGGCAGCAGCAGCTCCTTGCCGACTTCCAGTCCATCCCGCAGAGGCACTGCTCAGACACAGCCGGTCATGGGGCTCGCACAATGCAGGAGGCGCCAGTGAAACAGGGGTGCACGGTGTCAGGGCGCTTGCAGCTCCCCTGCGCCCACGCGGACCCCAGCCCCTGCAGCTGCAGCCGGAGGCCCCTGAGCACTCTGCTTCCTGGGGCACACTCCCCACCCTCGGTCCGCACACACACGGCGCCTCTGCTTGCTCTGCGGAAGCCCACCAAGCCCGGGGCAGTTTTGGACGGAAGCCAAATTGTGCTTCCGGCTACGCCCGTGGCAGCCAGCAGCCAGCAGGTGCCTGTTTGGACAATGAATGAAAGAAGGGGTGGGAGGGGCTCAGGAAGGCCCCTGTCACCCATACCCCAGGATCCTTTACGCCCCTGACTGTGGTGGCCTCGCGCAGGGCCGTGGCCAGGGAAAGATGGGAGGGGGGTATATGGCTCAGGAAGGCCCCTGTGGCCTGTATCCCAGGATCCTTTATGTCCCCGACTGTGGTGGCCTCACGCAGGGCCGTGGCCATGGAGAGGAAGATGGGAGAGGGGTGCACGGCTCCCCGCATTATTGTCTGCCACAAACCCACTGAGCTGTGTGTGGCTCACAGGCAGAGGCCCCGCGCCACGAGGAAAGTGGCCAGAGTTTAAGCCGTGTCCCAGCAGCCCGGCTATGTGGCCTCAACACACACAGGCGCCAAGGGCTGGAGGGACAAGGCCAGAGTCGGGAACGGAGCAGGCTGGCAGCTGGCGCACTGGGGTGGAGGGTCCTGCAGCCGGGTGGGCTGGGCAGGGGCGGGCGGCAGATGGGCGCTGCCCTGCTGGGCTGCACAGCCCCTCAGCTTGCCTGTGGAAGTTCCGACACGTGGGAGTTGAGATCCACGTGACCAGTGAAGCGTGGTGACCTGGCGATGTCAGCCCTCATCAGAGTCCCATTGTGTGGTGTTGTTTCTATCTTCCGTCCTGGAAGGGCTGGCGGCCAACCGCGGCAGGGCTGGTTCCGTCTGCAGTGGGCAATGGGGCCGTGACCGCTCTTCTTTGCCCTCCCGTCCCCACGAGCTGGTTCTGCAGGCAGGAAAGACACACGTGGCACCTGCTCAATGCCCAGCCACTGCTTCTCCCATGCGGCATCTCCGTGTGGCCACAGCAGGGCAGGTGCCTGGGCCGGCGTGCTGGGGATACCAGGCTGGGCCCAGTTAGGTGTGGACACAGCAGCCTTATGGGGGCGCCCCCAGCTCCCCCGGAGAAGAGCAGCAGGACGGCTGCCAGGCACATGGTGTCCAAGACGGCTCCCGTGAGCTCAGTGCCCCCGTCACAAAGCAGAGCAGAAGGCGTCTACCACCGTGTGCCCCGGGGCTGACCACCCCGTGCCAGAGGCCAGGACAGCGGAGCTGAGCGCAGCCAGACAGGGTGCTCAGGGGTCAGTGATGTGGGCTGGCGCAGGGGTGTGGAGGAGCGGGGTTGCCGTGAGAGCCCAGAGGCGGAGCTTTGGTGGTACCTTTGCCACTGTAAAGGCAGGCGCTGCCCGCTCTCACCTCAACTGTCCCACCTGTAACACGTGGGTGTCCTCCAGTTCTGTGGCGGCAGGACGGGACAGCCTGCCAGTGAGCTGCCCACCGAGCGGAGCAGAGACCCCTGTGAATAGCTGATCCTGGGGCCGAGCCTCCCTCCCTGCCCTGAAGTTTTACAGCAGAGCAATCAAGAGGCCCAGGTGCGTCTGCCCAGCACCTGCTCTCCTGAGAAGGACGGGGCCACCTTGAGGGCTCAGGAAGACGCAGCCCACAGAGCACCTGCCCGGGCCTGCTTGTCGCCCACCCTGTCCTGAGTGCCACTTGGAGATGCAGGGGTGGCTCCTGCACGTGCACAGCGCTCAGTGTGCCGAGTTTCAGCAGAGCTCACGAGAGCGTAGCGAGAGGCAGCAGGACGGCCTCGGGGAACCTGGTCACCCACAGCATCCCTCCACCACCCGCCCTGCAGCAAAGGAAATCCAAACGATGGCCCTGAGCTCAGGGCAGATCCCAGGGTCTCTGGGGAGGGCCTAGGGATTTAGCAGGAAAAGGAGAACCGCCCAGACCAGGGAGACAGCAGGGGGGGGGGGGGGCTCCCAGGAGTCTGTGGCATGGCCAGGCTTTGGAAGGAAAGGGCCAGGGGCTCCGAGCCAGGCCAGGGCTCTGTTGGGGGGGGGGGGGTAGTTGGTTTCCTGCCCTGGAAGCTTGGACCACAGGGAGGCACGCGGAGGGGGTGGGGCCTCTGGGACTTCAGGGCTCACTCAGTTCCCTGGCAAAGGAGAGAGGCCCCTCAGCCAGCGGGAGCTGGAAGTAGGCTCGGGCACACTGAGGGAGGGTCTGCACACGCGGGTGCAGGGGCGAGTGTGGCGCAGCCCCCTGAGCACGGCACGGCACGGCACGGCACATCCTGCCCCCGGTCTTCAGATGTCGCTGGGGCTGCAACCCACACACCCCCACTCCCTGCCATCACAGAACTCAGGGCCCACCCTGGTCACCTCGCGCCCCCTCCTAGCCCCCGCCTCAGACCCCGCCCTCCGGGCTGCTCTGGGGGGCTCGTCCCACTCCCGAGGCAGCCACGGTCAGTCCTGGGCAGCAGCCGTGGCTTTCACCAGCGTGGGACTGAGGCCCCCATCTGAACAGGGGTCTCCCGCAGCCCTGCAGCGGGATCCTGATTTAGAGAGAAGTCTGCCAGAACCTGGAGCCCCAGTCCCCCCTCCCTCCCCGCTGCGGTGGGCGCGCCCAGCAGGGTTGGGGAGGAGCCACATCAAAGACCCCGAAAAGCCACTTCTGAGTCCTCCCAATCGGGTGCCCCAGGAGACTAATGGGGCAGGGGCGAGGGAAGGAGCCAGGCGGGACCCAGGCTTTGAAGTCCCCCACGTGGTGCGGGGCTCAAGAGCAGAGGCGAGGCCTGCTGCTGCCTTGCAAGGCTGGGACGTGAACAGAACGAGGCCGCCGGGCGTTCGCCCCTTCGGTGGAGGCTTTCCAACGCGCCCTTTCTTCTGCCATAGGAGGGGGCGGACAGCCCGGGGCCTGCCGGGCACAGACGCTACCTGGGCAGTGGACAGGGTCCGGGGTTTCGCCTAAGCCATGGCTCCTGGTGGCTGCTCTCCCTTTACCGTTGCTGGGTTGTGGAGGGGGAGAGTCGATCTCCAGTATCTTCCTTTTTTTAACATTTACTATTTATTTGGAAGGCAGAGGGAGAGGGAGAGAAGGAAGGAGAGAGATTTTCCATCCACTGGTTCACTCCCAAATAGCGGCAGTAGCCGGGACAGGTCCAGGCTGCAGCCAGGAGCCAGGAACTCCATCCGGGTCTCCCACATGGTTGGCAGGGGTCCAAGCACGTGGGCCGTCTTCTGTTGCCTTCCCAGGCCCACTGGCAGGGAGCTGGGTCAGAAGCAGAGCAGGCGGGTCTCAGCAGTCAGATAAGGGACGCCGGGATCACAAGCGGCGGCCCCGGGAGCGCCTTGCTGAAGGCCAGTCCCGCCTCACAGGGCGCCACAGCCTGAGCTGCCCTTGCTCGCGCCCCACTTCCTGGCACCCCCACGGCTGTGGATTAAAACCTTCCCTGCAGCAGACAGAGGGCGGACGCAGCCTCTGCAGAGGCACAAGCCCTGGCCGTGGCCCGCCGGCTGGCTCACTGTGTGGCCCGGCCGCTTGCTCACTGTCCAAGCCCAACTTGAGAAAGGAGGTGCCCGTGCCTCTGGCCTGGTGCCTGGCACATGGAGGAAGTTATCGACGCTCCTCGCCGGTCCCCTGGGGGTGGGGGCAGGGAGGCTGTGAGAACACGTGTTCCGCAGTCTGGCATGCTTGGAAGTCTTATAAAACTGTGGAAGTGATACTGAAACACGTCGTAGGGGGTGCACACACAGGGAAAATTCTAGGTGGTCTCGCCAGGCAACAGTAAGAACAGTAAGAATCCTTGTGGATGGAGCCGGGTTCAGGGTGACGGAGACGATGGGTTTCCCAGGGCAGAGGGGACCCCAGAGATGCCCCGAGGGCTCTCGCCCACCCCTTTGCTGCACAGACCCTCATCTTGCCTCCTCCGGGGGGGCTGTGTCCTCCCTGTGCCCAGGGAGAAGGTGGGTCTAGGTCCCCTGGGAAGCCAGACCCAGCAAGCCCCAGGTCCCCGCCCAGGGAGGAGGCAGGGCTGCCCTTGTGAAACAGACTCCGAGGGCCACCGGGAAGCCACTGCCCTGGTGTTAGGCAGCTTCTCGTTCCCATAGCAACGTACCTAGCCAGGACCCCTCGGAAAGGAAGACCGTTTATTTAGGCTCAGGCTCTGCAGTCACAAGATCCGAACAGCACAGGGCACGGCCCTGCGAGCGGCCGGGCTGCGAGTACATCCGTGTCTGCACGTCCTCTCTCTCCCCCGTCCCTGGGAGGCCACCAGGATCCAACATGGGGCCCCACCCCATGCCCTCGTCTAGCCACATCACTCAAAGGCTTTGGAGTTTAAACGACTGCGTGAGTTTGAAGGGACAAATCCTGTTCAGACAGTAGCCAGGGTGTCACGGGAGAGCTCTCGGATGGAGCCACAGGTACAGGGCAGACCGGAGCAGACTAGAGCGGGACACATGGCCCACACAGCCAGTCTTTCCGTTCGCAACGTGCTGGTGAGAGAGGGAGAGAGAGAAATAGCTGAGGGGAGTGAGGAATTAAAGAAGGGCTGTTTGTTTAACACATTCAAAGCTACTGGGCGCGAGCCAGGGGCATGACATAACAATTAGGAGCTGGGCTCCTGAGCCAGCCCATTGGGCTCAAATCCCGGTGTCCCCAGCAGTAGCCAAATGGCTCTGGGCGCGTGTCCACCTTCTGTGGGCCTCACTGTCTTCCCCTGTGGAGGGGATAATCACCACGGCCGCCCAGAGCCCTTGTGCAGCTTAACTGAACCAAAATAAAATGCGAGGCGCCGAGCCCCACACAGCCAGGTCCAAGACGGGCCGAGAGTCACGCGCGGCTAAAGGGGCTGCTGTGGTGTAGACGGCGCCGACTCAAGAGGTGGGAGTGACAGCCCAGACCCCAGCGGGGCCCAGCAGGCCGCTGGCTCTGCTGTTGGAACGAGAGGCAGGAGGGCGAGTCTTTGTATCGGCAAACACCGACTGAGCCCTGGGCTTCATCACGCCGGCCGCAGAGCGGGCGCCCTGCACCAGAGGCCGACCACGCATCCAGCGCGTGAGCACTGTGCCGAGCATTCACGGAGGGCGAGGGCAAGGTGCAACCGCAGGTGCTTGGCTGGGGAGGCCTCTCTACACCGGTGACATTGCACTAAGACTTGAGGGCCAGGGGCTGAGCCGCGGGGAGAGCCACGCCTGCAGTGGGCCTGGCAGTGTGGGTAGGGGGCCGTGAGAGGAAGGCTGGGATCTTCCTCCGTGCCCCCCAGGGGCCGTGCTTCCGGAATGCTGAGTGCGGGAGAGGGGGTCACACCCGGCGCCGGTGACCTACGTAGCAGGGCCCTGTGACCCACACTGCACGTACAGGATCTGCGGAGCTGAGCAGGGCCCGGGCCTCACAAGGCGCTGGTGGGGACTTGGATTGCAAGGGGGCAGTGGTCGCTGGTTGCAGGGAGCCGCCTGCCGCAGGTGCAGCCTGGGCGCGATGCAGGAGTGGCCCTGGCCGCTGCAGAGCCGCAGTGTGGGGCGAGGACAGTGCAGCCACCAGCACCTGCGCAAGAGGCCTCTGCCCACAGCAGCAGGAAGCTGCACCGTCCTGTCTCGGCCGCTCGGCGTCCAGGCTGGGTGTGGGGACCTTGGCCGTCTCCGCGTCTGTGTTCCCGTCCATCTCCGCCCTAAGGTGGAGCCAGGCGTCAGGCACACTGCTCGGTGCCCCCATCCACTCTGGAAGGCTGTGGCCCGCGCATGCCCTGGGTCACCCCAGAGTTGGGTGGCCACAGCTGCATGGAGGGAAAGTCAGGGATTGGGGGCGCGCATGCTCAGAAACGCTGGGTCCGTGCCTGCTGACGCGCAGGTGGCCGTGCACGTGGCCGTGCACGTGGCCGTGCACGTGTCGTGAGAGCAGCGGAAGCCGAACCCGAGCCCGGGGCTCCCAGGGCGTTTTCTGGCCCCAGCAAAGGCTCTGACGCCAACCACAGGAGTTTGAAATCAAGCTCACATTTACAGCGCAGAGGGATGAGCTGAGCGGTCAGCCGGGAGAGCTCGGGGCAGAGATGGCCCCTGGACCCCACGGCCCCTGCGGAAGCCCAGGGCTGGGCCTGAACCGTCACGGAACGCCAGTGCCACGGCTGCAGCTGCACTGCCCCCCAGGCTGCTGTGCCCAGCGGGGCCTCCGTCGCTGTGAGGTTCAGGAGCGCAGGGCCAGGGGTGACCGGAGAGGTGGTGGAGCCCGTCGGGAAGGTGGGAGTCCGAGCTTTGTCCCACACCCACAGCAGGCCTGGTGGCCCGGGGACTGTGTCTGGATTCGGGGCACTCACCGAGCTGGGGTGTGCCCTGCCGCCTGTGAAGCTGTCACGTGGGGGCCGCCTGGCCACGGGGAAGGGATGGGCCACACCAGCTTTCGTCCAGCCAGAACTCAGCCACAGGTGTCTCCTTGCTTAACCTCATCCTGCGGGAAGGCGCTGCGGCACCCGGGGCACAGAGGGCGCGTCCGGAAGACAGCCGCGGCCCGCACTCGGGTGAGCTCGTACCAACACTGCAACAGCCTCTCAGAGCCGCGAGGGCCGGCTCTGCCGGAGCGAGGCCGCCTGTCTGTAGTGATGGCCGGACACTGACTTCGAACCCCGATTTTATATCCAGCTTTCTGTTACCACAGCAGAATGCCTACGAGAGCTCGCCATACGGAAAGGCTCCCGGGGCCGCAGGTTCACAGCTCAGACAGAGGCCCGTGGGCTTGGTGACAGGGGCAGAGCGTCCCATGGAAAGGGGGACATGCGTCTCTGTGTCCATGTCACTCTCCACAAAGCTCCCGGGTGCGTGGGCTCCGCCCCAACAATGCAGTCCAGCCAACCCCTCCCCGGAGCAGCCTCTGCAGACACGTCGCTGGACGGGGCGTCCACCCCGAGCCCCATCAGCGTAAGATCTGGGGGACCCAACCTTGAACACATGGCCTTGGGGACACCCGGCCTCCAAACCACAGCGCCAGCTAAGCAAGACCTCACTCCGCCCAGCGTAACTGCACCCTTCGCATTGGTAGACACAATGGGTGTTTGAGTACAGAAGTGTTACGCTTGGTTATTATTACCCTGCCGTAAGGAAGTCTGTCTTCTCTCTTGTAACGAAGTTCCTGCACAATGTCTTCCGCTGTTCCACGGGGCTCACACAGCCTCAAATGCTGCCCCAGCCCTTTGAAAGAGAAGTTTGCCGACACATCCCAGAATACACAGAGGCTGCAGCCACCGTGCAGCTGGCCACGACCCCTGCACCTCGGGGCCACAGCTGGGGGCCACCTCAGCCCACTGGTTTTCCCACCACAGGCTGGGGCAAGGCCTTCGTCAAGGACCACGTGGTAGGGCTGCTGAGACCCCTGTTGGGAGTTGGACAAGAAAGACCAGGGCCGGCCGGGACGAGGTGGTGGGTCCCTCTGAGAGTGACAGGAGGCGGGACCCTCTGCTGAGTGACAGGAGGTGGGGCCCTCTGAGAGTGACAGGAGGTAGGACCCTCTGCTGAGTGACAGGAGGCGGGACCGTCTCCTGTGTCGCAGGTGGTAATTAGTCTCCTGTGTGTCCAGCCCTTGCTGAACTCTGTAGACCACAGACTGTGCCTTGTGGAACTGCCCCCCTCACAGCGGGCTGTGAGATCATCACCGCCAACCTCACGGCGAGGGTCTGTGCCGGACCGGCCCACACTGAGGCCTCCCGTCCACCTGCCAGGTCCCGCCAGCAACTCCACACACGAGACAGCACCGAGTTCAGAACGCTCCCGACCGTAAGCTCCTGGCACGAGAGGCCCTGAGCCGTGCCCCCTGCCCCTGCTGGGGTCACAGGTGCCAGCTGCAGGCCCGGCCCAGGGCCCCCGTCTCTGCGCTGCTGTGGCTCCTACAACGTTGGGCTCCCGGAGCCCAGGGGAACCTTGGAAGCCTTGCTCCGAGCCAACAAACGCAGGCGCAGGACAGACGCTGTCCGTAGCCACTGACCTAAGTGTCCGCAAGAGGCAAATCCGGGTTTAGGGAGCGGGATGGGGATCCGGGGGGAAGGAGTTGGGCTGGGGGCCAGGGGTGTTCACTTGATGGCGCAGAGGGCTGTGGCGAGGGTGACACCGAGTACGAGCGCATCGCTTCAGCCGACCCTGCCCTGGAAGTGGTGGGGACGGCAACTGCTCTTGTCCTTCAAGCCCCTGGCCCTGCCAGAAGCCCCCACTCCATTTGCGGGACTTCCTCCCAATCACACCTTCCCCCCCCCCCCGTCCCTTCATGTGCCCTGGGGTGTGAGCAGGCAGCGACCCCGGGGTCTATGCAGAGACCAAGAGAAGCCCCCCAAGTGAGGAGGAAGAGCCGGGCACGAGCCCACAGGTGGAGCCTTGGCCTGGTCTCCCCGGGCCGGTGAGCGGCTCACACTGGGCCCCGCTCTCGGTGACTGCCGTCAGCCCCTCAACGAGTGTTTTCTAAGCCCGGGTGCCCCAGCAGAAGCCGTGGGCCAGGGGGCACCCAGACAGCGGGACACTGGGCCAGGCAGACACCAAAATGTCACAGGGTGCCCCGAATACGCACGGGGCTCCTACCTCGGCGTGCCCCCGGGGAAATGGGCTGGAAGTGCCTGCTGGTGCCAGGAATGTGGAAATCCGTGCACTCGAGGGGTCTTCAAAACAGCGCATGGCAGGCGCGAATTTTCACACCAAAATAAACTTAGCTTTCAACCACATTTTCCACGCATTTTTCCAAGCACCCCTGTACAACTATGACGTGTCTATGAATAATCCTTAGGGGACAGGTGTTTGGTGCGATGGTTAAGACGCTGCTTGCAATGCCTGATTCCCGCAGTAAAGTCGCCCTGGGCCCCAGCGCTGTGCGCGATTCTGGCTTCTTGCTCCCAGAGACGGCGCTGACGGCCCCACGCTGGGTCCCTGCCACCCACACGGGAGACCTGGATGGAGCTCCTGCCTCGGCCTCACCCTGGCCCGACCCCAGCAGTAGGGGAGTGAAACAGAATGGGAGATCTTTCTCTCTCTCCTATCCCTGGCTCTGCCTCTAGAATAAATAAATGAATATCCATATTTTTAATTTGACTTAGATGCAGAAGCTTAAAAAATTGCAGTTTTCAGTTTTGCTAAGTGCTTTTCGCCAAACAGATCCAGCTGTGCCTGGTTTTCTTGGTCTAGCTCCGTTTGGGTGATTGTCTTGCTGATGCGCACGTCCAGGCAGAACCTGATCCGGAAAAACTCGCCCCCTCTCGGTCCACAGGTCCATATGTCACTCGACAGCCAAACCTCAGCCTGAGGCTCCCTGATCGGGGTCTGCCCACCCCTGGGGGAGCCGGACGGGGCGCTGTGTCTCCTGCAGGCAGAAACAGTCCACAGGGAACACGGCCCACAGACAGCAGCAAAGGCTTGGGAGGAAAAGTCCCAATTACTGATGACATTTTTAAAGATGATTTATGTATTTGAAAAGCAGAGGTACAGAGAGAGGGGGCCAGGCAGATTGAGATCTTCCATCACTGGTTCACTCCTCAAATGGCATCCATGGTCGGGGCTGGGCCAGGAGCCTGGAACTCCACCCAGCTCCCCAGCGTGGGTGCAGGGGCACAAGCACTCGGGCCATCTTCCACTGCTTTCCCGGGTGCATTAGCAGGGAGCTGGACTGGAAGTGGAGCATCGGGGACTTGAACTGGTGCCGATATGGGATGCCGGTGCTACAGGGAGTGGCTTAGCTGGCTGTGCCACAGCGCCGGTCACGACCGATGACATTTCCGTGAGTCACTGAGCTGTCGTGCAGGGGGAAGCTAAGAAAGTGAACAAGGGTGGCGCCCCCTCCCCACCTGGATTTAATGCGGGGGTTGTCACTCAGGCTTGGGGAGGCCCATGCACAGGGGGCGACTGCTTTTGCAGGGACCTTGGTTCTGCTCATGGAGAAGGGGGCTCAGTGCCCCTGTCCTGGGGCCAGGGGCAGCACCGTGGTGGGCAGGAGGGGACACTGGCCCAGGAGGCCCTGTTGCGATGCCCACAGGAGGGAGTGGTCAGTGGCTTGGGACTGGCCAGCGTAGATGACATCTGAGGCCTCAGCGGCAAGGAGCCGTCCCCAGTTGTCAGATGCCCGCCCCGGGGGGCACAGCACAGGGGCTCTTGGTCCTGGGTGGGAGGGGCCGTGGGCTACTCCTTTACAGGCTCCGGAATTTCCAGTCCCAGGAGAGGCCGCACTCCAGGGCCAGCCGGTCCCTGCTGGCACGGCAGGTGCAGGTGACTGTGTCACTGCACATCAGGGGACCTGGGGCTGGGACGCGGCCCCCGACCTGGGCCTCGGCCTCCCCGTGAGAGAGGAGACCGCGGGCACGCAGGCAAGCAGTAAGCAGCAGAGGCAGAGGGGCCCCGGGAGAAGGGACAGACGCGGGTCCGGGGGCTGGCGTGGGAAGGGGACGCCCATGGGACGGCTGGGGAGAGGGATCAGAGTCTCAGAGGAAGGCAGCTCTGTGCCCGGCCCAGGGGACACTGGACCGTGTCTGCAGACATTTCTGCGAGGGGGCTGCTACCGGGGTGCGGCATGGCCGGAGGCGAGGCCACCCCCAGCCCTCCCGCTGGGCCCAGGCGCCAGCACAGCCCAGCCCACCGGGGAAGCACTGTGCTAGGGAAAGCACGGACACTGTGGCCCGCAGGCCCTGACCGGAGGAGGAAGGACAAAGACCCGTAGTGGGACGTCGGAGGGCGCTTGGTCCCCTCCGGCATGGGGTCAAACAGTACGATGTTCAGCGAGCGTGGAGAGGCACGGCACAGCACAGTAACCACGGGCACAGCTAACACACAGACCACGGACATTGTCACCGAGCAGATGAGGGGTTTTGGGGCTGACTGACCACATCCCAGTGCCCGTGGGTGCCGCCCGCTGTCAGGGCAGACGCAGCGTCATCACCCCAGGATCTGGGGGACTCCCATGCCCACAGAGGCCCGAGTCCCCATAAGACGCTGTCGGTGCTGTGGCCCCTGCCATGTCTTGGACCATAAACCCACCAGCCGCCAGCAACTCCACGGCGGGGTTCCGTGCCTGGTGACCAGCAAAGGGCAGGGCGAAAGGCTCATTACCCACCCACGCAAGGGTGAACCTGAGAATAGAACCGCTCAGCTGTGCCTTCCTCAGCCGCTGGGCCGGTCTCAGTCTGGGACAAGGGCTCCGTCTCTCGGTGCCCTGAGCTGCACTCCCTGAAGCCAGGCACTGGGCGGGTCTGGCTTTGCCACAGCCACAGGCAGAGGAGCCGCGTGGATCGAGTGAGACAATGTCCACTCGGATGCTGGCCTCAATCAGACCCTCTCGGATTTCAGGAAAGGCCCCGAGCTGGGTTTCCGAGGTTTGTTTGTGAATCGGCAGTTTTAGATTTCAGGAAGTCAAATCTGTGTGCGTTTATTGTGCAATTTCTGAATCTACGGCGCCTGTCCCTGCACCCCTCGGCCCTCCTCACGAACACGCCTGGCTTGAGATGCCGCTGACGGGCGGTTGTGTGTCGATGGCCATGCCGTCCGCACGCGATGTGGCCTAGGATGAGGGTCGTTTTGGGCAGTTTTTAAATGCAAGCGGGGAATGGCGTGTGGGGTGGCAGAAGTGGCAAAGCCCGTGACAGGGCCATGGCAAGGCTGCAGCCTGGTGCACGGTGGCCTGTGAATGTGTTGGCCACTTCCGGGGCTGCCTGGGACCCCACCCCCACCCCCAGCTCGCCTCCACTGCTGCCCACTCCAAGCCAGCGGCTAAATACTCCCTGGTAGTGATTTTTAATCATATACCAACGCTTTTTATCTGAGAGGCAGAGAAACGGGCAGACAGGCAGAGAGAGCTCCTGTCTGATGCCCACAGCTGCCGGAGCTGGGACGAGGGGCTGAGGCTGGGGGCCAGGAACTCCATCCAGGTCTCCCACATAGGTGGCCGGGACCCAGGTCCTTGAGCCATCGCTGCCACCCTCCCCACCCCCCCCCCCCCGTCACCAAGGTCTGCGTTGGCAGGAAGCTGGATGGAGCCGGAGCCTGGACTCCAGCCCACGTACTGAGAGGTGGAATGTGATATCCTGACCACTGGGCTAAATGGCGCCTCCCGAACATCAACCCTGCCGCGGGCTGGGACTGCACTGCTGGCTGCTGGCTCCGCCTCGCCCTCCAGGAGGGCTGGAGTCACAGCCAGGCGCACCCACAGCAGCCCCTGAGGCCCGAGCCCAGTGCACCAGGGTCTCAGGGCTGGGGCTGGCCAGACCCGGAGCGGGGGAGCTGAGGGGAGGCATAGAGCAAACAAACACGGGGTGTTAAAGTGAAACGGAAAGAGCTTCGGTGCTGTGTGCCATTCTGAACCAGACTGGGGGGTCGAAGTGAGGCCCAGGGGACAGCAGGGGAGACGGTGGGCGACGCCCTTCCTCTGGCCCAGTCGACGGCTGTGGAAGCGGAGAGGAGCACCTGTTCCCGAGTGGGTTTGAGAACACGCTGTAGCCTATCGGGAAACAACACGTGTGCATATAAACACACACACGCTTTGTATTCACAAATCCGCTAATCCTAAAAAAAGGGAGATGGAAAAAGTCACACCTGAAACCAGAGTGGGCTGGGCAGACTTGGCTTCCCCAGAGTTCCCGCTTCAGCGCAGGGCCCCCCCCGACACCCAGCTGCCCGGTGATTTCTCTTGCCTTGGCTGAAACCCTGAGTCGGTCTTGGAAACCAGAGAAGTATGAAGGGCCCGCCCAGACCACCACCCTGTGAGCCAGCGGGGACGCTGTCGGTGCTTTGTCCTTGACACACAGGGGGCTCAGAGGGGGGCAGCAGGTGCGCCTGTATTCACCCGCCCCCGCCTGCGGTGGTGAGAAGCTGGGTAAACCGTGAGGCAAGCACAATGGATTCCACAGAACTGACTAGAGCTGTCCAGGGGCAGGGGCTGACTCATGCTAAGGCAGATGCTGAGTCATGGTAGAGCAGGCGCTGAGTCACGCAGGAGCAGGTGCCGGATCACACTGGGGCAGGTGTAGTCGTGCTGACTCATGTTACCCGTGGGGTTCCCCAGGGGAAATTAACCACCGGGGTGCGATCCGCGGAGTGCAGTGGGGTCTCAAGTGGGAAGCGGTGTTGAGAGGGGAGGCGGGCAGGCTCCGGGAGGCCGATACCCCACCACGTGGGAGTTGCGCGTGCCGGAGCTCCGGGCGAGAGCTTGTCCTCCCTCTGTGGTTCCCAGGTAGGCTGTGGGGTCTCCGGGCGATGGGCGAGGGCCTGGCTGAGTTCATAAATAACGCTTCTCCTTTGTCTTGCAGGAGCTCCAGAGGCAGGGGCGCAATCAGATCGGCGGTGAGCAGCTTCCACGGCAAATCTAATCGGTTCGTAAATTAGATTTTGTGTTCATTTGTTTTTGCTGTAAGGCAGCTATTAATCTGCTTCTCCTCGCTGGGCGCTGCCCTTCTTACTTAGCAAACAGATCTGTTTTGTTTCACTTTGGCTTTGCATTTCCCTAACCACTTCTGCAGGGAACTGTCGACGGAAGATCGCGTGAATCGGCCCTAGGTCTGCAGGCCGCGGAGATGGACCTGGCAGAGGGGCTAGAGGGGCATGCTGGGAAAGAGCCCGCCCACCCGGCCACGCTGGGCTACCCGGGGCCACCAGGAGCAGGACTTCCGCCTAACCCCGCTGTGGCAGGTGGCGAGTCCAAGAGGCTAAGGTGGAGAACAAAGCATTCGGAACTTCGTGAACCTCTTGAAACACGCAGGAGTCAACTCAGCACTGTGGGCCCTAATTAGCGTGCCCGCCCTCTGAAACCTGCCGGCGCTGGACCAGAAGGCTTTGCGACAGCCTTTCCCAGGGGACAGCGGATGCAGAGGGCACACACGTGCTTCGCAAGGACCATGGACCAGGCTCACCCCCGGCCCCAGGCTTCTGAGACCCCGCAGATCAGACCTTCGCCCCGTAAGCCCGGGGGAGAGCAGCTATGAAGGCTCGGTGACACGGCGCAAAGGCCCCTCCTCAGAGCATCCTGTTGGGATCAGTCTGGGGACGATAGGTTCGCGTAGTTGGGGGGGCCGTGTGCTCACCCATCCACGGGCTTCAGGCCTCTGCCACCTGCCGAGCGCGTCTGCCTCTGACCCTGGGGGCCGACTCAAGAGCTGCCCCTCGTCCCTGACACCTGCTTCTAGAATGTTCTCAGCCTCTTAGCCACCTCGGAGCTTTGAGTGAGGCTTGTGCTGTACCTGGCAAATGCAATGGTGGTAGCAATGAAGGAGAGGCCTGGTGTCCCCAAACCGCTCCGTGTTCCACCGTGGAAAGACGCTCCCTTTAGCGAGCGACCCTGCCCTCCAACCCAGGCCCCTGTTGGCTCAGGCAGGTGCGGCCTCACTGGCTGGGGAGTGAAGACGTCAGCACAGCTTCGGGGACCAGGCAGCCCTGGAGTCAGCGCGAGGCTGGGAGCCACTTCCGCCATGGCCTCAGCTTTCTCGCTGGGTTAGCGGAAGAGCCAGGGCCCGGGAGGCAGTGTCAGGGTGGGCCCAGTGGAGGCAGGGGTGCCGAGAGGACGTGACACTCGGGGTGCCTTAGCAGCAACAAACGATGGAGGCCGGAATGAGGCCCAGCAGGCCAGGCGACCTCAGCCTGCCGTGCGCGGCCGGGGTCTTGAGGGAGACGCGGGCGGGAGGCGGGGACAGGACACGCTGGCTCACTGACAGGCCACTCATGGTCCATGCAGAGCACAGGAATCCTCCTGGCCCCGGGTGACCTAACCCAGCCCCTGCAGTTCACGATAAGAAAGCAGTGGCCTCAAGAGACCTTGCCCAGTGCCCCAGGCAGACAGCGGCAGAGCCAGGAGCGACATCTTCGAGACCACAGCTGGCTGTGCACAGTGCCGTATGCGATGCTGCTCAGAACAGAGTGGAATCTTACCACTTGCCATGCCAGCCCCCGCCTCCTGGGTCTGAGAAAAGTCTGGAAATGCCGTCAGGGTTCTCAGCAGGTACCCTTGGGAAGCCTCCACGGAAGCATCTCTGGGTGCCCCTTCCCTGGGAGAGTGTTTGCCACCCATGTGCCCAGTGCCCTGGCACGGACTCCACCGTGAGCGCTGAGAGCCTGGCCCGTCCAGTGCCCAGCACCTAGAACAACACCCAGGACAGACCACCGTAAGCACTGACAGCCTGCCCCACCCATGTGCCCAGTGCCCAGGCACGGACTCCACGGAGAGCCACAGACACGCAGCCCGGCACTGGGTGCCTCAGCCAGCCACTCGGCAAGGCAGCCGGGTCACAGGTGCCGGCGCTGCTCCATCTCTGGCATCCCACTGCCTGTCACAGTGACAAGTGGGCTCTGCACTCTGCCGTGGCCACACCCTTCTTCTGCAGGTGGAGAAACGTGGCTGGGAGAGGCGACCGCCTCACGCCCCATCTCACAGCTCAGGACAGCCATTCCTCTGCCCTCTGCCCCCTCTCAGGAGCACGGCAGAAATTCCCGAGGACACGTCTCCGTATCCTCCATGGGCTGGGAGAGGCTCTGCCTCGCTCCCCTCGTTTTCCAGCCTCTCCCGAGCTGCTCTCATGTGAATCCAGGACAGGGGGTGGCAGCCAGAGGCGTCGGGGACGTGGGGGACCGAGGCAGGGGGCTGGGAAGGCAGTGCACGAGACGGAGCGCCTTTAAGTGAATGTCTCGTCTACCTGCAAAAAGCCAAAGGCAGCGCCGGGCTCAGATCTCTCTGAAGGATTCCATCTGTTTTAAACCCGGCTGTTGCACGATAAACGCGAGGACGTGGCCGCTTGCCTTGAACTCTTCAAAGCTCCAGAAGCCGGCATCACAAATCTGCTTGTCACTCTCCCCGGGAGAGGCTGCTGTCTGCGCAGACAAAAGGCACCTGGATGTGACCCACGTGCGCCTGTGAGCAGCAGCAGAAGGCAGCCCGGCTCGCACGCCGCCTTTGAAGAAATCACTATAACCTACTTTCTTAGAAACCTACTGGCACAGATTGGAAGGCTCAGCTTCCAAGGGGGAGTCCCCTGACGCCTGCTGTCCCTGGGGTGCCCCAGAGCCACCACCCACCCCAGGCATGCGCCAGGATGGACCTTAAATTCACATTGTTCACTTACTCGTTGAGCACCTGCTCTGTGGGACCACCAGGGACGTGGAAATGAATGCAGGGGACCTCGCCAGTGGGGACAAGGGACACAGCGACGTCGCCTGTGTCAACGAGAGCGATGGCGGGGCGGGACAGGGCTGAGGGAGAGGCCGCAGGCTGGGATCCACTGTCCACGTAGTCTCCCTCCCCCTCCATGAAGCCCGTAGCCTCGGCTGCTAACAGAACCGCCCCGTGCAGAGCTGCGCAGCGCTGGCTCCAAGGAGAAACGTTTCTACCTGGGGCGGGAAGTGCTGGTGGGCGGGGATGGACAGAGTTTCTTGTTCCCTGCCTGACTCCAAGCACAATGCGACGCAGTTTATACCTGGGGGAGAGACTGCATCCTACAGGATAAACGCAGTGCCTTCCCGTCTAGGGTAATAACTACAATCGCGCTCATGCCGAGTTTACATGCGAGCCTGTGCAAAAGCAAACCCACTGGGCTTGGCGGCGCGGCCGATCCTGTGACCCTGCTCCTCTTGCTGCTTCCAGGGCTGAAGTCGGCCTCAATGGCTCCTCGTCGCCAGCTGTCGCTGACAGGAGCAATGCGAGCTTGACGCACAGCATCCAGCCCGCCGCGTCCAAGTGGAGACACAATCAGACGCTGTCTCTGCGGATCAGGTACGGGCACTGGCCCCCCTGTCACCGCGTCTGCCCCCCGGGAGGCAGGGCCGCTCATGAGCCATCAGTTAGAAATGAATGCCCATGGCCCCACGCACCTGCCGCCACGCGGGGTGGGGTCCGGGGCTCGGGAGGGACACTCAGGCCGGCGGCAGAGAGCACCCGGGCGGCGGAGGCCACAGGCAGGCAGCGTTTCTTCCTTGGCATCCCCTCCCTGTGACAGTCCTCCGGCTTGCCCCTGCCCCCTTCCCGTGACACACAAAGGAGGGTCTCTCATGGGGCAGTGAGAGCCGGGAGCCGGCCCCTGGGTCAGAAGAAGCCCTGTGTTGCCAGAGAGCAGCTTGGTCCTGCCCTGGCCAGCGATGCTTCCACACTCGGGCAGGCAGGACGAGCAGCCCCGGCTCCAGCATTTGGTGCACTTAGCTGTGACACATCGGCAGATACTGCTGGGTCTACGCCAGGCTCGTGCTGGGGGCCCGGGGTGCTGGCTGAACCCCGACACGTGGGGCTGACACAAACACAAGCAAGGGCAGGAGTGGCGGGGCCTGCACGTTGGGCAGCAGCGCCTCATGCAAGCAGGTGGGTGCAAGAGCTGCGCTGAGAGCCGTTCCTTTGTGAGGGACCTGAGCAACCAGGAGGAGGTGGCCAAGGGCAGTGGGTTTTGCAGAGTGGCTAAGAGAACAGCAGACATACCACACTACGTCCCACAGGTGGTGAGAAGTCTGGTGTTGGAGTTAGGGGATCAGGGTAGCCAGGGCCCAGGGGCCCAGACTTGGTGACTGTCCCAGGACGTCAGCGTGGGGAAGGGGTCACAGTCCCCAAGCAGACAGTCTGCCCTCCAGTGGGCTCAGCGGCAGTGTGGAAGAGCCCGGCGCGGGTTCCCGGGGGAGCTGTGGATCTGGGGACCCGGTAGCCGAGAAAGCTTCCAGGAGAACCCTTACTGCCTCCTGGGTGGGCCTCTGCCCTGTCCTTTGGGGCGGTGGGAGGAGAGTGGCACAGCCACAGGGCCATGAGATGCCCCACAGGAGTCCCTGGGGGCTTCAGGGACAAATCTCTACCAGCTGGGGCTTGGAACCGCCGGCCCCCCTCCCCTCGCGCAGGAAGGCCGGCGTCTCGTGTCTACCGATGGCTCCAGGCCTCCTGTGACTGCATCACCCCAGCCCCTGCCTCTGTCACCCGACCGGCTCCTCCTGCTCTCCTGTCTCACACAAGGACGCCGTCACCGGATTTGGTGCCCATCCCAGGTGCCCGGGATGATCTCATCACGAGGCCCTGATTTAACCTGCACAATGCTGTTTCCAACTGGGATGACCCCCCTGGGGCCCAGGAGTTGGGAGCTGGGAGACGGACACACGTGGGGGGCACCATTCACCCCCTGTGCCTGGAATCCTCTCACCAGCACCGCCCACCACAGCACCCACTGGCCCCTTCTCCTGCCATTGCCAAGGGACCCAGGCCCCGGCCTTACGGGGACCCAGTGCACACACGGCCACCTCTGGGGGAGCAGCGCTCCCCTCCGCCCCAGTCATCTCATCCCCAGAATTATCCAGAAGGTTCTGCGAGTCATCTGGAATGCTGCTGAATAATTGACAGCAGGGCCTCAATAATTCACTAGAAATTCACTCGCTCGCGGGGGTGTCTATGTCTGGGCTTGGGGGGCTTGTTTTGCATGGAGCTGCTTTGGGGAAGTAGCTACAGGGCTCTCAGTCTCCACACCGGATGTGAGGCACCAGTTACCTGATCCTTCATGAATAAAATCTGGTCTCTGTTTTCACTGTGAGATCCGAACCATTCGGCAGGATGCTCTCCCCTGCTCGGAGGGCAATGCCAGCTGTTACCATGGAGACCAGGGGTGGGAAGGCATGAGGGTCCTGGGAGCCTCCCAGCCTGACCCAGCTGGAGTCAGCTGGCCTCGGGGGAGAGCTTGTGGCTGCTTCCTGCTCCACAGCGAGTGACGGGGCCGCCCTGGGATATTCTCAGGCCTCTGTGTTACCATCCGCGGGATGGGGCAGCTGTCCTGCAAATTCTCACATTCACAGAATGCACGAAGGGAGACCAGCCCCACAGAGTCCCGGGACCCTCCGGGCGGCCCCTCTCCATTCTCTCTAGGGTCTTCTGCAAAGGGCCAGCCTCCAACCCTAAGGTGCTACGTCCCAGGGCGGCTGTCACCTTTCATGGGAAGAGGGCACAGCACAGCCACCCCCCTGCGGCCCCCCGGGTCACGCCTCAGTCATTTTTGGCCATGCCTGCCTGGAAGGCGTGTCTCGGCGCCTGCTGGCCGGGCTGAGCGGCCCTGGTGGGGGGGGGGTGGGGGGAGGGAGGACGGGAGAAGCGGGGTCCCACAGGGGGACTTTGCTCACGCGTCCCCTGGCCCCCAGGAAGCAGATCCTCAAGTTCCTGGACGCCGAGAAGGACATCTCGGTGCTGAAGGGGAGCCTGAAGCCCGGAGACGTCATCCACTACATCTTCGACCGCGACAGCACCATGAACGTGTCCCACAACCTCTACGAGCTGCTGCCGCGCACCTCGCCGCTCAAGAGCCAGCGCTTCCGCACCTGCGCCATCGTGGGCAACTCGGGCGTCCTGCTCAACAGCGGCTGCGGCCCCGAGATCGACACGCACAGCTTCGTCATCAGGTGGGCGCCGAGCAGCCTTGGCTGTGCACCTGTCCTCCAGGGGAGCGCGCGGCCCCTGGGTGCAGCCGAGGGGAGGGGCCGAGCCAGAGCAGGGGTGGGGCCCTGGGGAACCCGGCAGAGTTGGAGACGTAGAGCCCAGGGCACTGTGGCTGGCGGAGCCCACGGCCCTTACAGATAAGCTCCACTGGCCTCCCAAAACCGGTCAGCAGGCCTCCCCGCTGGCCAGTGCCCTGGGCCGGTCGGAACCTGGGAGGTGAGGGAGCGACAGGGAGTCGCTCTCATTTCTCAGAAGCCTGGGCCATTTGAGTTCCAGTTACCGGCGGCCCTGGCACCCCTGCCACCTGCAGCGCAGACCTGCCCACACCACTCGCCTGCTCTAGAACCCTCGGTGGCTCCCTGTCGCCCTCAGCACCGAGTCCCTTTGGGACCTTGCCCTGCTCGCCTCTCCAGGGGCCTGCACGGTGGGGATAGCGCCTGGTCCTCCCATTCTGAGACAGGAGACCGCGAGCTCTTGGGCCCCAGCTGAGTGCTAAGTCCCTGCCAGACGCTGCTACTTCTCCATCGTAGCCAGCAGAGGGGATGGTCTTGGGGAGCATGGGGGTGAGCAGGTCGGCCACGGTTCCCCAGAGCAGGTGTGAGCGCCCAGCTGAGAAGCTGGCGTCGGCCCACGGGGCCCTGTGCTGTCACTGGACGGCCAGGCCCACCTGCCCGCAGCCTCTCCATATCGGGCTGCGGGCTGCTCGCTCCCTCATCCCCCCCCCCCCCCCCCCCCCGGATCCCAGCTCCCACAGGCAGACACCACACAGACCCCGAGCTCCGGGACGCTCTGTGTGCTGGGGCCCGGGAGAGTCTGTGTTGGGAGAAGCAGGAGGAAGGGGTGCCCCTGGGTTTTGTGGGACGAGGTGGAGTTCGGAGGAAGGAGTCCTCATTCCCCAGAGCATCATGGTGCGTTGTCCGCGGCAGGTGCAACCTGGCCCCCGTGCAAGAGTACGCCCAGGACGTGGGGCTCAAGACGGACCTGGTGACCATGAACCCGTCGGTCATCCAGCGTGCCTTCGAGGACCTGGTGAACGCCACGTGGCGGGAGAAGCTGCTGCAGCGCCTGCGCAGCCTCAACGGCAGCATCCTGTGGATCCCCGCCTTCATGGCCAGGGGCGGCAAGGAGCGCGTGGAGTGGGTCAACGCACTCATCTTGAAGCACCACGTCAGCGTGCGCACCGCCTACCCCTCGCTGCGCCTGCTGCACGCCGTCCGCGGGTGAGCGCCCCTGGGGTGGGGGCTGGGGGCGCGGCCCATCCCTCCTCTGCCCCCGCTGTCCGGGATGCCACTCCTGGGGAAGCCAGGGGGACAGCAGGTGGGTTTCATCCCGGATGCCGATTCTGGCCGGCCGGCGCCTTCCTAAAGGGTTGTGTTGAGAGTGCTGCTGAGGCCATATGGCGGCTCTGGGGGGAACAGATGCCCAGGCCGTGGGAGGGGGGAGATGGCGGCAGGCCCGGCCATGTCTGCCAGCCCAGGTGAGCGGGTTCCAAAATGATAGACAGATGCGCCGGCTTCACACGCGTCCCCTACATCTCTCTGAACTCCAGCCCCCATGTCGGTACCACAGGGAGGGAGGTGACAGCCAGGCAAGGCCAGACGTGGGAAACGCCTGGAGAGGAGCGGAAGTCGGCAGAAACCAGTGTCGCGTCTCTGCTTCCCCAGCCGCAGAGCGCACCCTGCTGGTGGGGCTTGGCGGTCGGCCCGGGGTCCCGTGGGAATGCTGCTGCCCGCTCCCCACCACATGGGAGAGCTGGCAAGGGCTGGGATCCCCTGTCTGAGGACAGCTGGAGCGTGATCCACATAACCGGTCAGCAGGGTTCTCCTGGTTAGGCCTGGATCTCTGCTCCCCGAAGCGCTGTTCCCTAAGGTACCCACTGCCCCGTAGGAAGACCCAGGTGTGGCCGGAGGGAGGCTCATGTGGGCACAGGGTGGGCTGGGACCCCATCCCCGGTCCAGGAGGACAGCCCTGCCCTCCCCTCCCCCATCACAGAGCCCATCGGCTGCGCCACCCTCATCTCAGGGACACCGGCCCCCAGCCCTGAACGCCGTTTCTTCCCAGAAGGAGGGAATTCCCGCGGTGGCTCAGGGGTCTGCGGGGATCGGAGGGAGGGGCTGCCCTTTGGCGAGGAGAGGACGGGGACAGGGATGGCAGGCACCTGGCAGGGACCAAGGCAGCCAGAGCTATTTCCAGCTCTAATTGACTCACGCTCATCTGTCAAAATAGCGTTAAGCGCCAGTAATAAGCCCTTTAAACAAACAGGCTGTTAATCCTGAGCCGGCATCCGGCGCTCTGCAAGAGTTCCCGGGAGGCTGCAGCCCGGGTGGCTGGGCCTGGCTCTGGCTCTGCGCTCGGCGACAGAGGGGTGGGGAACAGGGGCGCCGGGGCCTGGGAGCGGGGGCCTGCCGGCGTCCGCTCCCTCCACCGGGCTGCTGGGCCTTGCAGGCTGCGGGTCCAACAGGGCCTCCGTGCCAAGCCGTGTGCACCGTGAGCAGGGCTCCCTGCTGTCTCGGATGCCTCCTGGGCCTCACTGGAGTGGAGGGACAGGCCGGTGCACGGTGCAGAGGGAGGCTCGGAGGAGGCCGAGGAGGGAGCTGGGAGAGGCAGTGTGCCTGTGCCTGCATCAGGGCGCGTCTGCAGGAAGGGACCCCCAGAGGCTCCAGTCCCAGCTCCTCGGCGGCTTGGGTGCATCGTCATCCTCCAGCCCACCCCGGCCCTCTCCGCTGCCTCGCAGGGCCCTGCCCGCCTCAGAGCCAGGGAGGCGTCACTCAGCTGTGGCTGCTGTGGCCTTGGCAGCTGCCACACCACCTGGCGCACCGCCCGGTGAGGATGGGATGGGACTTGGCCTGTGGACGAAGAGGCAGAGGGGAGGCGGTCGTAGCCCTGTTGGAGCCGGGCCCCTGCAGCCGTCAGAGCGGTGGGCCCAGTGCGGCCCAGCGTGGCCCAGTGTAAAATCTGTTCTTACCGAGCCCCGCCCCGGTTATGGGGTGTAGGGATGGGAACTTACTTTTCATGATGACAAAACAGACGTCAAATTCAACACTTGTACGTGTACATTTTAACCAGAAGGAGCTCACTCTTAGAAGAAAACAGTACACTCTTCATGTTTTGATTTGGTGACGGTCCCATGTGTGACACCCAAAGCACAAGCAACCAAAGAAAATCAGAGGGGCTGGCGACGCGGTGCAGGGGTCGAGCTGCCGCTGCCGACGCCGGCATTCCACATCAGAGTGCAGGTTGAGTCCCGGCTGCTCCACTGCCGATCCAGCTCCCGGCCAATGTGCCTGGGAGAGCAGCAGCAGATGGCCCAAGGGCTTGGGTCCCTGCCACTCCATGCAGGAGAGCAGGATGGAGTTCCTGGTTCCTGGCGTCAGCCTGGCCCAGCCCTGGCTATTGCAGCCAGCTGGGGAGCGAGCCAGGGGGTAGAAGCTCTAAAGAGAGCTTTTTCCCTCTCTCTCTGTTGCTCTTTCACATAAACAAATAAAAAGAAGTGAGCCAAGGACTAGAATAGACGCTCCCCCAACCGAGACACACGCACGCCAAGGAGCGGGACGAGGAGGAGAGGAGCCAGCGCTGCACAGCCAGCAGCACAGCTGTGAGAGGACAAAGGGACAGCAGCAGGTGTGGGTGAGGCTGCGGGGGCTGGGGCACTGCTGGGGGGCAGTTCACGGAGCTCCAGCTTGCTGGCACCTGAGTGACCTTCTGTGCGAATGAGGATCTCAGCGCCCAGTTAGGCCATGCACGAAGCCCCCCAGGCAGTGAGGGGCATGAGCAGGACCACGAGACCTGACACTGTGCACAGGTAGGGGAGGTCTGTGCCCACCCCGCCCTGGATGGTCAGGGCTGGGAGCCGTGAGCTCCGTGGGCTGGGAGAAGGGGAGGGGCCCACAGCAGGTAGCAGGCGTGACGCATGACTGCACAGAGCCCAGGGCAGCTTTCCCACCGAGCAGCTTGGGGTCCCCCAAACACCCACAGTCCCTGGGGCGCAGCACCATCCAGCGAAACCCCAGGCAGGCTCTTGGTACCGTTTGCTCCCAGGCCGTGGCTGTGGCTTTGCCCCCGCAGATTCACGTGGCTGCCCCTTCACGACCAAGACATCTTTGAGAACAAAAGCAGACATCCCCAGAGGGCCACTGAGCTGCCACTTCCTGAACACTGATGCCTGAAACAGGCCAGGGGCACCTGCCACTGCGGCCTCGCGGGCGAGCCAGGCAGGCACCCAGCAGCCTCTCCCGTCATGCAGCTCTACCGTGTTAGCCCCATTCTACCGAGGGGTAAACTGAGCCTCGGGGAGTGGCATACACAGGGGCCTGTGGCTGGGAGGGGCAGGTCCAGGGCACCACCTGTTGCCTCTGTGGCACACACCCCGGAAGCAGCGATGAGGCCCTAGCAGATGATGTCAGCCAAGACAAAGCCAGGCTGGCTTTCTTCTCCAAACAGGAAAGGAGGCTGGGGAATGTGGACTAGCACGTGCGAGGCCGCGTGGGTGGGGAGGGGGAGCTGCAATCAACACGCCTGTCTCCCAGGGTCCCTGTGTAGGGTGACAGTGGCCGGGCTGGATGACGGCCCACTCTTCCGACCCACCGTTACCTTGGCCAGCTCTGTGGCAACTGCACCCCCAAACAAGGCCTCGTGCAGAGGTCGTGGGGGCTCCGATCTTCAACGTATGAGTCAGGGGACAGAATTCAGCCACAGCAGCTGGCTGGGTGTGAGATTTCTCCATTCAACGTGTGAGCGCAGGAGAATCTCAGATGCCCACACCCACACCCCTGCCACCTCCCGGAGGCAGCTGCCCCCAGCCGCACGCGGAGGGGAGCGAGATGCAGAACCAGCGGCCTCAGCCTCAGGGCCAGGCCCCTCTTGCAGGGGCAGGGTCTCTGTGGCCTGCAGAGCGGCCCAGGCCCTGGCTGACCGCTGGCCGGGAGGTGAGCCACAGACGGGAGGGCAGCAGGCAGCAGAGCCTGGATGCACGAGGAGGGAGACGGCACAGTGGGTGGAAAATGACTCTCATTCGGTCACCGCTGGGGAGGCTGCGACCACACAGCTGGCACCTGGCCCCATGCAGGCAAGGCCTGTGCTCTGGTGCCCAGTTAGGCCCCAGGGGTGCTGAGCCGGCAGCTGATTTGGCTGCCCCTGGCCGGGTCAGCAGGGCAGGATCAGGGTGCAGTGGATAAAGGGGAGACCCACTCAGGCTAGGGACAACCACCAGACACCCACCAGCACCCAGAGAGCACATCCCTGGGCAGTGCCTCCCCAGCTGGGGGCAGGTTGGGAGGTGAGCAGAGGGAAAAGGAGAGTCTGCGGTATTAAGGCACAGGTGGCGGCCACCGGTGTTTGGAACAATAATGCTGTTTCAGAATAGCAGTGCAGGTAGCATAAAAGAAAATCCCAACTGTAGGAAAGGATTTGAAGCGAAACGCCAGTGCAGCCCATGCCCCAGGTCCTCCAGGGAGGCGGTCTGCAACCGGCTGCCTTTCAGATGGAGCCCAGCCTGCAGGCACCCAGCTGGACACTGGGAGCTGGGCCTCGTCCCCCCGACAGCCACCGTGTGTGCTCTGTGCACCGGAGCCGCTGGAGGCCAGCAGGCGAGGCCCCCAGGAACGGCCTTGCCGGGCCGGAGCTGATGCCCGCTTGTGGGCAGCGACCTCTCTCCCTGCTCCCTGCTCTATACCCTCACGGCTGCTGCTGGCCCCGGCGCCCTGAGCGCCTTTGCCAGAGGCCACAGCAGCCTCGGCGAAGCCTCCAGGAGCCGTCAGCCTGGGCTCCAGGTCTTCACGCCTCACCTCGCTGGCGAGAGGTGTGCACGGTGCCCAACCTGCACGCACGTGGCTAGGATGTGGAAAGCAGGGAGTCAGCCCCTAGACTCGCAGAATTTAGGATCAGAAGGGATCTGTTTGAGTCGTTGCCGTTTAAGGCCTTGCATGGAATCTTTAAACTTAACCCCTGACATTTAAAATTCTGGAGAATTTGCATGAAAATCCAGATTTCTAATACTCTTGGAAAAAAAAAATCACCACCCCTAAAACTGGCTCTCCCTTGAGACGCCCCAGGCCCCGCCATCCGTGTTGCGATTGGCATTGGTTTTCCCACCCACATCCCAGTCCCGGCTCCGTCGGGCAGAGCCCCCGGCAGGCCGCTGGGCGAGGTGAGCGAGCCAGGCCCGACCGGCTGAAACCCCATTTCCCGCGAGCGCTCGTGCGCTAACTTGAGCCCCGTCATTCTCTCTAAATGGTCTCATTCCGGGGTTCCTTGGCAGAACACCTGCCGGTCGGGGCCAGCGTTCTCAGCCCTGGCTGCACAGTGGCGTTGCTGGGGGGCACGCCCTGGTGTGTGGCGGCCCCAGGCCTCTCTCACAGCCCTGGGCGGTTTGTGCCAGTAGCTGTGCATGCTGGGAGCCTCTGCACCAGGGCTGAAATGCAGAGGACTGGCTGGGGGTGGGGAGCGGGAGAGGCTCCCCAGGGAGCGCCCCTGGGGCTGCCGGCTGCCTCTGGGATCCTTGCCTCTCTCTGCGGCTGGCTGCTGCCCCTGGGTCCTCCCAAGCTTGGTCAGCCCTATAGGGCCGAGGAAGTGCTGTGTGGCCACCCGAAGGCTCCTTATCCAGGGGCCCCAACCTTTGCAACACCAAGCACCCCCGGCACAGACATCAGCTGATGGCACGGCGCTGGCCCGCAGCGACTTGGCCACACTCCCCCTGCCACGTGGGAGAGGTTAATTCTTCCTACAAAAAACATCAGGGACCTGAGGTCGACTGCGCCGGTGCAGGCTGCACGGGGACCTGTTCAGCAAAGGAAGGGAACCCCTCCCCACCCTTCGCACCCAACTCGAAGTCGCTGCCGCTCTTGGCAACACTCCTGGCACAATGCACTCAGAGTCTGGCCTGGAGACAGCAGTCAGGAATTAGTGGTGCGGAGTGACCTCTTTCCACCCAGGCACGGCACTGGTCTTGCAGGCACGCAGCCTGGGTAGGTGGAGGATCCTACTAGAAGCTCGGAGGACAGGAAGAGGGTGGAATGGAGGCATTCCCACTTCTGGAGAAACTTCCAGATTGCCTTGGAATGCGGACCGTGTGGGACATCTTGGAGACTACCCGGTCACTGCACAGCGTGAAGAATTGAGTCCCACAGGGAAGTGACTTCCGTAGGGCACGCGGACGGCTGGCAGTGGCCGGGACGGAAGTGTCTAAGCTGTTGGCCTCTGCCTGTGGGTCCACGCATGGGCGTGGTCGCTTCCTGCTGCACAAGGCCTTTCAGGTACCAGGCACCACGGCCAGACACCTGTGCTCCCCACTTGTCCACATTCCCTGACTGACAGAGTCCCAGAGGTAGCACAGGGACCTCTAGGAGAGCTGTGGACACGGGTGTAGTGGCCGGCAAAGAAAGAGCCCAGAACGCAGGCTCCCGGGGCTGGCCGCTCCAGGGGTCTCGCGAGGTCCGAGATGGCGCCTGTCTCGGGGGCGGGCTCCGGCGGACAGGGGCAGAGAGGAGCCGTGTCCAGAGTGCTCAGGGGTGAGGAAGGCAGAGTGGCCATGCACACTGTGCATGTGGGGCGGCCGCTGGGCACAAGCCAGCGCTGTCTTAGAGGTGGGACTGGGCCACCCACATGTGGTGTCATTGCCGTTGGAACCCTGTGAATGAAAAGGGAAATATATTTATGTGTCCCTTGACAGAGAGCCAGCCGACATCTCTGTTAGCCTGGGTTCCGACCGAGGGGCTGGCCCTCCCCTTTCCACTGAGCGGCCTTGGGCCACGCTGCATCTCTGAGCCCTGTTTCTGCAGCTGTACCCCGAGATGAGCCTGCTCTGTGGCAACCAGAGCCCCCAGGCCACGGATCAGCAGCAGGGGGTCGTCCTCCAAGTGAGGAGCCAGGGTCCATGGCTCCTGTTGTCATTGAGTGGCAGGAGGGAGTGCGGGGCGGACGGGGGAAGCGGCCCCTCCCTTGGAAGGATGCTGCACACTTACCTGTTTTCCTTTGGGTGCTTCTTCCAGATACTGGCTGACCAACAAAGTCCACATCAAAAGGCCCACCACCGGCCTCCTGATGTACACCCTGGCCACGCGCTTCTGCAGCCAGATCTACCTGTACGGCTTTTGGCCCTTCCCACTGGACCAGAACCAGAACCCCGTCAAGTATCACTACTACGACAGCCTCAAATACGGCTACACCTCCCAGACCAGCCCCCACACCATGCCCCTAGAGTTCAAGGCCCTCAAGAGCCTGCACGAGCAGGGGGCGCTGAAACTGACCGTGGGCCAGTGCGGGGGGGCCACGTAAGGTGGGCGCCCACGGGGCTGGGTGCTCACACTTCCTGCCGGCGACACCGCGGGCGGACGGGCGTCGGGGTGGCACAAACAACAGAACAGGCAGGCTAGTGGGTTTCTTTGTGAAATGTGGAACAGTGACCAAAATATGTATAGCTCGACCTGCGTATATGTACTGACCCGAGTATCTCTAACTGTGCAGTGTTCACCTAGCGTAGACAGATACAGGAAGCAGCATGGGGAGCGCTCCCCAGCCAGGTGAGGCTCGGCCCACGTGCTGGGCAGAAGGACCTGACCGCCCAAGGAGCCCGTGCCACGCCTCAGCGTTGCTACGCCACGTCTCCTGCATTGGAAGGACCTTGAGTTCTGGGGGAATGGGGAGCCACCTGCTGGCGGCCCTGAGCCCCCCGGGGCATGGATTTGGGGTAGCCGAGACTGCTGTGCCCCGCGCCCGTCTGAAGTGCCACTGCTCGGGCAGGAGGTGGAGGAGGAGCAGAAGGACTGGGCAGCGGTGGAGCACACGGAAGCCCAGAGCACGGCCCCAGCAGGGCTGGGGGCCTCAGTGCATGACCTCAGCAGCTTGGCAGCATGAGGGCTGGACCTCGGTGACCTCGGCGTCCTCCACAGCGTGGAGAGGAGGCTGCGGGAGATGTGGTGGACGGCGACCTCCTGGCTAAGCAAGGCTGCACCTTGGGTGCAGCAGGCGGGGGATGCTGAGGGTGGGGAGGGTTCCAGATCGGACAGTCGAGACCTGCTTGGCTGGCTCCATCCAGGGGGAGGCAAACAGGTGTCCCAGATGTGGGGCTCTGTTGGGATCTTCAAAGCACCTGTTGTGCACCAACAAGGCAGAGGGGGCCCTGCCCCCCAGCTCAGCCTGGATGTCCAGGAGGGGCTCTTCTGTCCCCTGGTCCCCGGAGAAGCCACAGCTAAAGCTGGAAGGGGCCTGTCGGGAGAAACCTCAGCCTTTCTGAGATGCACAGTCGCCTTCGGGTGCCTCGCAGAGCTCCAGGTGGTCGAGGCCCCGAGCCGCGCCTGCTCTCTGCCCAGCTCTGTGCTGTGCGAGCCCTGCAGCCAGACTTCTGTGTCACTGTCACCTTCTTGTCACTTTCCCACCAAGCCCCACCCTCACCCGCCCCAAGCTCCTGCCTGGAAGAGGGCATCGGGTGGGCACCCCCCTCCCCACCCAGGCAGGGGTGCTGGGACTGTGCAAAACCCATTCCCCCCACTGAGATTCCTCTTTTATAGTTTTTTTTTAAATGAAAACCTGAAACCAAGTGCAGCTGCAAACACTGTACATAGTCTCCCGTGGAGATGGGCCGGGCGCAGGGACGCACGGCCCAGGTCTCCCTGGATAGGCGGCAGTGGGCGGGGCTGGACAGTCGTGCCCTTGCCTGGGCGTGCTAAGACATGCTTGAAGGACAAGTGAAAAAAACATCACCTTAGAGGTGGCCAGAGGTAAGAAGAGAGGTGGACACCTGCTCCTGAGCGCAGGAGACCGACACATGGGTCAGCGCAGTAACCGCTCCACGCCAGCGGCTGGCAAGCAGCAGAAGGAAATCGGTGACCACGAGTGCACACGCGGATGCTCCAGCCAAACCGCGGTGGCGCCCAGGTGCCCCGCAGCACCTGCTGGCTCCTCCCTGTGTGGCTTCATTTAAAGAGCAAAGGGCGTGGGGGCGGGGCCTCCAGCCCGGCACTGGACGTCGCATTTTACACGCTCCCGAGCTCGCCCCAGGAGGACCCCAGCGGCCTTAGAAGACTCTAACTCCTGAAGCTTGCAGAGCCCTGGGGACCCGGTGCAGGGCCACCGTGGATGGGTCAATGCCCGGATTCCAGAACGTTCCATGGTGAGTCCTGAGGGGAGCCCAGACGCTGGCCTGGAGCTCTGTCCCCCAGCCAGCAGCCCTCCCTGCAGGGCTCCTTGGGGGACATGGCTTCATCTCACACAGGCTGCCCCTGCCTCCAGGTTCTCTGGGGGCGGGCTGGAGCCCCCAGGCCCACCCTCCCACACGTGTGCGGGCCCGGGTTCAGCAGGTCCCATGCTGCCAGAGCACCTGGGCCGAGCACTGGTGTGAGTCCAGGCCGACTCCCTGCCCGGCTGCTCGGGGGCTGTCGGGGCAGCTTCCCCTACAGCGCTGGCACAGCTGGGCTGGTGTTGGGTACCTGCACCCCGACGCCCTGACCCGCGACCTCGTCCTGACTCAGTGGCCCCGGGCAGCCATCAGCCCTGCAGCCCTCAGGCCTCCGCGGGCCCTGGCCCCGCACAGAAGAGATGGCGCTGAGAGATCTCTCCTGGGGCTCCGGGCTCCGTCCCTCCCCTTCCTCACCCCCAGCCCCTCTGTCCAGCAACGTCCCCAGGGCCCGCGCCCACAGCTCCTCACCGCAGAGCTCTCCCCACGCCCAGCTCTGCAGGGACCCCTCCCATCACGCCCCGGGGCACCTGGGACACCGCGTCCCCCGTCCTGGCCTTCCCCTGACCGCTAATTTATGTCCTTATTTATGGATTTATGGATTATTTATTGATACCTCTGCCTGATCCAGACGGAAGTCCAGGTAGATCTGACCCTTCCTCCTCCTCCCTGGCCCGCGGCGTAGACGCTCCCACCCCAGAACCTCCCACAGTGTAGACGCTCCCTCCCCAGCACCTCCCACAGTATAGACTGGCCCACGGCATAGACGCTCTCTCCCCAGAACCTCCCACAGTGTACACTGGCCCATGGTGTAGACACTCCCTCCCCAGCACCTCCCACAGTGTAGACGTTCCCACCCCAGTACCTCCCACAGTGTAGACTAACCTACAGTGTAGATGCTCCCTCCCCAGCACCTCCCACAGTGTACACTGGCCCATGGTGTAGACACTCCCTCCCCAGCACCTCCCACAGTGTAGACACTCCCACTCCCGCAGTGTAGACTGGCCCACGGTGCAGACGCTCCCTCCCCAGCACCCTCTGCTCATCCCACAGCCGGCCCTGCTCCCCAGCCCCGGACCTGTGGCCCCCGGCCTGCCGGACACTCACCCTGCCTGCCCCTGCAGCAGCACCAGAAGCGCGACCCTGCTGAGGCCAGTGAGGCCCCTCTGGGCCCCGGCCTCGCCGTCCCCATTTCTCTACTGGGGAACCTGAGACGCCCCAGCCCCGAGTCTGAGATCCGGGAGTCGTCTCTCCTCCCACGCACCCCTCCATCCCGGAGCACTGGGCACACCTCTTTGCTGGCCACGTGGCCAAGGTCTCCTGTGGGGCTGCCCCCTGCATGTGCACACCGCCCAGTCCACCCCCACACACGTCACAAACGCCTGCCAGTGCCCAGGCTCGCGCGTCACAGACCACCTGGGGCGGCCGGTCCTCCTCTGGCCCCACACCCCATACCGGCCGGGAGGCATCACCGAGCCTGGGAGGGGCCTGCGGCCCCCGAGTCCGTGCCTTTGCTCCTGCTCTTCTCGCGCCCTAGGCCACTCACCCCGCCTCCTCCACGAAGCCCTCCCCCACCGCCGGCCGCTGGGGTGTCTCCCTCCACCGAACGCTGTGGACTCTGTCCACACCCGCCCACAGCCCTTGCCACATTCTGCCTCGTGTGATAGGCTCTGTGCACTCGGCCCGTCATGATCACAGACTGGGACCTCGCCCCAGGCAGGGCAGGACTGGGCCGGCCGTGTCTGTGTCCATCCCAGCACCAGGGTGGGACAGAGCACACAGCAGTTGCTCAATAAATGTTCATTGGATTAAACTCCTGTTGCCTGTGGAGCCTCTGTGAGTCTCAGAGCTGTGTGGAGCTTCTGTGTGGTGCAAGGAGAGGGTGGGGGGAGAGAAGCTGGGGGTGGGGGGCTCCATCCTGCCCTTCTCCCATGGAAGAGGTTTCCAAGCCCATACCCTGGCTCACATGGCCCCGAGCCCTCCTCCCACCTTGCCCATTATATTCCAGCCACAGGCCTTTCTGCTTTTTCTAGAACTTTCCAGAATTAGCCCAGCCCCAGGGCCTTTGCACCTCCTGTTCCCTCTTCCTGAAAAGCTTCTTTGTCCACTCTTTGCATGGTCCTGCCACCACATCTTAGCTTCAAATGCAACGTCCAGTGCCAAGGAGGCCCTTCCTGGTCTCCCTCAGCTGATCCCTCCGTCTGGTGGTCTCGTGCTCCCCCTTAGCCACAAAAGATGCATCCCGAGACCCCCAGAGCATGTCTGCCTCCATGGGTCGCACCAAACGCTACCGCAAGCTCTGTTTTACGTGCCCAGGAGCAACAACAAAATCAATGAAACAGAACGTTTGTAACAATGGACTGAAAGTCGTTATTAAGTAAAGTAACGGTTTCCTGGACGCGAGCTCTACGATTACTGTGGGGCAGTCCCCGTGACAGCAGGCAGCCAGCGGGTGGCTGACGGGAGGGTAGCTCATACTACACGGACACACTGCACCGGGGGAGCTTCGTGCACTGGAGCAGAGCAGCACAGGCCTCATCACACCTCTCAGGTCTGTGTGCAGTTTACATCTACGATTTAGTGATCCCTGGGATTTCCCACTCAAAACGTTCAGACCACGGTGGTCTGCCGGTACCAAGGCACAGCAGTGGAACTGCTGGGTCCCGGGGGCTACTGTGTCTGCAGGGGCTCACTTCTCAACCCCGAGCCACCCCACGAGGATTCTGACGCTCAGACACACCCTGGGCACATCCTCAGGGTGCACGGCCAGGGCTAGGAAAAACGGAGTGCTTGCTCCTGTGTCTGGTGTCTGCCTGCCCTTCTAGAATGTTCAGGAGGGACTTGCTCTCCACAAGGTCTCCTGTGGCCCGGGTGGTGGAAGCAGCCGTGCTGCAAGGGGGCCGCCTACTTCAGGCTGGTGAGGGAACCAGGTCCCGGTGCTCTCAAGAAGGTGCAAACCGGCTCGTGTGTACCGTGGCTCCTCTGGCCCTGCGGTCCCAGGTAGATGGCCAGGCTTTCAGCCCTACAGCCGAGCTGCCGAGTGGAGTCTTCCTGGTCCCATTTGACCCACTCGAGAACTTGGTTTATGGCTCTCACCTTGCATGGAGGCTCACTTTCAGCTGGGACGACCTTAAACCCCAGTCCCACCCAGCAGCTCAGGACACACGGGGAGCTGGAACCTGGGTCCTGCCCCCCAGGGGCCCTCGGGGGGTTGGTCCAGGAAGTGGCTTGGCATCCCCAGAAACTTCCAGTAACTCCGAGGGACAGCTGGGAGCTGCTGCCCTGACCGGGTTCCTGCACCCTGGCCATGTCCTCCACGTACACCTCTCAGCCCAGAGATAGGGGGGCCTCCTCCCATTTCCTTGACTTCAGGACGGGCTGCATTTTGCCTGACGGCTTGGGTGGCTGTGGCTGCAGTGAGGAGAGCAGGAAGGAGGGCCCAGTCACCAGGCCCCTCCCATCCCTCCCCAGCTGCTCGGGGTGTTCGCTGAGGGTCCCCAGCTGCTGGAGCCGCACCTGCCCTGAGAGGGGGTGGGCGAAAGATCAGGACCAAGTGGGCGTGGTCTGTGGGGATGTGCAAGGGCATCGCATGAAGACCTGCCCCCAGCGCCCAGGTGAGGGCAAGGCCCGCCCCAGAGGAGCCCAGGTGCCAGTCCAGCCGTCCTGGTGGCAGTGCCGGGGGCTGTGCTGCCACATTGCATGGTTTAGGTCACCGTGGTTCTTGGAGGTTGAACACTTGCTGCCCGTGCCGATGCTCGTGGGCAGGGGGCCTGCGGCTGCAGCCAGCCCACCTGTAACCACAGCCATCGGTCACTGGTGAGAACTGCTGTGGGAGGAGGAGGCTGGGACTTCTTCCAGGCCACTGTCCGGTATGGCTTCACCCTGGGCAGAGCAGCTGTCAAAACACCCCCCTTGCCATCGGCCAAAGGTTGCAGCTCTGATCCCCCCAAGTGCCCTGGGCCCCAGCTCTGTGGCCAACCCGCACCCGGGTCAGAGCCCTTCTGAGTTGTTTAATATGAGGGTAAAAAAAGTTTATGAGAGGGGCCAATGCTGTGGTGCAGCAGGTTAATGCCCTGGCCTAAAGCACCGGCATCCCATATGGGCGCTGGTTCAAGACCCGGCTGCTCTCTGCTGTGGCCTGGGAAAGCAGTAGAAGATGGCCCAAGTCCTTGGGCCCCTGCACCCGTATGGGAGACCCGGAAGAAGCTCCTGGCTCCTGGCTTAGGATTGGCGCAGCTCTGGCCATTGTGGCCAACTGGGGAGTGAACCATCAGATGGAAGACTTCTCTCTCTCCCTCCCCCTCTCTCTGAGTCTCCTCTCTCTGTGTAACTCTGACTTTCAAATAAATAAATAAATCTTTTTTTTTAAAAAGTCTATGGGAGACTGAATGGAAAGATAAATTTATTTGGGTGCAAAAAATTTTGACAGCCACATGTACAAGGGGCCTTGGAAAGACACGCGTATGACAACAAGAACTGGGTGCGTCTGTTTCCCACCCTGCGCTTTTCATGTGACCGCTGCCCCCAGACCCTCCTGGTGAGGAACGGGGTGTGGGGTGGGGGGAGAGCAGCTTGGGTGTTGGGAGCTCCGGGCCGGACGCCACAGCCTCACTGCGCGGGTGCTCGTGTGGTGGCCACGCCTGCGGGGAGACGGCTCTCGTTTCTTATTTGCCACGGACCCACCCTTGGCCCTGGGCGGACGCTGTGTGTGTGCATCCCAGGTGAGTGCAGCGAGCTGCCGAGTCCTTGGAGACACGAGGGACAGCGTCCTGGGACAGCCTGCAGGCCTGGGCACGCTGGGAGGCGCACAGCCGCGGTGGCGGTGCCGGGAAGCGGGCGGGGCCAGCAATACTCACGGAGTGCTAGGCAGAGGCCTCGCGTGGACTGACCCATCGCATTGGCCCAGGCCGCTCCTGGAGACTGATGCCGTGACCACCCACACCCAGAGAGGGGGAAACTGAGGCAGACAGGTTAACTTGCCCCAGGCCATGAGAATAGGAAGCAGCTGAGCCAGAATCTGAGCCACAGAGCCAGGCGGGAGCCCCAAGTGGCACCCGCAGGGCATCACTGAGGCACAGGTCTAGGGGGCGACACGCACCTGGTTCCCACACCGGCCTCCGCCAGAGCCCCGCCCCACGCAGCCGTGCACCCATATTAGAGCAGGCCTGGTGGCAGCTCGGGCCACGCAGCCCCGGGCCCACAGCCCATGCCCAAGGCAAAGCCAAGGGAGCAGAGGGCAGAGCGAAGGGACCAAGAGGGGGGACGCGGCCGCTGAGGGAGGGCAGGGCGCCGGCCTGTGAACGTGGCCCGGATCCGGCCCGGCCCACACACCAGGCTGCCCTCTGCACCGGCGGCTGGAAGCAGACTCCTGTCCGTCTGCCTCCTGGTCAGTCGGCCGGGAATGAGAGCGCCCGCCGGCCCCGCTGCTGTGACCACAGCCGACAAGGCACTGAAGCCCACGGCCCTTGGCCTCGGGCTGCTGTGGCACAAGGCAGGCGCCACGTAAGGAAGACTTGGTTCTCACGGCACCAAGGCCCACAGCTGCCGAGGGGCTGTGGGCGGCGTCACCCCACAGCGGAAGGGGAGAGTTGAGAGGGGGGAGGGGACCCGCTCCTCCCAGGATGCACCCCGCCCACGGAGCCCTCCCCACTCCCTCCTGACACCGCCGTCCGGGGCCGAAGCTTCCACCATGCGACTCTGGGGACACACGGCCCTCAGTTCCCGTGAAGCTCACGCCTTCCCCGTGGGCCCCGCTCTGCTCAGCCTGCAGTCCGGGCCCAGCGCTGCGACTGCGCCCCAGTTTGCTGGTGTCACTTCTTTCCACTGCTCCCCTGGGGGCTTCTCCAGCCTCAGTTTCTGTGCCTGAACAAAATAGTTCAACATCTCCACCCTGTAACTGAGAGCCGCAGTTTTGGACATATGAATGGAATAGATAGCACCTCTGACTTAATATCAGCACTCAACACTTAACATCAGCACCCTGACTTAACATCAGCACCCTTAAACTTAACATCAGCACCCTTAAACTTAACATCAGCACCCCGATTTAACAGCAATGCCTCTGACTTAACATCAGCACCCCGACTCCCCTCCCCATTGCATGTCAGAAGCATTTACTTCTGATGGCGCAGAGTCGCTGCCACAGCCCCGCTGAGTCCATGGCCAAAGGTCCTCCAAGCACGCTCATCCCACCCCTGAGGCCCCACTCCCGAGGCCCGATCGCCGCCTGCTGACCCATCTCCTGGGGCAGGAATTGGCAGGGACACAAACGCTCCGTCCGCGGAAATCTCTGTGCCCATCCATGTACGAAGCCTCAGGGGAGCCCCAAGATGCCATGGCGTGCGCGTCCTCGTCCTCCTGGGATCACCGTCTGGGGGAGGGGTAGCCTGAGTGATAGCACCAAAGCATCAAGCGGAAGAGGGGCTACTGCTGCTGCTGCAGGGGCTGCAGGGCTGGGGGAGGGGCTCTCGGGGGAAGGGCTTACAGGGGGGAGGAGATTATGGGGGAGAGACTCTCAGGGGAGGGGCTCGCTGGGGACAGGGAGACGAGCAGCGGCCCCTGCTGGTTCTCCAGGTCACCCCCTGCGCTTCGTCTGCCTCTTGCCGGTTCTCTCCACGGTACCCTTTACAATCAGGCCAAGGGGCAGAACCCTGAACCAATTCCTCTGATGGCGAGCGCCTGTAGACACTCCCCTACCCCCGCCCCTGCCCATGTACCCTGTCCACAACCTGCACCCAGCAGGCCTCACCCAGGAGAGAGGCCGAGGCCTGTCTGCTTCCCTTTGGTCCTCCACGCTCCTGAACACCACCAAGAGCCAGTGATGACTTGGCCCCACCCCAGCGCTGTGGGACACATGGTCCCTGCTCAGGAGGCTCCCAACTGACGGGAGGGACAAGCACACAAGACCCCCGGCCAAGGGAGACCGTGGGAAACACCCATCCACACAACCTGGGGTTCAGAACTCAGAGGAGCTGACCAGGAAGGATGATGGGGGCTCTGATGGCTGAGGGCCTGCGGGGAGGCCCCACCTCCTGGGGGGAGCAGGGGACATGCTCAGCAGCCAGCCACCACCTGCCGCCACTCCCACCAACCTACAAACACCACCAAGGAAATAAGCCTGCCCACACCTGTCCAGCCGCCCCTCCAGGTGAGTGCGCTGCCCCCAGGGAGGTCACCTGGATTTGTGAGACCCTGGAGTGTGGATAAGGGCCTCAGCCATGCCAGTGGGGCCGGACAGGCAACTGCCCACCTGGCATCTGAACCTGAGGCCCGCGGTCTCTCTCCTTGCACCTGCCCCTGGGTGTGGCTGTCACCCAGCTCCACTTCCTTATTTAAATAAATACATATATTTATTAATTTGGAAGAGTAACAGAGAGAAGGAAGTGGGGAGGGAGAGGGAAAGAGGGAGAATATCTTCCAACTGCAGATTCACTCCCCAGATGGCTGTAACAGCCAGGGCTGGGCCAGGCTGAAGCCAGGAGCCAGGAGCCCCATCCGGGTCTTCCATGTGGGTGCAGGGATCCAGGCACATGAGCCATCTTCTGCTGCTTTCCCCAGGCCACAGCCGGGAGCTGGATGGGAAGTAGCGTGGCCGGGACTTGAACCCCCATCCACCTGGGATGCCGGCGCCACAGTGGCGGCTCCACCTGCTACACCGCAGCTTGTCTACCGTGGCTGTCAATGGTGCCATCAGCCTTCTGGCCTCTCTCCGGGGGATGGACTTTCCCAGCACCCTCCAATGGGAGGCTAGGGCTGAGCGTAGGGGCTGCCCCTGGAGCCTACACTTCTGTGAGCACAGCGACCAGGGGCTGGGAGGGGCTGTCAGAGTGCTCTTGGCTGCACCCTGTGCCCTGGTGGTCACCACCCACCTGTGCCCTCTGCCCTGTGAGGTCACCACCCCCTGTGCCCTCTGCCCTGTGAGGTCACCACCCACCTGTGCCCTCTGCCCTGTGAGGTCACCACCCACCTGTGCCCTCTGCCCTGTGAGGTCACCACCCCCTGTGCCCTCTGCCCTGTGAGGTCACCACCCACCTGTGCCCTCTGCCCTGTGAGGTCACCACCCACCTGTGCCCTCTGCCCTGTGAGGTCACCACCCCCTGTGCCCTCTGCCCTGTGAGGTCACCACCCACCTGTGCCCTCTGCCCTGTGAGGTCACCACCCACCTGTGCCCTCTGCCCTGTGAGGTCACCACCCCCTGTGCCCTCTGCCCTGTGAGGTCACCACCCCCTGTGCCCCTGCACCCTGCATCTCTCTTTTGGAAAGCCTCCGGGGGGGGATTGGGGAGGGGCTTCCTGGGCCTCCCCCCACCATTGCTTGCCCCCAGCTCTTGTCAGTGGAAGAGGGAGCCGCATTTGAGACCCGGCAGGAGACAAGAACTCAGGAGGAACCATGCAGACAGCCCGGGTGCCATCATCCCGTGTCTCCCCCTCCAAGATGAGCTGCCACCAGCAGGTAACGGAAGACACAAACCCTGGTCACTTCACAAGGCTCCCCATCTTGCTCTCCTGCCCGGAAACCAGCTGACAGGCTCAGGGTGCAGAACGAGGCTTTGTTACCCGAAGTCTGCACAGAGGAAGGGGCCGAGGGGCAGCCACCAGCAGTGGGGAGCGCTGACATCACAGAGCAGCTCAGTCACAGCCTCGGGGACTCCAGGCAGCCCAGGACCTCGCATCCCACACGACAGCTCGTCCCTGGGAGACGCTGGCCACACGCAGCCTGGGCCACAGGTGACTCTGAACCCAGCCCACGTAGAAGCAGCACATAACACGAGGGTCACAAAGACAGCCCTGCCTGCTCCTGCCCCAGACAGCCGTCACCTCACCGGGGATGGGGAAAGGGCAGTGTTCACATGTGGATGCGTCAGGGCGGGTCCACGCCATCTAGCACGTACCCACAGCAGCCTCAAAACATTTTCAGTTCCATTATCCGCACGTCCACTTCTTCTCAACACCATCCCAGGGCTCCAAAGCCAAACCCTAAGTACAAAGCTCGCTGTTGTCTTTGCCTTCGGAAACCGCAAGCAAAGCCTATTTCTGCTGGAGGCGCAAGGACACAAGGGCGTGCTCACTCCAGCTCCCAGGGAACTGTCCCTGGGGCAGGTGCACGCCCCGGGCTGGCCTGTGTCTGCCACCACCTCCAAGCAAAGTAATCGCCCATCACCATGGGTTTCTGGAAATCAAGTTTCTCTTAAGATTTATTTTATTTGAAAGAGTTACAGAGAGAGGTAGAGACAGAGAGAGAGAGAGAAGTCTTCCATCCTCTGGTTCACTCTCCCACGCAGGTGCAAGGGCTCAAGGACTTGGGCCATCTTCTACTGCTTTCCCAGCCGCATTAGCAGGGAGCCGGATCAGAAGTGGAGCAGCCGGGACTTGAGCCAGCGCCCATATGGGATGCCGGCGCTGCAGGCGGGGCTTTAATCGGCAGCGCCATAGTGCCAGCCCCGGAAATCAGGTCTTTTATGTCCCTCTACAAAGAGAACAGCCCGGGCTCGCATCAACTTCACACAAAAGCTCAATAAATCCCCAGAGAGACGCGATGCCCCTTCTGAGCAGAGAAAGGCCGAGGCAGAACCACGAGCCCCCCCCACACACACACACACACACGCGCGCGCGCGCTCTGAAAGGCTGGCGCAGCGGCTTCCACACTTGAGGGCGGATTGGTCCTAGGTGAACACGTTCTCCATGGTCCGCCTCTCCCAAGCTTCCCAAAACCACGCGTGGCCCGTGGCCTGCAAAGATGCTGGCAGGCGCAGACAGGCTCGCGGCGGGTGAGACTGCCCCTTTCACTTCCTGGCGGAACTTTCCCAGCCCCCGTGAAGTGTGGGAGGCCAGGACGCGGGCGAGATTCCAGGCAGAGGGAAGGGGGCCAAGTCCTCTGGACAAAGATGGGCCTGGAAGGCACCCACACCCCTGATTCCTCCAGAAACCCACAAAAATGACAAAGGAGGGGAAAAGCCACAGGTACACGAAGAACAGGAGGGAAAGGAGCCACCTGGGAGACAGGAAGCAGGCGGATTCACGCAGGAGAGGTGGCACCAGGTGCCCGGCTGTGTTTCTCCTACAAACGGGAAAGTGGCCAAGAGATGCCAGAGAAGCAGTGGCACCACCAGACTGCCCCTCCCCGCTGGGACATCGGACGGTGGCTTCTCACGGGCGTAGCCTGAGAAGGACTGAAAACGAATCGCAGCCAGACGCAGACTGCACAGGCACCGGCGGCCGGCAGCCCGACCCCGCCTGGACATCGTTATGGGGGTACTGGGACTGAAGGTTCCGCGTCTCCCGGAAGGAACAGGTGCCTTTTTCCCCTCTTTCAAGACGCTCCTGTTAAGCTATCTTGAGCCAACCCACATCCCCCCAGGAAACCCATCTACATCTCAGCTCGAGGCCAGGCGTCTTCACCAGGTTCGCGGCTCCAGGCACAGCCCAAGCGCAGGGTGGGAGGGGCTTCAAGAAGACACTCTTGTCCAAATTCCCGGGGCGCTCACCCGAGAGAGGGTGACCAGCTCTGCCCTTCCCATAACCAAGGGTCTGCACACCCAGGGGGCAGGGAGAACTTGGGCTTCAGCCTGAACCATGGGCCTGCGCCTCCATCGCACCTCTCCTGAGAATGTCACAAAGGGCCCACGTGCGGCCAGCCCGGCGGCAGCCCAGCACTGGGCGACACGCTGTCCCCTCCCCAGTTAATGGTGACGACGGTGGCAGCAGGGGACCCACTTGTGCCAGGCAGCGTGTGACACACTGTGAGAACGTCCCCACTTCCTACAGAGCCTTCAGGAGGTAGGCACTGTCCTGCCCACCACACGGGTGAAAACCATAAGTCTCCCAAGTCACAGAGCTGGGACACGGCAGACCAGGACGCCAACGTGGCGATCCCACCCCAGAGCCCGCGCCGAGCTTCCTGGGAAGAAGGGGTGCAGCTGCCGCTCGGACAGGTCGGCCCCGCCTGCTGCTGGAGGAGCCACTGGGCCCTAACCAGGGCTGACCAGGAAGGCCACGAGGCCATGGCAAGACTGGAGCTCTAAGCAGAGAGTGGGAGCCGCCACAAAATGGCCACGGCACTGGGTTCCCCCTGCACACTGGCTCCTTAACCCCAGACGTGACTGCAGGTAGACACAGGGTTAAGGCCACACTCGCCCACCGGGCCCCGTCTGTCCCAGTGCTAACGCTCACAGTCCCATCCGGGTTGCTGGGCTCGAGGTTTCAAGTCTGTTTCAGCCGCCTTTGCGGCCCAGACGAGACTGCTGGGCAGGACGTCTCCTCTCAGAGGGACGATGGGGTCCCGCGGCTTCCCTCTCCCCCACAAGCAAACCCCGAGGATCCCGGAGGCATCACTGCTGGGACCTGCCGTGTGGCCCCCGCTGTCGCCCTCCCTCTGGGGGGGGGCCCGGCAGGTTCTGAGGTGGCAGCGTCGCTTCTTGTTCCTGCAGGACACTGCCACCGTCGCCAGCATTAGGCAAACTGCGTCACCCTAGGGGTCCCAGCCTGCAGGGGTGTGGGGGCCCTGGGGTGGGGAGCGGCTTCCTTGGGGCACAGCCCTGAAGCCGCACGTGCAAGGCCATCGTGCCGTTCACGAGTGGAGCAGAGGCCGTGGGAGCCGGCGTGTCCCTCCCCTGACTGCCTTGTGCTGCCTTCAAGGCGGGAGTGAGACACCAAAGGAAATTAAAGACGATGACGTCAGCGCTCCGGTGCCCACGGAACAGGACGTGGACTTCTCAGCCAGACGGCGTTTGCTGGAGCATCACAGAGGTGCTTTTACTTTCGCTTCTTTTTTTTTTTTTTTTCCCTCGTCCCTCTCTTCCTCCATCTCAGCGCATTGAAGGGGCTTAAACCCCACGGCCTGGTTTAGGCTCTCACTTTCTCCCAGGCTTCCCTGCAAGCTGTGGGGGTGCGGCCCAAGCACACCCTCCTCTGTGCTGCCCCCTAGGAGGTGCAGGGCAGGTGCAGTGGGAGCCGCGGGGTCAGGCAGAGGGCTGTGAGCAGAATGGACCCGCCAGGGAGGCGTCCACATCCTCGGTGCGGACGAAGCTGGAGTGCAGGCCAAGCCGGTGCCCAGGCCCTGGGCAAGCGTCGGGATCCAGGGCGAGCAGAGCAGAGCCGGGTAAGCGAACGGCTCCATGGGGCTTCCTCGTGCTCTGACCGCTGGCAGCAGCGACACCGAGGAGGCACCCACGCTCAGCTGCACGACTTCGTCAGCACAGCGCGTCCCTGGCATTTGACAGTGGATCGCTGCTCTGCCTGGGGCCTGGGTTGCACCGGACTCCCCCACGACAGCCCTGACATCGTCACAAACGAGGCTCCAGGTGGTGCTCTGGGCTGCGTGCTTCTGAGGGTGGCTCCCCCCACCCCCCAGTGCAGTGAGGGGCCAACCGCAGCCGGGAAAAGAGGGCCCAGCAGAAAGAGGAGGCATCAGGCACCCCCAGCACCCACGTGCTGTCGCCCTTGCTCCCCAGCCCCGGGGCAGCTCTGTATTGGGGACGGAGCCTGTAAGAGTTGACCAAGGTAACACGAGGTCGTCATGGTCCCCAGCGATGGTCCTCGGAGGTACAGAGACAGGGCACGCACCGGGGATGGCAACAGCCCAAGAGCAGCCACCCTGCGGCACATGGGTCCCGGCCTGCACCCCCAGGGCTATGAGAAAACACATGTCTAAGCTGTTGGCCACCAGGGCTCCCGTGTTCCAGCGCATGACGGCAGCCCCAGCAGGTGATGGCCTAGGGACAGCCTGAGGGTCCAAGGGCCAGGCGTCCCCCCACTCAGGGCAAACATGGCCTCTGCCCCAGTGACCAGGGCCACTGACACTGCCCCTGGGGATTGGGCCGGCACTGGCCCCTTCCCCGATGCCACAGCCTCCCTCCTGCCACACTGACCACCCACAGACCCCGTGAGGGCTGCGTTTCTCGCCTCCACCTCTTCTCCCAACCGCGGGCGGACACGCAGAACCTGGGTCGGTCAGCAGGAGCAGAAGGAACGTGGAGCTCAGGGCTCGCAGCTGGGAAAGGGAGAGAGGTCAGGACCACAGACAGACAGACACAGACAAGATCCACCTGTTAGGCACCCTCCCTGTCACTCGCCCGGGTTGGGTCTGAGCCATGAGCACGTCTCGAAGGGCAGGTCAGCATTTGCCATACCACCACCCCCTCCTGCCCCCCTCAGCAACAGGCTAAGACAGGGGAGCGGAAGACAGCCCGGTAATGGGGTGGGGGCGGCGGCAGAACGCGCCTGCTCCGTGTGAGCGACCCGGGCTCCGGGTCCCGGCATGGTTTCTTTTTAGGGAACATCTAATAAGGCACAGAAGCGGGATCCGGCTGAGCCGGACGCAGGATCGCCATGGCAACCTTGCTCTGGTGGTGATCCGAGTCAGGCGATGACAGCAGAGCTGAGTGAAAGGTCACCTGGCGCGAGCGGCAGGCACGGGTCAGGGATTTTAACAAGGCCCAGCGGAGCTGCTATTGAGCGCCAGCTACAGTGCAGCAGCCGGGCGGGGCTGACTCCAGCACAGCCCCCGTGCACCTGAAGCTGTGGACACCTCAGCCCACACACGGGGCTGTGTGTGGAGGGCGCAGACCCCAGGGCTCGGGACTGCTCCATGCAAGGGGGACGCCCCTCTCCCCTGGGGCCTGCGAGGGAGCAGCTGTGGCCCTGCCCCCGAAACGTGTCTGGGGAGGTCTCAGACGAGCCACCTGTCTGCAGTCGGGATGCAGGGGGGCCCTGGCGACCACTCTCCTCCATCAGAGCACCCTGTGGAAAGCCTGGGGGCGGTGAGCCAGAGACCCCAGAGGAAGCTCTGCATGGGCAGTCCCCGGCAGACAGCAACGTGGGTTTCAGCCCTAAGAGAACAGCAAGTGCCCAGCCTTCCTCGTGAAGGAGCAAATGCCAGTTTAAACTGCACATCAGAACATCAGAGTAAAATTCCTGCTTCACAGATCAGCAAACGTGGCAGCGGGGGGAGGGGGGAGGTGTGGGGAGCCAGGATTCCGACACCCTCCGGGGGGGGGAACTGCATGTGGTAGCGGAGGCATCCAGCTTGGAGAGGGGTGAGGCGTGGGGAGGGGTGAGGTGTGGGGAATGGGGATTCCCACACCTTCCGGGGGGAACTGCGTGTGGCAGCGGGGTAGCACCCAGCATGGGGAGGGGTGAGGTATGGGGAGCCAGGATTCCCACACCTTCCGGGGGGAACTGCGTGTGGCAGCGGGGTAGCACCCAGTGTGGGGAGGGGTGAGGTATGGGGAGCCAGGATTCCCACACCTTCCGGGGGGAACTGCGTGTGGCAGCGGGGTAGCGCCCAGAGCCTCAGCCCCGTCAGGACACACCCCTCCTGCCGCAGCCACAGGACAGGAGTACATAAACTGACCTCTCTCCAGGGCTGAGCCCTGGGCCCTGAGACCGCAGGGGCAGAGGCCTGGGCCGGGGCCTGCGAGCCGCTACCTCCAGAAGGAGCAAGCAGGTGCCGCTCGTCTGAGAACACCCCAGACCCTGACACAAGCCAGGTGCCAACGCAGCGCCAGAGACGGAGGCCGGGTGGCTGGGACGTGGCTTGTCCCCGGGGCTTTGTGCACTGGGAGTGTGGTCCTGGGAGGTGCGGGAGGACGGGGGTCCCCGGGCCTCCTGGGGCTGTGCCCTGGGAAGGGGTTGCCAGCCCCAGTCTCTCTGGCTTCCTGTCTGGCTCGCTCCTGCCAGGTGGTGCCTCTGCCATGCAGGGGTGCGGCCGAGCCCGGGGCAGAGCCAGTGCTAAGCTGCGCTTTCAGCCTCTGAAACTAAGAGCCAGATAAATCTCTTTTCCTTTTTTTTTTAATATTTATTTATTTATTTTGGAAAAGTTATAGGGAGAGAGGCAGAGACAGAAACGGAGATCTTCCATCTGCTGGTTCCCTGCCTAGTTGGCCACTCCACTAGCACTGGGCCAGACTGAAGCCAGGAGCTCCATCTGATTCCCCCACGTGGGTGCAGGGGCCCAAGCACTTGGGTCCATCTTCCGCTGCTTTGCAGGCCATTAGCAGGGAGCCGGATCAGAAGGGGAGCAGCTGGGACTCGAACCAGCGCCCGTATGGATGCCGGCATTAAGGCAGAGGCTTTACCCACCACACCACAGCACTGGCCCCTGAATAAATCCTTTTTCCTGAATATCCACTTTTGGGTAGTTCATTATAGTCGGGGAAAGCAGGCCGACGGGCCTGTGCCGCCCACGGCAGGGCGAGGTTTCTGATGGGAGCTAGAGGAAGAAGCATACTTCTCTCAAGAGTCAGGGGCCAGCCAGACCTCCCTCCCCCCACACATGGCCGGCCGCCACTGCCCATCCATCTGGGAGAGCCCTGGGTGGGCGGCTGCAGTGGGGGCCCTGGGTTCTGTCTCCTGTCTCCTGCAGGCAGGTGCCCCCTCGCTGACACGAGGTAGCAAGTGGTATTTGTAAGCACATAGAGTTAAACCCATCTCCCCTCTGTGAGGAACACGCACGTGGAACGTGTACCTGGCACACCTGGCCCAGGTGAGGGTCCGGCCGCAGGCTTGCCTACTTCCTCAGCCCACCGCCACACACAGAGCTAAAGAACACGGCTCGGAGGCGCAGCTCAGACATGGAACTTTCATCGGCAGCTCTGGAGGGCAGGGAGCCGGGTCAGACGCCAACAAGGGGCCTATGCCATCCCACAGAGCCCTGCCCCCGTCCCTCCGCCTGGCCTCCCAGCATCCAGGTCCCCTCCCAGATTCCTGCTCTCGGTCACTGCTCTGTCCGGGCCTCTGCCTCTCCCAGCCAGCCCCGGATGGACAGGCGCCGCTGAGGTGGGGCTGGACAGACATGTGGCGACATCCCACACCCGGGAACAGGAGCTAATTTAGAGACGGGAGGGCAGCGACAGAATGTCAGGAGCCAAGTCCAAAATCACATCTGGAAAACCCGGTCTCAGCCCCGACCCTACGCTGCCCTCCACAAGGGACGAGAGCCCGGCCATGAAGACAGCGGCTCCAGCCACCCAGATGGGAAAAGGCACGGAACACACACAGAGAAATTAGAAGGAGAACAGCAAGGCTGCTCGGCCTCACGAGCAATAAAGCGAATGGAAATTAAAACAATGTTTCAGCGAGCAGAGGCGCAAAGATTAAATTAATCACAACGGTTGCTGGCTGGGTCTCAAGCCACAGGGATGAGAAAGCAGCTGCAGGAAATGAGGTGCTGCCCCCCCGAGTCTGGAACCCGCGCCCATTCGACCCTGCGAGTGGATCCTGCCACGGGAGAAAGACGTGTGCGGGTATGTCTGTGAGACCACGTGATGGAGCAGCCAAGCGTGGCCACGGCAGTCTCCACCCACAGGGGAGTGGCTCACGCATGGCGTGGGGGCTGGGAGGAGCAGCCGTGAGGGGGCTGGGCCCTCTCAAGCGCCTCCTGTTCAGGGAGGTCCCAGGCCCTTGGAGACACGAAGACGGGCGGCGGGGTTCTGCCCGGCCCGGCCCTGGCTCAGACGCGTGTTCACAGGACACTCTGGACGGGGAGACGTGTGCCGGGCGCTTTCCCTGCCTGCCTGAGTCTGCATGATCAGGACGGTTTCAGGTGTTAGCCCCAAGAGAGCACCCAGAAGCCCACGCTGACCACCGGGGACCCCGGGAGCAGCTGGGGACTGGCGCGCGTCTGCAGCCGCAGCAGCTTAGCCGGGCCCAGCCGAGGGGGCTCTGGGTCAGGGGACAGCGGATCCCACCTTTGACAGAAGTGGCAAACGCCAGGGAGGTACCCCACCGAGAGGGCAGGGCGGAGGTCCTGAATCCAGAGCAAAAGGACCCCTCCCAGGCCCAGCCGCCCTCATCGCCCTGAGTTTGCCCTGTGCCCAGCCGGAGAGCAGGGGAGAGCCTGGCTCGAAGAGGAACTCGCCCAGGAGGGCGTGGGCCTGGGTTTGCTTGGCTGTTTATAGATCAAAGTCACAATGAACTCACGAGAGACTGCACAGAAATCCCTCTGAATCACATCCAGGGTTGGCCAGGGGATGCAGGCACTCTGCATACTAAGAAGAACGGAAGAAAAACTAGATGATCCCTTTCTAAATCGAAAATCAGCACACTTCACACCTGTGCTTCTGCTCCCTGCCATTTATCCTGGTAAGTTCATCAGACGGTGCAAGAGCGAGAGAATGAGAGAGCGAGCGAGAGCGAGCGAGCGAGCGAGAGAGCGAGAGAGAGAATGAGCGAGAGAGTAGAAGCCTCAGACTCCGTGAGCTGCCAGGTGGCGTCTGAGTGGAGCGCATTGATTCCCGCCTTACTTCTGCTGTTACCTGGTAACGGTATGTATTACAGTGTGTAAGCATGTGTGTGTGTATGTGCGTGTGTGCACGTGTGTGTGTGCACGTGTTATGTGCAGAACCGATGCTTTTCCAGTCAGCTTCCACGGGCACGCTGCAGAAACTTCAGGCACATTTCTCCAAGGGGACAACACTGCGTGATCTCTCACACGGGAGCACGTGAGGCCCCAGAGGCAGCTCACGTGTGTCTCCGGGTCACACGCCAGGGTTTGCTCCTGTTCCTGTGCCCTCGCTCCCCTCACTCCGGGGCGGGCCGACAGCTGTTACTTGAACGCAGTTTTTATTTCCGGTCACATCTGTGGTGGAGTGCTGGTTGTCCGTCCACCCCAGTTTCCTTCCGTCTTTCCAGCTGGCCAAGCAAGACCCAGGCCCTCTTGTCCTGGGGAATGGAACGGGAGGCCCCCAAGCCTGGCAGCCTTGGAGAAAGGGCGGGCTGTCAGTCTCTCTCTCCTCCGTGGTGAGAGCAGGGGGAGAAGCAGCTCCCCTGGGAGAGCGCGCAGGTGGATTCAAAAACCTCCAGGGGCCAACTCAGGTCTAGGAGCCCTGGCTTCTGTCCCCCCGACAGCTGACAAACACCGCCTTCCCCAGCCAACGGAAGCCCCCTTCAGCCCTTCTCCCCTGGCAAGTCCAAGCAGGATGAGCTCACTGTCGGCAGTGAGGAGGCTGGAGCTGGGTCAACAGCCCACAGGCCGGGAGCCGCGCGCGGCAGCGAGCATTGGCTTAATGTGCCTGTGAGTGGAGGCTTCAGTGTGTTGCCGCGTGGAAGCAGCTCACACGTGGGAGGCAGCAAGAAGACGGGCGGCTGCCAGGGTTAGTGGGAGGGCAGGTTGGGGCGGAGCACTGGGTTGCGGGATACCGCATGGTGCGCTCTCGCCGTGAGTTTGCTCCGACCCAGTATCCAACTCCAGCACATGTTCCAGACGTCAGGCGGTGGGTAGGCGACCCTGCAGGTTCCACTGCAGTGGGGGGAGGTGCTGGTAATGGGGAGCCCACCCGTGAGATCAGGGAGTGTGCAGGAAACCCCTGTGCCTGCCACCCAACTTCACTGCAAACCCAAACGGGCCCCCAAAATAAGAGCTATAAAACTAGATGATGGATAGGACCCTGGCTGTGGAGCTATGGGTTCAGGCCCTGCCTGCAGTCCCAGCATCCCATATGAGCACTGGTTCGAGTGCTGGCTGCTCCACTTCCAATCCAGCTCTCTGCTATGGCCTGGGAAAGCAGTAGAGGCTGACCCAAGTCCTTGGACTCCCGCACCCATATGGGAGACCCAGAAGAAGCTCCTGGCTCCTGGCTTCGGATCAGCTCAGCTCTGGCCGTTGCAGGCATTTGGGGAGTGAACCAGCAGGTGGAAGACCTCTCTCTTTCTCTCTGACTCTGCAACTCCATCTCTCAAATAAATAAATAAAATCTTTTAAAAAAAAATAGATGAGCTCTAGAAGGGAAAACCGTAAAGGCGGGCTGAGTACGTGGCCTAAGGAGATGTGAAGACACTCGCCGAGGACCTCTAGAAAGGCCAGCACCATGGCTGGCACGGCAGACACCTGTCAGGAGCACCGCACAGCCAGGTGACGGCCGAGCTGGGCAAGGCTGGCGATGCCAGGCGCCGACAAGGACGGAGCAGCTGGAGCTCTCGGGCAGTGCTGGTGGAGGTGACACGGCCATCTGGGGATCAGTCACATCAGGGTTTTATAAATCAAACACGCATTTGCCGTGAACTCCGGAACCCCTACTCCTGGGTATCTACTCAAAGGAAACCAAACCATGTCCACACAAAGACCTCTCAGCTTCAGGAGAGCCAAAGTGGCTGTCCCCTGGCCAGTGGATAAACAAATTGTGATGTGTCTGTACAATGAGATGCTAGCTCCTTAAAAAGGCACCAACCACCAACACAGAACCCAGGGAGCATAAACCAAGCCTAAAACAAGTTTACTAAGCACTGCTATATTGTAATTCTTCAAGACACATTAGGGGCCGGATTTGAGGCACAGGTGGGTTAAGCCTCCACCTGCAGTGCTGGCAACCTATATGGCTGCGGGTTCAAGTCCCAGCTGCTCCACTTCTGATCCAGCTCTCTGCTGTGGCCTGGGAAACAAGTGGAAGATGGCCCAAGTCCTTGGGCCTCTGTATCCACGTGGGAGACCTGGAAGAAGCTTCTAGCTCCTGGCTTTGGATCTGCCCAGCTCTGGCCATAGCAACATTTTGGGGAGTGAACTACTAAGTGGCAGACCTCTTCTCCCTCTCTCTGTAACTCTGTCTCTACACAAAAATAAATAAGTAAAAGTAAAATAAAATAGACACACTAAAGTGGGATTTTCGTGTGCGGTCAGCCCTTCTTCTCGGCTGGCTCTGTATCTGAGTCAACCAACCACGGACACAGAACATTCAGGAAGGAGAACTGTCTCTCGGCTGGAGATGCCGTCTGCTTCCTCTGCACTGTCCCCTGACAGCCACTGGTGTAGCAGCTACGTCACGTGAGGTGTGCTACGGAACCCAGAGGCTGCGAGGGGCTACAGGCACACACCACGCCGAGGTACTCAAGGGACTTAGCACCACGGATCCTGGTGTCCAGAGAAGGTCCCGAAACCCAGGAGCAAAAGACAACTCAATAGAAAAGAATATGCAAAACTGATAGACCCATACTGTAGAGAATGGCCATTCACCACCGGCTGGGCGGGTGGGTCAAGCCCCCAGAAACCATCTCTTCCCCAGTGTGCACCCACCGGGGCACCCAGAGGGCAAAGTACTGAGCGGCCGCCCCTCCCCTGACAAAGGCAGAGCTTCTGGCTTTATTCCATTCAGTCGCCAGCACTTCTGACCAACGGCTCAGAGTGGGGGGCGGGGTCCATCAGGAGCTGGAAGGCCTGAGGACATGTGGGCGCGATGCCTACAACCACAGTTTATTATGAAGGAGCGTGCGGGGCAGGGCCCGGGGGTCCCGGACTCGGCACCCCTCCCCACCCGTCAGCGTGCTCGGCGGCCAGGAAGGTCCCCCGAGCTCGAGGGCCCGAGTTCTTACCGCGGTTCCACCACACCGACACAGCTGAGGACACGGCCCCCTCCACACACCCAGCAGAGCCTCTGTAGCCTGAGACGCTCCCATCACCGGGGGGCTACAGCTTTGTGCCAGGGAGAAACAGGACCAGACAAGTCCTTCTGCACGCACAACCCTGGAGAAATCGCTGCACAGGTGCGCTGGAAGTCATTGACGGAATGTTCAGGAAGTGCTGATGGAGACAGGCTTTCCATTGGAAAGAAGAACTTACCAGTCTTTGGATGCACGGTGACAGATCCCCAGGGTGCAGCGCTGGCCCTGCAGCCATGGGGCAGGGACAGGAGTCACGGGGCGGGGGGGGGGGGGTCAGTGCGTGTGCCCCCTCCCTTGGAGCCAGGGGTGGCTCTCCATCCGGGGGCTCTCAGTCTCAACCTGCCTTCTGCCGCCCTCCTGACTTCGGAGGGAGAAGTTGATGGACCAAGAACAAGCACAGATGGGAACCCGCCCCTCCCCGCTGCTTTTCAGTTCCTCACAGATCCCAACCCCAACTCCCCTAAGAAACTCCCCGACCTCCACAATCTTCCTCAACCAGCCCAACCCTGCCCCAACTGTCAGGCCAAACTTGAAACACCCACACCCACGGACAAAGCAAAGCCGCCTAACGCCCACCCTCAGGACCCCCGGCCGCCTTAGCTGTACAAACCCCCACCTGTGAGGGCCTCTCTAGGGTTTGTCTCGCCATAGCCTGTCCTGGCCGTGAGTTCCTGCCTCCTCTTGGTCTTGCTCTTCTACCTTTCCCAAATTCCCCCTAAAAGGCGTGTACCGCAGTGAGCGTGAGGACAACTTCTCCACCATCGGCAATACTCATCCATCCGTTCCCTGAAATCCCGGGGCTGTGGCAAGTGGCCCCACATCTCTCGATCACCCCCAGGTGCCCATGGTTGGCTGGGGCCCGAGAGTGGACCCAGGGGCGCCATGTCAACACTGTCGGAACCGCAGGCACCAGGGCGGCTCCTCTGAAGCTCACTCCCAGTGGAGACCAGCATGTAGGCAGCCAAACCCACGCAGGAACAGACAGCAAACCCAGCCCTTGGGATCAAGAAAGGTGCTGTGGCATGGTGGGGAGAGCTGCCACCTGCAACACCGGCATCCCACATGGACACCAGTTCATGTCCCGGCTGCTCCACTTCCAATCCAGCTCCCCGCTGATGTGCCTGGGAAAGCAGCAGAAGACAGCCCAAGGGTTTGGGTCCCTGAGCCCATGTGGGAGACCCAGAAGAAGCTCCTGGCCCCTCGCTTTGGCCTGGCCCAGCCCTGGCCGGCCGTTGCAGCCATCTGGGGAATAAACCAGCAGATGGAAGCTCTCTCTCTAACTCTTTCAAATAACGAAATCTTTAAAAAAGAAAGAGATGGCGGGCGCCTCCCTGCCCCACACCAGGGCCTGGCACTGGGCCAGCAGAGAAAGGCTCCGATCAGCAGCCACACACCCAATCAGACACACAGCCACTGCCACCCCCTGCCCTCTGCAGCCGACGCCGCCTCCCAGAGCCAGCGTCAGGGGAGAACCTTCCACTAGCTGACGTTTCCCCAGAGAGAGCAAAGTTCGGGCCAGAAATGAAGTAGGTACCTGACGTGGAGGCAGGTGCTGCCCCAAGTTGTGCTGGGATAGAAAGATGAGAGGGAAGATTGCCCTGACATTACTTACTTGAGAGAGCACTCCCATCCACGGGTCCACATCCCAAACCCAACCAAGACCAGGGCCGGGCCAGCCCAAAGCCAGGAACCAGGAACACAAGCCAGGTCTCCCACGTGGGCAGACGGGACCTCCCAGGGTATACAAGAGCAGGAAGTGGGAGCCGGAAGCCAGAGCCAGGACGCAAGGTCAGACACTCCGACGTGGGACACAGAAGTCTAAACGGGTGGGCTGACCGTTAAGCTAAACTCCTACCCCTTGAAATTAATTTCTCTAAACTGAAAAACTGAGTTTTATAAACTGCCCTACTTTGGAACGTTGTATCCAGTGTACACACACACACACACACACAGGAGCCCATGCTAAGGATACTGCTCTCCCCATTGCTTCTTGCGGGGGCATCCTGGCCCCCGGCCCGGCTACTCACCCAGTGCCTCGCTGGGTGAATTTGATACAAGGTTGACTTGGACGTACTTCCTTTGCCCCTGGAGTCCAAGCAAACATCTCCAGCACCTTCTTTGGCACATGCCCTGGCCCTTTTGGCTTGCTCCTGAGAAGCCCGGCTGGCCACTGTGCCCCACAGTGCCCTGCACTGTGCCAAGCAGGGACATGGCTGGGTGAGACATGGGAGGTGAGCGAAGACAGCTGAGGGTTGACCGTGGCACAGCACTCAGCCACAGGCTCCCGACAAGCACCTGACCCCAGCCTCAGCCTCCTGAGCCCCAGTAGACAGGCAGAGGCAGCCTTTACACCTTGCCCTTTGACCTCTGACCTACCCCACTCACCCAGGCCGGCTTCAGCCACATCTCTGGCCTGGCTCCAGTGACCTCCTAGGGAGGTCAGGGCTCCACCTAAAGTGCCAGGGTCCCTTTCTTAGGAAACACCGGGCAGCCGGGTGACGAATGCGGGCCACGTGGAAGACCCAGAGTGGCCGGGAAAGGCACTCCCAGGCCCAGGCTGGCTGTGTTCTCACCCGGGCCTCCTAGGCTATCCCAGGAGTCCTGGCCCACGTCTGCACATCCAGCCTCCTTTCTCACTCGACGTCCCCCTCCCTGCAGAGGCTGCCGCAGACAGTCCCTCTGTCCTCGGAGTCTAGCCCAACTTCTCGGGCAATTTCTGGGCCCCCAGGCCCAGGCTGTGAGCCATACGAGGGGAGCAGGCACTGGGTGGCCAGAGCCCGGCTGTTCAGCAATAAGGGGTCCCCGGGGGCAAGCTGAGCGTCTGTATTGAGGGTGGCTTCCTGGAGGAGGTTCCTGAGCCGAGCGCTCCCAGATGGGCAGACAGGTGCCCGGTGTAGGTAAGAGGACATGCTGGGGAGGAAGACGGCGAAACAGAGGGCAGGAATCCTCGCCGCGGAGCTCAAGGGTGCCTGGGACCAGGACAGCAGTGGGAGGTGTGAAGCCCACACCAGGACACACTGGGGGAGAAGGCCAGGCCAGGCCTGGTGGCCGTGCTCGGGATCTGTGGGAAGGCAACAAGGAGCCATGCAGAACTCGATGGCAAGGGGAGACGCGGCTGCATTTACAGCATGAAGAGGAGCTCTCTGCCCCCAGGGGAAAGCACGGAATAGAAATCCCGGAGAACAAAAGCTAATGGCTGGGGAGTACTGCCTGCAGGGGGCACATGCTGTCGGGGCAGGGGAGGAGATGGGGAGGGGGCCAGCCCTCGGGGACACGCTGCAGATGGGGCTGCAGCCTGAGCTGAACCCAGGCTCTCACCATGCAGGAAATGTGCAGAGCCACAGTCTCCCTCATCTTTAAAACAGCGTATCTTTAAAACGAGTATGAAAGGCCCCAGCAGGTGCTTGGCCACGGCCCCGCCCGCTGTACCTGCTCCCAGCTCCCTGCTCCCCCTCAAAGACTCCTCAGGTGGCCAATGGTGGAGCTGCTGTCAGGTGTCCCACATCGGGGTCCTCCCAACAGAAAGAGCAGATGCCTGGCCCAGCCTTCAGGGGGCGCTGTGTGCTTCTTTGACAAGGACTCCATGCCAGTGGGAGCTCTGGCTCGTTCCTGCACAATTCTGCAGGGCTTGGAGGCCCACAGCCTCTCCGTGGCCGCAGCCCCTCTGTGGCCCCATCACAAACACTCCGGGGACCCTGTGCGTGGCACACGTTCAGTCTCTCCAGACCTGCTCCTGAGTCTGACCCCCAGGGACACCCATAGCCAGAGTCCCCACTTCCATGCACAGAGGCGCCAGAGACTCCCCAGGACTGCAAGGGGTGATACTAGGCCTCAGGGAAGGCACCGGGAACAGCAATTCAGCAAGAGAGAGAAGCGATGGACACACCGACCAGCCAAGCTGCAAACCAGGACGCCTTCATGAAGAATTAGCACGGTCAGAGATGGACGAGAGTCACAGCCCATTAAATCAGAACCAGCTCACCACGAATCTGCAGCGTTTCCCCTGGGCCAAGTTGAAGCTGACCCTTAGCCTACGGCACCAGGGCCTCTCCAGCAACTGAACCCCAATCAGGATGGCCGGAGACCTGGCAAACCACCCACACAGGTGCTGCCTCCTTCCCACGTTCTGTTTCACTCCATGGGGTACTGCCCCAGGCACAATAGCTTAGCGGTGGAATCCTCCACTGCCACCCAACCTAGCCACAAAGTCCCTTTCTCTGCTGGGTCTGACGTCTCGTGGATCACCACGGCAGAAACGACACACGGCGCACCTGCTGCCTCTCATCCCGCCCCAGCCCTCGCAGACACAAGCAGCCGATCCGAGCCTAGGGATCCCTCTCAATCCAGTCCTCAAAAAAGTGCTCTTTCAAATACCCAACTCGACGTCCCGCTTCCAAGGAGAAAGCGTCCACTCTGTGCCGCAGCCAGAGGACTTACCTGTCCATCTCAGGAAATGCCGGCAGGCAGGTGGCAGGACGGACCGTCTCCGCATCCTGGGGGTGCTCGGTTCGCAGACTGAACTTCCTGGAGAGGATGAGACATCATCAGCCACATGGCAAGTCCCCAGGCTACAGCAGGGACCCAAGAGGCCGGGGGCGGGGCACAGACGGATGACAGCAAACGGCAAGGGGACCATAGGGGACAGAGGTCCCCCAATGCCCACTCAGCTGAGCACCAGGGCTCAGAGTTCAAATGCTGCCTCCTTTAAATGGAGAAATTTCCAGAAGTTCACAAGTTCAGGGTAACTGCTGTCCCGCTCTTTGTCAGCCCTTTGGGACTGGAGTCTGCAAGCCCTGTCGTCCACTCACTCAGAAAGTGCACGATCAGAACATCAACCAGAACACGCTACATACATGCACTGAAACACTGTGGCCCATAAACATGCAGTCAGGGTTTCAATGCTTAAAGGAGAGAAATCCCAGGAGAAGAGATGCAGGGTGGCGGAATAGGGAGGGAGCTTACTGCTCTAGTCAAGGGGAAGATAATTTTACAAAAGTGGAGAGCGTACAGTCTCAGGGAACAGTTAGAAAATGGCAGAAGAAACTCCACGCAAAGTAGAGGGACACTGTGGACCACCGTGGAGGGTGTAGACGCCCACAACTCAGGACCCCAGCAGCCAACACAGTGGACCACCGTGGAGGGTGTGGAGGCCTGCAACTCAGGACCCCAGCAGCCGACACTGAACCACCGTGGAGGGTGTGGATGCCCATAACTCAGGACCCCAGCAGCTGACACTGTGGACCATGTGGAGGGTGTGGACGCCCACAACTCAGGACCCCAGCAGCTGACACTGTGGACCACCATGGAGGGTGTGGACGCCCACAACTCAGGACCCCAGCAGCTGACACTGTGGACCACCATGGAGGGTGTGGACGCCCACAACTCAGGACCCCAGCAGCTGACACTGTGGACCACCATGGAGGGTGTGGACGCCCACAACTCAGGACCCCAGCAGCTGACACTGTGGACCACCATGGAGGGTGTGGACGCCCACAACTCAGGACCCCAGCAGCTGACACTGTGGACCACCATGGAGGGTGTGGACGCCCACAACTCAGGACCCCAGCAGCTGACACTGTGGACCACCATGGAGGGTGTGGACGCCCACAACTCAGGACCCCAGCAGCTGACACTGTGGACCACCATGGAGGGTGTGGACGCCCACAACTCAGGACCCCAGCAGCTGACACTGTGGACCACCATGGAGGGTGTGGACGCCCACAACTCAGGACCCCAGCAGCTGACACTGTGGACCACCGTGGAGGGTGTGGACGCCCACAACTCAGGACCCCAGCAGCTGACACTGTGGACCACCATGGAGGGTGTGGACGCCCACAACTCAGGACCCCAGCAGCTGACACTGTGGACCACCATGGAGGGTGTGGACGCCCACAACTCAGGACCCCAGCAGCTGACACTGTGGACCACCATGGAGGGTGTGGACGCCCACAACTCAGGACCCCAGCAGCTGACACTGTGGACCACCATGGAGGGTGTGGACGCCCACAACTCAGGACCCCAGCAGCTGACACTGTGGACCACCATGGAGGGTGTGGACGCCCACAACTCAGGACCCCAGCAGCTGACACTGTGGACCACCATGGAGGGTGTGGACGCCCACAACTCAGGACCCCAGCAGCTGACACTGTGGACCACCATGGAGGGTGTGGACGCCCACAACTCAGGACCCCAGCAGCTGACACTGTGGACCACCATGGAGGGTGTGGACGCCCACAACTCAGGACCCCAGCAGCTGACACTGTGGACCACCATGGAGGGTGTGGACGCCCACAACTCAGGACCCCAGCAGCTGACACCGTGGACCATGTGGAGGGTGTGGACGCCCACAACTCAGGACCCCAGCAGCCGACACTGTGGACCACCATGGAGGGTGTGGACGCCCACAACTCAGGACCCCAGCAGCTGACACTGTGGACCACCATGGAGGGTGTGGACGCCCACAACTCAGGACCCCAGCAGCTGACACTGTGGACCACCATGGAGGGTGTGGACGCCCGCAACTCAGGACCCCAGCAGCTGACACTGTGGACCACCATGGAGGGTGTGGACGCCCACAACTCAGGACCCCAGCAGCTGACACCGTGGACCATGTGGAGGGTGTGGACGCCCACAACTCAGGACCCCAGCAGCTGACACTGTGGACCACCATGGAAGGTATGGACGCCCACAACTCAGGACCCCAGCAGCTGACACTGTGGACCACCATGGAGGGTGTGGACGCCCACAACTCAGGACCCCAGCAGCTGACACTGTGGACCACCATGGAGGGTGTGGACGCCCGCAACTCAGGACCCCAGCAGCTGACACTGTGGACCACCATGGAGGGTGTGGACGCCCACAACTCAGGACCCCAGCAGCCGACACTGTGGACCACCGTGGAGGGTGTGGACACCCGCAACTCAGGACCCCAGCAGCCCAGTGTGAGCACCAGCTCTGGTGCGCTGAGACTGACCGCAGCAGCCAAGCCACTGGCCATAAAGCTGCAGGAGGAGCCTGGTGGGAGTCTGACTTGGAGCCCTGTGGGAGAGTGTACCTGCCAAACTAGAGGGGAAAAAGGGGGCACATTTCTCTCTCCCCAACCACCTAGCACCTGTGCCCTGTAACCAGCTGAGAGAGGGAGGGCACCCTTTTGGACACATTTAAGAGCTGCACCAGCTCCTGTCCGAGCACCCAGCCACCAGCAGAGCAGAGACAGGGGGCTGGGTGCTCGTGACTGTGGGAGCCTTGTGTGCTGGGACTGTGAAAACACTGAGGCTGCATGGGAGGGCACAGGGTGTGGCTGGGACACTGGCAGTCACTGTGGGCAGCTCCACACCCTCAGAATCCCCTGGTTCCCTGGTGAGATTCACACTGAGGACTGCACAGATCCTTTGTGTGGCTCCTGTGGTGGTACAGATGAATGTTATGTCCTCTGGGGCTAGCACCCGGGCATTGTCTCCTTGGAGGAGAGGAGGTGAGCTGAGACTACACCAACAGAGCAGAACACACCTCCCCTCTGATTAAAAGAAAAGAAGAAGAAAAGAAACATACACAGAGAGAGAGATTACCATGCCCAACTTGGGTGTCACCTTGGACACTCCCCACACCCTGGAGCACTGAGCAGCGCTCCCTGGCCATACTCACCACACACCTCTGGGTATTTGCTGAAAAAGTGGACACTCCACTAAGCCACAGAGGCATAGTCCAAGGATAAAAGAAAAGCAAAACAGAGAAGAAACCAACTAGCATCTCCAAAAATGCCTAATAATAAACACAGCAATTCAAGAAACGAGAATAAGGAAGACAACATGATGCCCCCAAAAGAACACAACACTTCAATCCTCGAATGTGAAGATGAAGAGATTGAAGAAATGCCAGAAATGCAATTGAATTAAAAAATTACTTAGAAGTAATCAGAAGCAAATCCATGAACTAATGAAATCCGTACATGACATAAAAAAAAAATTCTCCCATGAAAATCAGTTTTTTGTTTTGTTTTGTTTTGTTTTGTTTTTGATAGGCAGAGTGGATAGAGAGACAGAGAGAAAGGTCTTCCTTTGCCGTTGGTTCACCCTCCAATGGCCACCGCAGCCGGCGCATTGTGCTGATCCGAAGCCAGGAGCCAGGTGCTTCTCCTGGTCTCCCATGCGGGTGCAGGGCCCAAGCACTTGGGCCATCCTCCACTGCACTCCCTGGCCATAGCAGAGAGCTGGCCTGGAAGAGGGGCAACCGGGATAGAATCCAGCGCCCTGACCGGGACTAGAACCCGGTGTGCTGGCGCCGCAGGCGGAGGATTAGCCTGTTAAGCCACGGCGCCAGCCTGAAAATCAGATCTTAAACAGAAATCAAAATGAAATCTTGGAAATGAAGAATTCAATTGAACAAATTAAAAATACGGTGGAAAACCTTAACAAAATCAAAGAAGCAGAAGAAAGAATATCCAAGTTAGAAGACAAATCTGGAAATTTCACACTCAGACCAAAATCAAAAAAAAAGAAAAAGAAGAACTTAGAAAATTAAAAAACAGGCTGGTGCCGTGGCTCAATAGACTAATCCTCTGCCATGCGGCGCCAGCACACCAGGTTCTAGTCCCGGTCGGGGCGCCAGATTCTGTCCCCGTTGCCCCTCTTCCAGGCCAGCTCTCTGCTGTGGCCCAGGAGTGCAGTGGAGGATGGCCCAAGTGCTTGGGCCCTGCACCCCATGGGAGACCAGGAGAAGCACCTGGCTCCGGGCTTCAGATCAGCGCAGTGCGCCGGCCACCGCAGCCATTGGAGGGTGAACCAACGGCAAAGGAAGACCTTTCTCTCTGTCTCTCTCTCTCACTGTCCACTCTGCCTGTCAAAAATTTAAAAAAAGAAAGAAAGAAAACTAAAAAACAATGTTGGAGATCTACAGGATTCTACAAAACGACCCCACATCCAGGTCTTAGGTGTTCCTGAAGGCGTGGAAAGAGAGAATGCATTATAAAGCCTTTTTAGTGAAATTACAGAAAACTTCCACAATTGGAGAAAGAAAGGGATGTCCAAGTACAGGGAGCACATAGAGCTCCTAACAGACATGACCAGGAAAGAGCTGCACCACAACGCATTGTAGTCAAACTCTCCACAGTAAAACATAAAGAAAGGATTCTAAAATGTGCACGAGAGAAATGTCAGGTTACTTCAGGGATCTCCAATTAGGCTCACAGCAGACTTCTCATCAGAAATCCTGAAGGCAAGAGGAGAATGGTGAGATATTTTCCAAGTCTTAAGGAAAAAAACTGTCAACCCAGAATACTGTACCCTGCAAAGCACTCATTATGCATGAAGGTGAAATAAAGACCTTCCATGACAAACAGAAACTGAAAGAATTTGTCACCACTCATCCAGCCCTGCTAGAGGATGCGCTACACACAGAAACATGGTCCTCACTGTGAAAGAAGGTGGAGGCAGAAAATCTCCCAGTAACAGTTCAAAGGAAATCCAAGATAACAATAGAAATACTTATGGGAGAATTCGGTAGAAGGAGCATTCCTCAACACAATCAAGGAAATCTATGACAAACCCACAGCCAGCATCCTACTGAATGGGGAAAAGCTGGAAGCATTCCCACTGAGATCTGGTACCAGACAGGGATGCCCACTCTCACCATTGCTATTCAATATTGTTCTGGAACTCTTAGCCAGAGCCATTAAAGCAAGAAAAATAAGTCAAAGGGATACAAATTGGGAAAGAGGAAGTCAAACTATCCCTATTTGCAGATGATATGATTCTTTATTTAGGGGATCCCAAAGATTCTACTAAGAGACTGCTGGAATTCATAAGAGAGTTTGGCAAAGCAGCATGATATAAAACCAACACACAAAAATCAACAGCCTTTGTATACACAGGCAATGCCTCGGCTGAGAAAGAACTGCTAAGATCAATCCCATTCACAGTAGTTACCAAAGAAAACTAAATCCCTTGGAATAAATTTAACCTAGGACATCAAAGATCTCTACAATGAGAATTACAAAGCATTAAAGAAAGAAATAGAAGAAGACACAAAAAAATGGAAAGCTCTTCCACGGTCATGGATTGAAATAATCAATATCATCAAAATCTACCAAAAGCAGATTCAATGCAATACCAATCAAAATACCAAAGACATTCTTCTCAGATCTGGAAAAAATGATGCTGAATTTCATATGGAGGTACAGGAGACCTAGAGACAGGAGACCTTGCTAAAGCAATCTTGGACAACAAAAACAGCTGGAGGCATCACAATACCAGATTTCAAGACATACTACAGGGCAGCTATAATCAAAACAGCCTGGTACTGGTACAGAAACAGATGGATAGATCAACGGAAAACAGAATACAAGCACCAGAAATCAATCCACACATCTACAACCAACTCATATTTGACAATGGAGCTTAAATCAATCCCTGGAACAAAGACAGTCTCTTTAACAAACAGTGCTGGGAAAACTGGGTCTCCACATGCAAAAGTATGAAGCAAGACCCCTACTTCACACCTCACACAAAAATCCATTCAAAATGGACTAAAGACCTAAATCTATGAACTGACACCATTAAATTACTAGAGAACATTGGGGAGACCCTGCAGGACATTGGCATAGGCAAAGTGTTCCTAGAAAAGACCCCAGGGGCCGGCGCTGTGGCACAGTGAATTAATGCCCTGGCCTGAAGCACTGGCATCCCATATGGGCGCCAGTTAGAGACCAGGCTGCTCCACTTCCCATCCAGCTCTCTGCTATAGCCTGGGAAAGCAGAAGAAGTTGGCCCAGTGTTTGGACCCCTGCATGGGAGACCTGGAAGAAGCTCCTGGCTACTGATCAGCACAGCCCTGGCCATTGCAGCCAATTGGGGAGTAAACCATCAGATGGAAGACCGACCTCTCTCTCTCTCTCTCTCCCCCCCTTCCCCCCCCCTCTCTCCCCCCCCTCTCTCTCCCTCCCTTCCTCTTTCTCTCTCTGCCTCTCCTCTCTCTGTATAACTCTGACTTTCAAATAAATAAATAAATCTTTAAAAAAAAGACAAAACCCCAGAGGCACAGGCAATCAAAGCCAAAATTGACAAATGGGATTACATCAAATTGAGAAGCTTCAGGCTATCGCCGTGGCTCAATAGGCTAATCCTCCAACATGCGGTGCCGGCACACCATGTTCTAGTATCGGTTTGGGTGCCAGATTCTGCCCTGGTTGCCCCTCTTCCAGGCCAGCTCTCTGCTGTGGCCAGGGAGTGCAGTGGAGGATGGCCCAAGTGCTTGGGCCCTGCACCCCATGGGAGACCAGGAGAAGCACCTGGCTCCTGCCATCGGATAGAGCAGTGCGCCGGCCACAACGCGCCGGCCACGGCGGCCATTGGAGGGTGAACCAATGGCAAAGGAAGACCTTTCTCTCTGTCTCTCTCACTGTCAACTCTGCCTGTCCAAAAAAAAAAAAAAATAAGACACTTCTGCACTGCAAAAGAAAACTGAGCAAAGTGAAGAGACAACCGACAGAATTGGAGAAATCATTTACAAACTGTGCAACTGATAAAGGATTAACAACCAGAATATATAAAGAGATCAATAAACTCAGCAACAACAAACCAACCCAGTTAAGAGATGAGCCAAGGACTTAAGCATTTTTCAAGAGGAAATCCAAACGGCCAACAGACACATGAAAAAATGCTCAGATCTCTAGTCATCAGGAAATGCAAGTAAAAATCGCAATGAGGTTTCACCTCACCAGTTAGAATGGCTCTCACGCAGAAACCCACAAACAACAAACGCTGGCGAGGATGTGGGGGAAAAGGTCCCCTAATCCACTGTTGGTGGGAATGCAAAAAGCGCCAGCCACTGTGGAAGTCAGTATGAGATACCTCAGAGATCTGAGTGTAGACCTGCCATGTGACCAGCCGCCCCACCCCTGGGAGTTCACCCAGAGATCTGAGTGTAGACCTGCCATGTGACCAGCCGCCCCACGCCTGGCAGTTCACCCAGAGATCTGAGTGTAGACCTGCCATGTGACCAGCCGCCCCACGCCTGGGAGTTCACCCAGAGATCTGAGTGTAGACCTGCCATGTGACCAGCCGCCCCACGCCTGGCAGTTCACCCAGAGATCTGAGTGTAGACCTGCCATGTGACCAGCCGCCCCACCCCTGGGAGTTCACCCAGAGATCTGAGTGTAGACCTGCCATGTGACCAGCCGCCCCACGCCTGGCAGTTCACCCAGAGATCTGAGTGTAGACCTGCCATGTGACCAGCCGCCCCACGCCTGGGAGTTCACCCAGAGATCTGAGTGTAGACCTGCCATGTGACCAGCCGCCCCACGCCTGGGAGTTCACCCAGAGATCTGAGTGTAGACCTGCCATGTGACCAGCCGCCCCACGCCTGGGAGTTCACCCAGAGATCTGAGTGTAGACCTGCCATGTGACCAGCCGCCCCATGCCTGGGAGTTCACCCAAGGGAAACGAAGTCAGCAGTAAGAGTCATCTGCACCCCCATGTTGACTGCAGCCCAAGTCACAAGAGCTAAAACACGGAATCAACCCAAACGCCCACCAATTAACGACTGGATAAAAGAAATTATGGGATATGTACACCATGGAATACTACACAGCGGTTAAAAAAATGAACAAAAAACCCAAAATCCGGTCATTTGCAACAAAATGGATGAAACACCGCCCCTTGCACACGTGCTTCCTCCTCTGGAGAACAGAAATGTGCCGCTTGGCTCGGAGCGCCGGCGTGCACAGTAAAGGGGATAATCGGAAGAGCTGCCGGCACCCCGACACGTCCATACATGTCGCCTGCTGGTGCTGTGGTTCCTGCTGTCACCCAGGGCGCTGTGTCCGTGGTCCATGACAGGGACAGAGGCCTGGAACGGCAGGCGCCCAGGAGAGCTGAGGGGCTCGCGTCTCAGGGCGTTCTCCGTCAGAGCCAACCCTGCTGTCCAGGGAGGGGGCTACTGGGGTGGGGACCATGCATGGTGGCTCCCAAGGAACCCCATGGGGAGAGGAAGGGCGTGCTCTGGGGAGGCACACAGGCTGCACCGGGCACGCTGCCTACTGAATTGCAGCTACACGCCTCCCATACACCTGGGACACAGCAGATACGCACACTGCCTAGCCTCTGCCCGGGCCCCTCCCTGTACAGCAGAGCCTTCCTGGGCTTCAGCTCGAGTAACCAGGCCTCGGGGGAAGCCCAGGGCTGTGATCCATCACACGCCCAGCCTGTGTGCTGTGGGCAGAATTCAATCTGGAGCCACATCCACGCAACCTGTTAACAACCACGCCAGCAGGCAGGCTGCCTCAAGGCTCGCCACGTGTCGGGGGCAGAGCCTTCCTGGCTCATCACATGTCAGCGGCGGAGCCATCCCAGAAGTCCTCTCAAGCAGCAATGGGGCTTTGGAAAGCTCATGGAAAATGAGTTAAGCCGGCGCTGTGGCTCAATAGGCTAATCCTCCGCCTTGCGGCACCGGCACACCGGGTTCTAGTTCCGGTCAGGGCACCAGATTCTGTCCTGGTTGCCCCTCTTCCAGGCCAGCTCTCTGCCGTGGCCCGGGAGGGCAGTGGAGGATGGCCCAAGTGCTTGGGCCCTGCACCCCATAGGAGACCAGGAGAAGCACCTGGCTCCTGCCTTCGGATCAGCGCGGTGCACCGGCCACAGCACGCCAGCTGTGGCAGCCATTGGAGGGTGAACCAACAGCAAAGGAAGACCTTTCTCTCTGTCTCTCTCTCTCATTGTCCACTCTGCCTGTCAAAAATAAAAAATAAATAAATTTTAAAAAAAGAAAATGAGTTACAGCAGAAGCGCTTTGGTGCAGAAAGTTCAGAAGCCACACGTTCACAGCCCACAGTTTCCCTGAGCTTGTTGAAGACCCCTCGGCTGCGGAATCCCACGGTGCGGAAGTCCCACCCTCGCGGCACCTGCAGCAGGTGGTTCCCGCCCCCGAGACTCAGCACAACAAAACCGATTCAGAGCCTCACTGGGAAAACCCTTCAAGGAAGACAGGAACACCGGCCGCCTGCCTCGGAGCCGGCCCTGGGCCGAGCTCACACACCGGCTGCAGTGCTGGCCCTGAAACACCCATCCCCAGGAGCTGTGGGTGTGACCTCATCAGGAAGAGGGGTCTCATGACGGAACCATCTGATTTCCAGCTGGGGGATCTCATCCACAAGGGCTCCTTTAAGAGAAAGGGAAGGGGAGGGGCGGGGCTGTGACACAGCAGGTAAAGCCACAGTGACGCCTGCATCCCATACAGGCACAGGTTCAAGTCCCGGCTGCTCCACTTCCAATAATGGCCTGGAAAAAGCAGCAGAGGATGATGGCCCAAGGGTTTGGGCCCCTGCCAGCCACGTGGGAGGCCCAGTGCTAGCCACGGGTGCCATGTGGGAGTGAACCAGCAGACAGAAGATCTCTCCTCCTCTCAAATAAATCAGTCTTGAAAGAGAGGGGGCATGGGGGACTCTGAGGCCCATAAAGGGAAGGCCACAGACCCAGGGACACAGGGACACAGCGCTACTTTGCTGCTGGACCACACAGGCCGGGCTGGGGGGGGCCTCGGGTCTGCAGCCGGCGGGGACGGGGCCTCTGGCCCGAGCCTGGAGGTTTGCAGCACTGCAGGGTCCCACTCGGCAGCTAAAGCTTGAGCCAGTGGAACCCCTGGTGCCACACCACCGTGACCACATCCCAGAACCGGGCAGCACCAGTCGCCGCCCCAGGCCCTGGACCACATAACGTGGACGGAAGAGGCACAAGAAGGTCACAGCTTCAGCGCTGGCCTGGGCCTCGCAAGTCTGAGACCCAGCAACCGTGGCCGGGGAACAGGGCGCTCTGCAGTCGCCCCCTCCTAGACAAGTCTGGCTTCCACCCCGACACACGGGGCTCCAGCCCCAAAGCCGGGTAGCTTTGATGCTCCAGTGAGATCAAGCCAGTGCTTTCTCAGGATCTCTGGCAAGACAGACAGCTGGCGGCCTGCGCGAGACACGGAGAAGGGTCAGGTGTGGGTGGCTGGCAGGCCGGGGCGCCGGCCCGTGGGACCGGAGTGGCGTTCTCCCCGGCTGTGGTGGCGCCGTGGGTAAAGCCACTTTTCCAGGAAGCCATCTTTCTTCCACTGTTACCTGTTGTTGGCTCCAGCTGAAAAGACTTCAAACACGGGGCTCCTTCGGCCCTGCGTGCGCGCCCACAGCCGCGGCTCCGTCTCTGTAGTGGGAAATGTAGGTCACGGATCTGAGAAGTGGCCTAGTTTCCCAGCTCAAAATAGAACTCGTCCCCCAGGTCGAGGCTTTCTCTGGGTTTGCCACCGTCTAGTGGAAGCGTGAGTAATCAGCAAGGCCAAGCAGCGCACCCCGCCCCCAAGGTGCAGGGCTGGGGGCCTTGGGGGGGTCCCGAGGGTGGCCTCGGGCTCACAGCCTCGGCCAGGTCCACTCGCTTGAGGGCCAGAGCCCGCCTCTGGGGTGCAGGGGATGTGGCCGGACAAGGAGGGCACGGCCCCTCCCTGGGCCCAGCACTCACCTGTGCTGCCCGCTGGGCTGGGCTGGGCCTCGCTCAGCATCCCTCTACCCCTCCCCCTTTAACCACGCAGAGAATCCAGTTCCTTGTAGGAAGTAGAGGAGAGCCCGCCCGGGAAAGCAAACGAATCTGTAAGGCCCTGGAGAAAAGCCCTAGCGCTTCCTTGTGTCCCCCAGGGACCCTGCTCCGAATATGCATTGATGAAAACGTGTTTTTAGCAAAAAGAATCCTGATGTTCTGTGGCCTGGCTTTCTCCCTTAATCTGCATCACTGATGCTTTTCCGGTCAAGTTAGAGATGCGTGTGCATGTGTGTGTGTGTACAGGTGCACACGTGTGCACACACACACAACCTTGGGACTGCTGTGTTTTTTAACAATTACAAGATTTTAAATAAATCTCAAGCTAAAAGAGACAGCGCCTCGTTTTTAAAAGGACTGCCTCAGTGAAGGCGCCGTCACTCGGGCCCGTGTGTCCCACAGCCCAAATGGCAGCGGCCCCACTGCCCACAGAACTCACCTCCCCCGGGGACAGCCTGCAGGTCACACACAGGACAGCCCCCGGGCCACCCACGTACCACTGGGCCCCTCCTGGGCCCTGCCCAGCCCCAGGCTCTAGCCCACTGCCCAAACAGGCCGCTGGCCATCACTCCTGCTCAGCACACAGGCACCCGCATCTCACCTCCCACCACTGCGCCCTGCACAGCGGGGCTCAGCCCTCGCCCTCCTCCCCCACCAAGCAGGCTCTCGAGATCTCTGCACGGCACCCAAACCCCCTGCACGAGCAGGAGCACGGGTCCTCCGGGTTCCACAGGTGAGGAGATGGAGGTTCCGAGCTTCGGTGTTGCCGACCGCAGGGAGAACAAATGGTACCCCCCAGGAGCGGATGTGCTGATTGCCCGGTGCTGCCGCCGCACCAGGAGTCCCCCGCTCTGCGTAGCCATGGCTGCTCCAAAGTCGCACCGGAGGATGTGGGCCTGATCCGTGCTGGGGGATGCTCAGCCAAGGGCTTCCTTAGGGCCTGGAATCCAGCTGCGCCATCCACGTACCCACAGGCCCAGCGCAGGGCTGGACCGGCGGGGGGAGGTTTGTGCTGCCACATGCTCCCTCCCCCACCCTACCCCCATGCCATTTGAGGTCTCCTCAGCCTTAGCCAGCACCCAGCCACCTTCCAGGGGGCTCCTGGTGAAGACGGGTGGGTGGTGAGAGAGGGGAGGCTCCACCCCTGGGCCTGAGCCTCCCGTCCCCGCAGATCTCCCACATCAGAGCCTGTTCTGCCCATCAGTCTGGCACCTGTCCACACCATGGAGACCGCGTTGCTGGTGCCAGCTCCCTCCACGCTGCGCTGGGGCGTCCCTCTGGGGCCTGGGTCTGTGTGGTCAGCCCTGCTCGGGTCCTGCAGCCTGGGGAGGGTGGGCCCAGGCCTGGGACCCTGTGCATGAGCGCTCGCTCGCTCGCTCTCTCCTGTGCATGCCATTTCATCTCCCAAAACAGCTCTGGGGGTTAAAGGTCAGGAAACTCCTCCTTGGCTTTAAGCTCCACCCAGGCTCTCATCCCTGGGCAATGGCCTCAGTCAGGCCTGTAGTCTCAGTGGGGGAGGGAGTAGGAAAGAGAGGCGGGCGGGTGGGGGGAGGGAGCCTGCAGCTCCCCCACAGCCACAGGGCAGCTGGAGGCTCACAGCGGCCGGCAAGTGCTGACCATCGCAACTTCAAGACAGAGGCCACGTGTGACGGCCGAGATCTTCCGGGGATGCCTTTGTGTGGGCCTCAAAGTGTCCCTGAGCCTCAGACACGTGGGCAGCCAGGGCTGAGAGAGGCATAGGAGGCCTTCAGAAGCCAAACAAATGCACCAGGGCCCGGGGCCAGAGCTCGGACGCAGATCCGAGAAGAAAGCTCTTTGCTCGATTCAGCGTCCCGCAAGCTTTGCCCAGGCCACACGTCCTGGCCGCCGGCTGCTCCCGACCCCATGGGCAAGAAAGATGGCAGCTGCCCGCGGTGGGAGCTCCAGCAGGCGAGCCCGGTGGAGAATGCCGACTGCGGGTGATGGAGGCCCTCCCTGGAGCGGCACTGCCCTGCCCCACACCCACCCGGGCCTGTCCACCCCCCCGGGGTTCCACTCCATTTCTCAGGCATCACCTGCGCCCCACGCCTGGCCAAGCCGTGCTTCCTGCCTGCAGACGAACACGGAGACGCTTGCTCACCGCACGCACCAGCAGGTGCCGTGAACCTGTGATCTCCCCCCAGGGGTCCCCAGCGGGCCACCTCCCCGAACCTGTGATCTCCCCCCAGGGGCCCCCAGCGGGCCACCTCCCCGAACCTGTGATCTCCCCACAGGGGCCCCCAGCGGGCCACCTCCCCGAACCTGTGATCTCCCCCCAGGGGCCCCCAGCGGGCCACCTCCCCAACCTGTGATCTCCCCCCAGGGGCCCCCAGCGGGCCACCTCCCCGAACCTGTGATCTCCCCACAGGGGCCCCCAGCGGGCCACCTCCCCGAACCTGTGATCTCCCCCCAGGGGCCCCCAGCGGGCCACCTCCCCAACCTGTGATCTCCCCCCAGGGGCCCCCAGCGGGCCACCTCCCCGAACCTGTGATCTCCCCACAGGGGCCCCCAGCGGGCCACCTCCCCGAACCTGTGATCTCCCCCCAGGGGCCCCCAGCGGGCCACCTCCCCAACCTGTGATCTCCCCCCAGGGGCCCCCAGCGGGCCACCTCCCCGAACCTGTGATCTCCCCCCAGGGGCCCCCAGCGGGCCACCTCCCCGAACCTGTGATCTCCCCCCAGGGGCCCCCAGCGGGCCACCTCCCCGAACCTGTGATCTCCCCCCAGGGGCCCCCAGCGGGCCACCTCCCCGAACCTGTGATCTCCCCACAGGGGCCCCCAGCGGGCCACCTCCCGGACTCGGAAGCCACCACTCTGTCCCCAGACTAAGCTGTCTTTCCTGCTGAGCACAACACCAAACAACACGGTGCTCCCGGCACCACTTGACCATTCAGAGCTCCTGAAAATTCAACCCAGAACCACTGGAACGGCGCAGGGGACTGCGGGCCGCTGTTGTGAAGTGACCGTGCGGGCCTTGGCTTTGAACGTGGGATGCGATCTGTGAGTGAAGCTGGGAGATATTAATGTGCTTTCTAGGCCTAGGGTTTTGTAAGCCAAAAATAGTCTATTCTTCCTGTCGCTCATCCATTCAGCCACTAATTCTCCAGAGTCGGTGCCAGGCATTGTTCCAGAATGTTCTGGAAGCACAGGAGTGAAAACGTGCCATCTCTCACCCACTGTGGCTTACATTATAACAGGCAGGAGAGGCAGCAGAGAAGTGAAATAGTCTGTGGAATATTAAATAGCGCACGGGATAAAGAGACAAGTGAAAGCAGGAGGGAAGCCCAGGGTGTCGTGCCTGGGGGAGCCCCGCTGGCCGAGGACGCAGCCTGTGAGGAGGCCTAGAGCAGGACAGGACCAAGGGGGCCGGTCCTGCAGGGGCGTGGAGAGGGGTGGCGCCTCCCAGGCTCCCATGGCGATGGATCCACTGATGCCTCTCAACACTCAGAGACGTCCAGACACCACCATGAGAACGCCCTGAGTCTAGGATCAAAGATGGGGAGGTGCACATCACTCTACGCTAGCTCATTCCCTACGATGTTAATCATTGTAATAAGATTACTGTGCAGATGTAGAAAATACAAACACAATAAACAGGAAAACACGGTGGCTCCCCAGCACTCAGTAACCATTATTTTAGCCTGTTCTCTTTTTCCCTTATGTGTGGGCTGTCTAAACTTCTTACACACGGATATACACACACTGTATGTATGTATGTAGGCGTGCATGCATGCTACCACATAGACACACTCTACGTGTATTTGTAGGCATGGACATACGCTATCATATACACACACGTATGTGTGGATGTAGGCGTGCCTATATGCCATCATACACACACAGTGTACGTGTAGGCGTGCATGTATCTATCCAAGCCCTTTTCCCCTTTTCGTCATGAACACATTTTCAATGTTATTAGGAAAAATTTTGTTAGTTTGTGAATTTGGGATGCAAAGCAACAGAAAGAGCTCTTCCATCTGCTGGTTCACTCCCCAAACGCCCACAACAGCCCCAGGCTGGGCCAAGCCGAAGCCAGGAGGCAGGAGCTCCACCCGCGTCTCCCACGTGGGCGGCAGGGACTCAAGTCCTTGAGCCATCACGGTTGCCTCCCAGGCACACAAGCAGGAAGTTGGGTCAGAAGCGGAGGCGGGGCTCAATCCCGGGACGCCCCCCTATGGAATGTGGGTCTCCCCAGCAGCGACCTGACTGCCCAGCCATGGAATCCCACCCCTGGGACTCTCTCGAGCCACACCGTGGACACCTCCAAAGCCCTCCACCGAGGGAGGAGCCGGAGCTTCCCAACGGTCGTCACCCCTTTCCCTCTCACGAGGCAGAGTCCCCACTCCAACCCGGCAAACTCTGGCAGACTGCTCCCAGTCACTGTCTCTGACCTGAGACCACTTGCACCTGTGGAGGCCAGGTCAGTGGGGGCAGCTCGGGGCAGGGGGGGGTGTGAAGCCCCTCGGGCTGGCCAGCGTGGGCCGAGGATGCTCTGTGGCTGGTTCACACCAAGGCGATCGCGGCTGCTTTGAAAGTGCACACCTGGTCCCTCTCACAGAAAAATAACTCCCGGAGCCCAATGTCTCTGCCCTCGCTTCCCGCTCGCGGGGGCCACGGCAGACTCAATGCATCAGGTGGAAGGAGGAGGAGCCACCAGCCCCCTGCCCAGCTCAGAGGCCTCCCCCGACTCTGACATCTCACTCCCCGGGACTCAGCCGGCCTCACCCCTCACCTCTGCCGGGCTCTGCCCACATCTGCAGGCTGGCAGGAGTCTCTGGGCATCGGGTGGTCACTGGCTCTGCCTCACCCTGGGCTCCCAAAAACCTGCCCAGATCTCAGCCAGGCTCAGCGAGCCACGTCTTCTGCTCCAGCCTCCAATCCACAGTACATGACAGCCACGTGGGCTGGGCACAGCCACGGTGCTCGGGACGCTGGGTCTCAGCCCTGCCCACACACGTCCCACCAGAAACACGTGCAGACGAATCGGCTCACAGGCCAGGGCCCTCAAGGGGTCCCTCCGCACGACCAAGTGTGGCGGGCATGGCCTGGATCAGTGCCCTTGGACTGCCTGCTGTATGCAGCCGTGAGCAGGGATGGCATTTTGATCCCTGCCTCCAAGTGATGGGAACGTGATGCCGAGTGAAGCCAGCCACGCTCGAAGGACCGATAGTATGCTGGTCCATCTCCACGGTGAGCCCTGGGCAGGCAAGTTTGCAAAGACAGGAAGTAGACTGAAGCCCCCAGGGGTGGGAGTAGGGGCCAGGGGAGTCACTGTTCAGGGGTACCGAGGTCCTGCGGGAAGTGATGTGTGGGTGGGTGTGGACAGTAGCCATGGGCTCTGGCACTGTGATGGCCTTTAAGGCCGCTAAAGTGGATACTTGAAGGGCTCGATGGAAACACTAGGTTCTATTTATCTGGCTACAACAGGAACACAAGTCCTTTTTTCTATTTTTTTTTTTTTTTTTTTTTTTTTGGACAAGCAGAGTGGACAGTGAGAGAGAGAGACATAGAGAAAGGTCTTCCTTTTTCCGTTGGTTCACCCCCCAATGGCTGCTGCGGCCGGCGCACCGCGCTGATTCAAAGCCAGGTGTTTCTCCTGGTCTCCCATGGGGTGCGGGGCCCAAGGACCTGGGCCATCCTCCACTGCACTCCCGGGCCACAGCAGAGAGCTAGACTGGAAGAGGAGCAACCGGGACAGAATCCAGCGCCCCGACTGGGACTAGAACCTGGTGTGCCGGCGCCGCAGGCGGAGGATTAGCCTAGTGAGCCGCAGCGCCGGCCAGGAACACAAGTCTTCAGAAGAGCCGCAGGGTGCGGGGCCCTCCCCAGTTGTCTGGTTCCTGCTCTGCAGCTCCGAAGTCGGAGACTCTGCATTGCCCACCAGTGGCCGAGCGGAGCCAGTGCTGCCAGGAGGAGGAGGGTTTGGCTCAGAGATTCTGGGGGTTCGCAGCCTCCAGCAGGCGAGGCCAGAGGAAGGCAGTGGCGGGCATGTTTGGCGGAGCAGCCCCATGTGAGCCACAAAGCACAGGGAGGGGTCCAGGCCCAACTCCGCTTTTGGAACAAACTTCTCCTGGGCATGAGAGTCCTGGGGCAGCTTCCAGGGACCCACAGGCCCCGTCCCAAACACCCTCGACGGGTTAAGTCACCACGACACTGACAGCTATGGGGTAATTTAGACATGAGCATCGACTCGCTGGCTCCGACCACAGCCTTCCGCCCCAGCGCCCCCAAGACCCAGGGCCACTCCCTGAGCCGTGCACCCGGGAACGGTGTTACCTATGGCCTTCTCAACACCAAGATGCACCTGTCCCTCCCACCCAGGTGGCAAGCAAGGGGCAAGGCTGAGCTGTGCCAGGGCAGTGCTGAGACCCAGCAAGCACCCGGGCGCCCGCAGCTTGGCCAGCTCTGCCCCATGGCCTCGCTGGTTGCAGCCTCACCTCTGCATCTTCGCTGGGCACTGCAGGGTGGGGACGCTGCCTGGTCCCCCAGGCTGTCCAAACATCCCCGGAAGTCGAGGTGGGGGCCACTCTGCCTCCATGGCTCTGCTGGTCTCCGGCCTGGTGGCTGCCCCCAGAGGCTGCAGGGGGCTCCTGCGCCGTTCCCAGAACGCTGCTCTGCTCTGTGATGTCTCCCACGGCTGGGGCCTCCACTTTTCTGGGGTCTCCCCTCAGCCTGGCGCAGCCCACCTGCCCCCACACAAACACACACCGCCGTGCTTTCCCGTGGAGTCTCCGGGAAGCCGCCGTGACCTCACACCTCTCACCGCCCCCAATCTGGAAACCCAGCATCAGGTGGACCGCGCCACACCTGTGCCCCCACCCTCAGCTGCCGCCCCTGAGTGCTCTGTGGCCTGGGCGGGTCCCGGCGGCTCTGGGCAGATCCGGAAGCCGCCCCAGGGGCTCAGAAAATGACTGAGCCTTCCCAGCCTGCACCCTGGGATGGGGCGGCCACAAGGTCCCTGGATGGCTTCGGGCTCCCCCTGTTCTGCCTGGGGGCCCACGGGCCCTCTCACCTGCCGAAGCTCTTCCCCACGAACTCTGTCCCCAGCACGCTTTCCGTGCTCCCTTCTCCATGAATTTGCCTGATCTTTCTGCTCGGCTCCTCACTCAGAGCAGCCAGCACCTCCCGTGCTGCGCACAGCTGCGAGGCCCTTCCGCCCGCACACGACGGCCAGCGAGGCCCCTCCGTCAGACAAACCCGGGCACCGGCGTCACACTCCCCCTCCCCCACTGCCGATTTTCCTGCCAGACTTTCCTACCACAAGCCAGGCTACTCTTGAAGGCCGGCGTTTATTCTGGCTCGTGGTTCGGGAAGGCCACAGACCACAAGCCGAAGGGAACTGTGAGCGCATGGCGAGGACCGGCAAGGAGCGGCCTCACGGCCAGGTGGGGGCAGAGATGAGAACCCCCCTGGGCATCAGGCAGCTGAGCGGAACTTACTCGATGCTGGAAAGAAAAACTGGGGTGCAGACCCCCTACAGAGCGGCTGTGGTAGGCTGGGCGGGGACCTGGCACCAGGACCCCCCATCACCACAGCCGGGTGGGGTCACCAGGACCCCCCATAACCACAGCTGGGTGGGGTCACCAGGAACCCTCATAGCCACAGCCGGGTGGGGTCACCAGGAACCCCCATAGCCACAGCCGGGTGGGGTCACTGGGAACCCCCATAACCACAGCCTGGTGGGGTTACCAGGAACCCCCATAACCACGGCCGGGTGGGGTCACCAGGAGCCCCCATCACCACAGCCGGGTGGGGTCACCAAGACCCCCCATAACCACAGCCGGGTGGGGTCACTGGGAACCCCCATAGCCACAGCCGGGTGGGGTTACCAGGAACCCCCATAACCACGGCCGGGTGGGGTCACCAGGAGCCCCCATCACCACAGCCAGGTGGGGTCACCAAGAACCCCCATAGCCACAGCCGGGTGGGGTCACCAAGACCCCCCATAACCACAGCCGGGTGGGGTTACCAGGAACCCCCATAACCATGGCCGGGTGGGGTTACCAGGAGTCCCCATCACCACAGCCGGGTGGGGTCACTGGGAACCCCCATAGCCACAGCCGGGTGGGGTCACTGGGAACCCCCATAACCACAGCCGGGTGGGGTTACCAGGAACCCCCATAACCACGGCCGGGTGGGGTCACCAGGAGCCCCCATCACCACAGCCGGGTGGGGTCACTGGGAACCCCCTCATGCTCCATTAGCAAAGGAGAGGTGTTTAGATTGGGGGAGCTCCTGGCGTGGCTTTGCCCACCCCTCTCTTCCCGTGTCTCCCAGCAGAGCAGAGAGCTCTGGTTGGACAGGGATCCCACCTATTTCCTGAGTGACCAGGGTGCAGGGGTGCAGGGGTCCTGGGGGATGGGGGATCCTGCCCATGTACTGAGTGACCAGGGTGCAGGGGTCCTGGGGGGCGGGGGGTCCTGCCCATGTACTGAATGACCAGGGTACAGGGGTCCTGGGGGGCGGGGGGTCCTGCCCATGTACTGAGTGACCAGGGTGCAGGGTGCAGGGGAACTTTCTGAATGCATCGATTCCTCCTTCGTCCTCCATTTTTACAAACAGGACCTGCTGACTCGCCCCTGCGTTCCCAAACAGGACCTGCTGACTCGCCCCTGGGTTTCTGCACGCGGCAGGTCTGCCCCAGGGGAGTCTGGGAGAAGGGATCAGGTGAGCGAGAGGAGCCGGGGTTTTCTCCTCCACTCGAAGCTTTCCCGGAAAAGTGCGCTTGGTGATTTCCCGCCAGCTCTGAAGAGCGCCGTCAGATCACAGAGCTGACGTGGACACCCCACGGACGGCAACGGGCAGCGAGTCTCGCGGGGCCGGGTCTGTAGACTCTCCTCAGCCTTTCACACTTCCTCACCATGCCGTTTAATCTCCAGTGGCTCCGTCCTGCGCAGGACGGTGGACCCTTCGCTGCTCTGTCCACCCCGCACCCACCCCCACCCCACCAGAAGGAGCAGGGGGAGGGGCAGGATCAAGACCTCACCTCTGCCCGGCTCACCTCTGAGTTGAGAAGGTTCTAGCATGCAGCCAACAACCCAGTGGGACTGGAAACGCGAGGGCTGCGTCTGCCAGCTCCCCTCACCTGAGCACCTGCGCACCTGCACGAAGGCGCTCCCTGTGCCCGGCAGCACGCACACTTACTATTATATGTCAACTGAAACCTCACAAAACAGCATGTTTTAAAAATGTTTCTGGGGTGACGTTGTGCCATAATCAGCTAAGCCTCCACCTGTGGCACCAGCATCCCATATGGGCACCAGTTGGAGTCCTCTTCCAATCCAGCTCCCAGCTGGTAGCCTAGGAAAGTGGTGGAAGTCGGCCCAAGTGCTTGTGCTTGGGCCCTGCACCTGCCTGGGAGACCTGGAAGAAGTTCCTAGCTCCTGGCTTTGGATGGGCCCAGCTCCAGCCATTGTGGCCACTTGTGGAGTGAACCAGTGGATCAAGGTATCTATCTCTGTCATTCTTCCTCTCAAATAAATAATCTTAAAGAAAAAAAACAAACAAACACACACAGGGGCCGGCACCATGGCTCACTTGGTTAATCCTCTGCCTTTGGCGCCGGCATCCCATATGGGCACCGAGTTCTAGTCCCAGTTGCTCCTCTTCCAGTCCAGCTCTCTGCTGTGGCCCGGGAAGGCAGTGGAGGATGGCCCAGGTCCTTGGGCCCTGCTCCCGCATGGGAGACCAGGAGGAAGCACCTGGCTCCTGGCTTCAGATCGGTGTAGTGCCGGCCGTGGTGGCCATTTGGGGGGTGAACCAACAGAAAAAGGAAGACCTTTCTCTCTCTCTGTCTCTCTCTCTCTCACTGTCTAACTCTGCCTGTCAAAAAAACAAAAACCAGTTCCAGAAAGTCAGGAGCTGCCAGGAACTCAGGGAAGGGGGGGAGCTGGCAGAGGAGCTCAGCGGTCACTGGCAAGGCAGCCCCGTGTCAGCACAACTTTCCAAACCGTGGCCGACTCACAACCCCCGGGTGGAGCCCCGAGGGGAGCTGTGGGGGTGACAGTGACGTGTCCACGTGTCCGACAGCTGACACGTAGCCCCACGCTGATGGAGGAGCGGTGTGGGGGCGACAGGGACACTGGATATCTTCCCGCCATCCTCTCCACTTCACTGTGAGCCTTAAGCTGATCTGTAACATGGGAACGTAACAGCGCACGTCAAAGGAGCTCGCAGAGAGACCCCGCCGGGGGCTGAGGCCTTCCCTAGACACAGCCCTGCAAGGACCCTGGGCAAGAGCCACACAGGCGACCCAGCACCTCCGCTTCCTGAAATGACCCTCCTGTGCCTTCCTCTACCCCAAGCTGCCCTCCCACCCACGCCCAGCGGCCCCTGGCTCGGCCCCAGCTCCCTCCTGGCTCGCGTCTGGAACAGGAAAATGAGGAAAGTGAGTGGGCGGGAAGTGGCCGGCTGGAAGGTCTCCACTGTGCAGCTTCGTGCGCTCAGACGCCCCAGAAAGTAAACAAGCTAGAAAGAAAAACAACTCCTGGCCATCCCAGTGAACCAGCTGGCTCCCAGAACAAAAACAAAGAGCTCCCTGTTCTCTGAGAACCGAGCGCCCCCCGAGGAACGCGCTGCAGAGGCGCGGGGAGAGCCAGGGTCACACACGAGCCAAGCAGCAAAAAACCAGAGCCCGCGGTCCCTGTAGGCTGCAGCGGAGAGAAGCAGCGGCCCTGCGCCGGCTGGCATACAGCACCCAGGACAGCACCGGGCTGTGCGGCTAACACCGGCCCATCCGCACAAAGCCCGCAAACACAGAACCGCAGAGTCCCCTGCAGAACCAGAGCCAGAACCGCTCACGTGATGGGGTTCTGCCAACCCTCAGCCCTGTCCCACATCTCCACCTGGGACTGCTGCCCCAGGACTGTTAGCGGGCGAGCATCTCTTCTCCGGACAAAGGCCTGCGTGTGCATAGGAAAAGATGAGATTGTCACATGAAGCTGGGATTGAAGACAATACAGGAGGATTCTGCTGAGAAGTCCCAGGAGTCACACAGGTGTGCCCGCCGACACACCTGTGACAGCTGGTGTACACGCCGACATGCCTGTGACAGCTGGTGTTATCCTGACACACCTGTGACAGCTGGTGTGCATGCTGACACACCCGTGACAGCAGGTGTGCATGCTGACACGCCTGTGACAGCTGGTGTGTACCCTGACACACCTGTGACAGCTGGTGTTATCCTGACACACCTGTGACAGTGTGACAGCTGGTGTGCACGCTGACATGCCTGTGACAGCTGGTGTGCATGCCGACATGCCTGTGACAGCTGGTGTGCACGCCGACACGCCTGTGACAGCTGGTGTGCACACTGACATGCCTGTGATAGCTGGTGTGTACCCTGACACACCTGTGACAGCTGGTGTTATCCTGACACACCTGTGACAGCTGGTGTGCACGCTGACACGCCTGTGACAGCTGGTGTTATCCTGACACACCTGTGACAGCTGATGTTATCCTGACACGCCTGTGACAGCTGGTGTGCACGCTGACACGCCTGTGACAGCTGGTGTTATCCTGACACACCTGTGACAGCTGGTGTGCACACCGACATGCCTGTGACAGCTGGTGTTATCCTGACACACCTGTGACAGCTGGTGTGCACGCTGACACGCCCGTGACAGCAGGTGTGCATGCTGACACGCCTGTGACAGCTGGTGTGCACTCTGACATACCTGTGACAACTGGTGTGCCCACCGACATGCCCATGACAGCTGGTGTGTACCCTGACATGCCTGTGACAACTGGTGTGCATCCTGACATGCCTATGAGAGCTGGTGTGCACACTGACACTCCTGTGACAGCTGGTGTGCACACTGACATACCTGTGACAACTGGTATGCACACTGACATGCCTGTGACAGCTGGTATGCACACTGACATGCCCGTGACAGCTGGTATATACTCTGACACGCCTGTGACAGCTGGTATGCACACCAACACGCCTGTGACAGCTGGTGTGTACCCTGACATGCCTATGAGAGCTGGTGTGCACACTGACACTCCTGTGACAGCTGCTGTGTATCCTGACACGCCTGTGACAGCTGGTGTGCACACCGACATACCTGTGACAACTGGTGTGCCCACCGACATGCCTGTGACAGCTGGTATGCACACTGACATGCCCATGACAGCTGGTATATACTCTGACACGCCTGTGACAGCTGGTATGCACACCAACACGCCTGTGACAGCTGGTGTGTACCCTGACATGCCTGACATGCCCGTGACAGCTGGTGTGCATGCTGACATGCCCGTGACAGCTGGTGTGTATCTTGACACGCCTGTGACAGCTGGTGTGCACTCTGACATGCCTGTGACAGCTGGTGTGCACACTGGCACGCCTGTGACAACTGGCGTGCATCCTGACATGCCCGTGAGAGCTGGTGTGCACACGGACACGCCTTCTCTAAGCAGGATTTAAGGAACACCTGGAGCATTTCCCGTGATTCCTGGAAGGTCAGAGACTGATGAAGACAAAGGAATCGGAGCAGAGCCCTGAGGGTTCAGACTGATCCTCTAGCGCCTTACCTACACCTTCTCAATACCCCACCGGCACCGAGACCAAGGACGGTCACAGCCAGTTACAGGCAGCTGTTAGGAAAGGATTCCTTCTCCCTGTGCTCGTTCCTGCACAACCCGTCTCACCTGCTCGAGAGCCGCACGGTGGAGACAGATTTCCCTAGCAGGCTGCGTCCCAGCGGCCCCAACCCAAATTCCACACCGTCGCACGTGCACCTCGAGCCACGTTCTTTTGTAAATTTTGTTATCTTCCCTTTACTTGAAAGGCAGAGGCAGGCAGAGCGCTTCCACCCAGACCCCCACAGCAGGGGAAGCCGTGTCCCACGTGGCCGGCAGGGAGCCGGGTGCTGAGCCGGCACCGCCTGCCTCCCAGGGTGTGTGCCAGCCGCACGAGGGAGCCCAGGACTCCACACGCGAGTGTCCCAAGGGGGATCCTGGCCGCTGCCCCACAGGACCCCCCCCCCCAGCAACACTCTCCAGCTCCAGGGAATTGATGCTCAGCCTTTAGAGTCCCCGCCCATAAGGTACCCGGGGTTTATTTGCCTTCTCCTTGGGAAAAGTCAACGATTCTCCCGCGAGTTTTCCTCTGGGTAAGAGGCGTTTTGCGGGCCTGACTCAACGCAGAAACGGGAACGAGCCTGGATAGCGAGGCCCGGTGCTGCCCTTTCTCCCCGCTGCTTCACGTCCCTTCCTACAAAGTCCCGACACGTTTCTGCCCCCACGGAGCTGCCATCCGTACAGATCACTGATGCTCCAGAGCAAGTGGAGAAAAAGACACCGAAGCATTTCTGGTGGAAGACGGAGAAGCGGGACTTCGGGCACAGCTGGGACCCTCACCCACGCAAGGACAGAATTACCGCGGGACGGGCACAGGTCCTGGGATCCGCCCATTCTAATGGGCAACAGAGGCAGGGGATGGAGGCGGCCAGCAGACGGGCAGAACTGCAGAGAATTAAGACCTCGCCCCGCAGTGAGAGACTGGGAACCTGCCCCGCCACGTTCGCCAGTCAACTTGGCGCAAACCGAGGGCCGAGATGGCAGAAGTCGGGACCAGAGAGATTGCCTAGTGAAAGGCCGATCATGCCGGTTTGTAAGCAGGGCGGGGAGCAGCACGCTGTAAAAGGCTGAAGAATTTGCCCGTGTGGTGGCCGAGAGCTTCCGGCTCGCACAGGAAACGGCACCGTCTCCCATGGGCAGCACGGGCCGGGCGCCGGCTCTGCAGGTTTGGGACTTGACGTTGGCGATTTCGTGGGACCTGGGGGAAGTGTGCGGTGAGCGAGCAGCAGCTGGGGTGGAATCTTGGGGTGAAGGGGAGCATGCACCCTCCCTGGGCGCAGCAGGGGAGCACAGGGGGCGCTGGGGCTGGGGCTGGGGCTGGCAGCAGACCCCTGCCCCGAGATGTCACTGCCCCAGGCAGCCACAGTTGCCGAAGGAGGGCGGTGGCTCTCGCGCCAGCCCCATAGCCCAACCTTAGCACAAGCTCTCCCTCCCCCGTCACTCAGCCCCACCGATGCAATGAGTTTTTGTCTAATTCTGCAGATTTCGTGTGTTTAAGCAAAGGCCACTCTCGGGACAGCGGCTGGGTGCCGCCCTCTGCCTCCGATGCGGCGGTGCTGACTGGTGCCAGTTTCGATCTTCTGTCCAAAACGCCTCGGCAGCACCCCCAGCGGCAGTGCGTTGGCTCTGTGTGCCCGTCGGTCGGCCCGTAGAGAGCGCCTCGGCTGCCTGGCTCCCAAGCCAGCTCCGCCCCAGGAGTGAGTGACGGCCAGGGCCCGAAGAGCTCAACGCCATGGTTTCTCTCCTGCCTTTGTGGGACGGTCCCACCTCGAGAGCACCCCGATTACAGCCATGGGGACGTCCTTACACCAGGCGTGACGGAACGGAGGTCTGTGGATGCCGCCCACCCTTTTCACACCCGAGAACTGGGCAAGGGGGAGGGGAGCAAGCCGGCCCCGTGCTCCTGCCTCCGCTGAACACAGAGAGCAGGCATGGTCGTGCCGAGATGCTGCCGAGGACTGAATAGTGCCATGCGTGGCACGGCGCGGACACAGGGCGCGCGGAAGCTGTCACTGCTCCCTGAGGGCCGTCTGCCTGCTCTGCAGGAGAGAAAGTTTATCGTTTTCGTTAAAGGCAAACTGGCCAGTATTTCTTGAGCCTCCTGTGCGTGCACGTGTTTGCTAAGCACTCTGGTGACTAAATCGTCTCCCTTCATCTTCCCGGGAAGCCTGTGCAGTGCCCACTTCACAGGGAAACAGACCGGAAGCCAAATGGATACCCCACAGCCGGGCAGTGCACCTGCTCGCCGCGAGATCCTCAGGGGTGCCGGCTGCGGCTCACCCCGGCGCCACGTGGAGCTGCTCCTGGCCCTCCTCACCCAAGGGTGGCAGTGGCAAGTTCCAGGCAGGAGGAGCGAAGGGAGGAAGAGAAACCGGAGCACAAGGAGAGGCTGCAATGGAGCCCCAGCCCCAGCCCCCAGCCCCCAGCCCCCAGCCATCATCATGTTCACTTCCAAGGAGACACTGTGGTAGCGTGAGGCCATCAGGCCGGAACTGAATCCAACGGGCCTGGTGCTGTCCTAGGACGAGGCTAGGACGTGGGCGCAGACAGGAACAGAGACCACCCCCCGTACGGCACCGACTCAGCCAAGACGAAGCCAGCACACTCCTCCACAGAGGCAGTGGCAGCAAGTCCTGGGGACGGGCAGGAGCCGTCACGCGGCAGCGCCCACAACGCCCACTTTTCCACAGAACGAAGGGGGCGCGGAGAGCAGCAAGAGAACGTGGCTGATCCCGAGAAAGAAAGGAGCCGAGAGAAGCCATTTGGGAGGCAGGCCAGAGAGCGGGTTCCCTAGACCTCACACGCGCCCTCCTGCACACAAGAGCTAAAGGACGCCCGGCAACATCTGGGCGAGCGGGTGGAGTCGGGCGAGGAGTGGCGAGTATGAAACCAGACTCGGTACACCGGGCAGCTGCGGATCTGAACGAGGGAGGAAAGGTGAACCACAGGGCGGATCCACGGAGGGCTGGGGGCCAAGACCGCGAGACCCTGGAGGCGCTGGGATACACGCACAGCGGGAGCCCCGGGGGCAAAGGGAAAATGGGGTGGGGAGGGAGCAGAAAGAGGATTTGAAGAAATAACGGCCAAGGGCTTCTGAGAGCTGGCAGACGAGGACGGGAACCTACACACCGAGAAACAGAGTTGCGGCAGGAGAAAGCCGGAGAGCCAGGCCGGGACGTGCTGCCATCAAGTTGTCTGCATGGACAGACACAAGGAACCGGTCGCACAGCAGGGCCCCTGCAGAGAGCACTGGGGTGCTGTACGGACAGCCCAGAAAGAAAGAGAACACCGCCAACCAGATTCTCACCTCGGTCAGCACCAGGAGAAACCAAGACACTCACGGACAAAACCCGAGGGAGCTGACCACCCAAGACCCGCGAGAAAAGCCAGGAGGAAACCCAGGGGGACCAGACACTGACTCAGAGAAACACGGGATGCCAGGAAAAGCCCTTGTTCCCACACAGGAAGATACAAAAGCCAGCAGGACTCTATTCTGAGACGTAACTTCTCTGTGTTTAATGTGATTTCAAAGACATATTTGAAGAAGGACAATTCTATGCCAACAGGTGCGTGATGTGGTAACGGCAGAGCAGCAGTACGGGAGCGGAGTTCTGCGCATGCGGAAGCCAAGTCAGTATGAATCCCACCTAGGTGCGCAGAACTGTGAGGTGCTAATTGGGATCCCCAGGGTGAGCACCAAGAAAACTAGAAAACACAGCAGAAAGGAAATTAGAAGGAATCGAGAAAGTACACCAGGGAAAATCAGTCAAGCATCAAAGATGGCGGAGATGGAGAAACTGACAAGTAATTTAAAAAATCTTTTAAAAAATAGGATAAAATTGGGCCGGCGCTGCGGCTCACTAGGCTAATCCTCTGGCTGTGGTGCCAGCACCCCGGGTTCTAGTCCTGGTCAGGACGCCGGATTCTATCCCGGTTGCTCCTCTTCCAGGCCAGCTCTCTGCTGTGGCCTGGGAGGGCAGTGGAGGACGGCCCAAGTGCTTGGGCCCTGCACCCGCATGGGAGACCAGGAGGAAGCACCTGGCTCCTGGCTTCGGATCAGCGTAGCTCCAGCAGTAGCAGCACTTTGGGGGTAAACCAACAGAAAAAGGAAGACCTTCCTCTCTGTCTCTCTCCCTCACTGTCTATAACTCTACCTGTCAAATAAATTTTTTTAAAAAAGGTTAAAATTGGGGCCAGCGCTCTGGCATAGCAGGTAAAGCCCCAGCCTGCAGTGCCGGCACCTCACCTGAGCAGGTGAGACCTGGCGTTGGAACCTGAGGGTCCCCAGGCCCCCCGCGAGCCCCTACTCCTCGCACCGGCTTGCTAGGTGCAGATCCAGCAAACGCTACCGACCTGGACGTCCCTTGTTGGTTCGACAGCACCAAGGGGTCACAGACTGGCTGGTAAAGCATGGAGGAGGTGTGGACACGGCACAGCACTGGACAGCACTGGGGACTTCCTCAGTCACTGGAGGTATGGACGCAGCCAGCACAGCACTAGACAGTGCTGGAGACCGCCTCGGTCACTGGCAGTGTGGACACGGCCAGCACTGGACGGCACCGGGGACTGTCTTGGTCACTGGCAGTGTGGACACGGCCAGCACTGGACAGCACCAAGGACTGTCTCGGTCACTGGCAGTGTGGACGCAGCCAGCACAGCACTGGACAGTGCTGGAGACCGCCTTGGTCACTGGCAGTGTGAACACGGCCAGCACTGGACGGCACCAGGGACTGTCTTGGTCACTGGCAGTGTGGACACGGCCAGCACTGGACGGCACCGGGGACTGTCTTGGTCACTGGCAGTGTGGACACGGCCAGCACTGGACGGCACCGGGGACTGTCTCGGTCACTGGCAGTGTGGACGCAGCCAGCACAGCACTGGACAGCACCGGGGACCGTCTTGGTCACTGGCAGTGTGGACGCGGCGGCCAGCACAGCAGTGGACAGCACTGGAGACCATCTTGGTCACTGGCAGTGTGGACACAGCACAGCACTGGAGACCGTCTTGGTCACTGGCAGTGTGGACATGGCCAGGACAGCACTAGACAGCACCAGGGACTGACTGCCAGCGTGTGACGTCACGTCTGGGACTCGCCGGTTGGCACGCTCTCCTTTCGCCGTCGGTCAGCCGGGACAGCCGGGCAGGGCTCCGACAGCTTCTCCCTGCCTTTGGCACACGGGCAGGCTCCGGGAGCCAGGAGGGCGCGGCCCCAGCTGGACGGGGCCTCTCCCACACAGGACTTCCGAACAGAAGCAGCTACTGCAGAGTTCAAATTCTCATTTGCTTCTTAAACGCCAAAATAGCAGAGGGCGGGCCCCTCCACGCCGGCCAATAGCAGAGGGCGGGCCCCTCCACGCCAGCCAATAGCAGAGGGCGGGCCCCTCCACGCCGGCCAATAGCAGAGGGCGGGCCCCTCCACGGCGGCCAATAGCAGAGGGCGGGCCCCTCCACGGCGGCCAATAGCAGAGGGCGGGCCCCTCCACGGCGACCAATAGCAGAGGGCGGGCCCCTCCACAGTGACCAATAGCAGAGGGCGGGCCCTGAGCCCCCTCCACGGCGGCCAATAGCAGAGGGCGGGCCCCTCCACGGCGACCAATAGCAGAGGGCGGGCCCCTCCACGGCGGCCAATAGCAGAGGGCGGGCCCCTCCACGGCGACCAATAGCAGAGGGCGGGCCCCTCCACAGTGACCAATAGCAGAGGGCGGGCCCTGAGCCCCCTACACGGCGGCCAATAGCAGAGGGCGGGCCCCTCCACGCCAGCCAATAGCAGAGGGCGGGCCCCTCCACGGTGACCAATAGCAGAGGGCGGGCCCCTCCACGCCAGCCAATAGCAGAGGGCGGGCCCCTCCACGCCAGCCAATAGCAGAGGGCGGGCCCCTCCACGGTGACCAATAGCAGAGGGCGGGCCCCTCCACAGTGACCAATAGCAGAGGGCGGGCCCCTCCACAGTGACCAATAGCAGAGGGCGGGCCCTGAGCCCCCTCCACGGCGGCCAATAGCAGAGGGCGGGCCCCTCCACAGTGACCAATAGCAGAGGGTGGGCCCCTCCACAGTGGCCAATAGCAGAGGGCGGGCCCCTCCACGGTGACCAATAGCAGAGGGCGGGCCCCTCCACGGCGACCAATAGCAGAGGGTGGGCCCCTCCACGGCGACCAATAGCAGAGGGTGGGCCCCTCCACAGTGGCCAATAGCAGAAGCGGCCCCCGGCGCCTCACGGTGGCCACTCCCCAGGCACATGCTGGGCTCCAGACCGGGAGCGCCAAGATAACCTGGTGAATGTTCTGGAATTATTGCCCTACCAGGGCGACGGACGGCAGCCGAGGCCCCGACGGCCGGCACCATCCTGCCTCGCGTCCCGCCGCCCGTCGTCGGAACACCCCGGTTTTATCCCCATTTTACCGATGAGGACGGTGAGGGCTGAGGTCCCGGTTAGACCCAGGCCCAGAGGGGCTTCCAGGCCGCCTCCCCCCCGGGCTGCCCTTAGCAGCCGGACCCCACGACGCGGCTGTGCTTCCTGGGAGAACCCGGGGGTCAGGTGACCGGGTCACGGGCACGGCCACGTGGCAGCCAAGCCGTGGACGCTCCCGTGGGACAGCTCCGCTGGATTTCACAGTAACGAGGGCCGCCCTGCCCGGTGGTTCCAACCCAGCGGCGGAGCTGAGCGGAAACCCAGCTACAGGACAAGTCCCAGCGGTGGGGGCTCCCCGGGGCCGCCCAGTGGAGCCCCTACCCAGGGGACCCGGCCGCCTCATTCCCTGTCCTCCCCGGTGCATGAGGCCCCAAGGAGAGGCGGGCCGTGTGCGACCTGCCGGAGGCCCGCCCCGGCCCACAGCCGTGCTGGCTCCCTGATCCCGGACGGCGCTGCGTGAGAGCCACACCTGAGCTGGCTGAGACCAGCGGATGCCCCGGCTCCCACGTGCCCCGGGGTGTTCCAGCCAGGCCGGCTGCAGCCCCCTGGAAACACCCACCTCCGGCCGGGCACTCTGGGGGCCCCCTTGCACCAGGACCACAGGGCTCAATGCACTCATGCCAGTCTTCGCCCTCCACAATGGCACAGAGAGGGAGGGCAGCGGGGTCTCCCCGAGAAACCCTGGCTGGACCTGGGGCAGGCAAGCTCCCCCATGTAAGGGGCTGCCCGTCCCAGGCTCCCCAGAACCCTGGGGCTTCTTGGGTGGGCCCCCCGGACACCTCCCCTCTCCCCCAGCCCCGGTTCCCACCCAAGGCCTCACCCCTGCTTCTGCAGGGCTCTCACCGCGGGCTGCTCCGAGGGAGGAGCCAGCGCCATCTCGGTCCTCTTGACATTGTCCAGCTGAGCACGGAATTCCTGAAAGAAAACCCCAACTTCCAGGCTTCCCAAGCCAGCAGCTACCGGCGGGAGAGCCCAGGGCCCAGCCAGCCCTCGGCAGCTGCTGCCCAGGTGGCTCAGGGTCCCACCCGGTGTCCCCGCGTCCCCCTTCCCATTCCATGCCAGGCAGCTCACCTCTCATCCTGCAGGGTTTACACACAGCGGGTTAGGCCAGCAGGGTCTCAGCTGCACAGGGGGGCAGACAGGGACACCCCTGCCCCACCTCGCAGCTCAAGGAACCGCCTCCGTCACCCTCGCTCTCCAAGGCGCCCCCTTGCACAACAAACAACGCCCTCCAGGCTGACGAGCACCCCCATGCAAGGCACAGCCCACCCCACCTGCTCACAAGCGCCTCCCCCTGACACCAGTGCCAGGCAGCGGCCTGGGCACCAAGTCCCTGCCCACATCACCTGCTCTCCATTTGCCCTTTTGGGGGTCTCACCTGCTGCCGCTCCCAGGAATATCAGCCATGATCAGCAACACCAACCAGAACAAACACTTCCGCTTCTGGGGAAAAGGGCCCAGACCTGATGCTGCCCAGCCCTGGCCTTGGCCTCAGGCCCCAGGCTCTCACTGGATGGCGCACACCCGGCTTCGCTCTGCACCGCTCGCTCGCGGGGGCAGGGCTTTCTTTGCCAGGCTGAGGGGCCCCTGAGACTCCCTCCAGGGCTCGGGGAGGCCTCCCCAGGGAAGCCACTGGCCCTCCTCAGTGCCTCAAGCCCCTCCCAGACTCCTTCCTTCCTGGAACTGGCCTGGCTGGGGCAGTCCAGAGGGAGGGGCCCTCGTTCTCCCAACAGCGTCCTTACCACACCCCCTCCCCCTGCACCCGGAACCCGTCAGCCAAAGAACCCACCAAAATCGTCTCTTCAAGGGGTGAAGCAAACATTACCCAGGCGCCCACGGCCTGGGGCCTGGCTGTGGGTTCTGATTCTGCCCACACTGTCGGTCGTACTTCTCAAGGCCTGGGGCCCTCCCCCTTCCTCCCGGGCCCTCTGCAGATGAAGCAGGACCTGATCCCCGAGCTCGGCGCTCCCTGGCAGAGTGGCCGACCTGCGCCACGGCGTGACCACCTCCTGCGCGCCTCTCCCAGGCCAGCCCCTCCCCTCCCGGGAGCCCTTCCCACCGGCTCTCCTGCCCCCGAAATGTGGCATTTCCCAGCTGGGGCTGCGCGAACGCTTGAAGTTAACAAAGCGAGTGGGGGGCCTGGCAGAGAGGGGCGCCTGGTGTGCACTGTGGGGTCCTAACGGCGAGACCTCCGTCCCGACCCAGGACATCTGGAGAGTCATCCTGAGAGCATAGAGCAGGACTTAGCTGCCGGGATGCACCAGTGTCCGTTGCCGGCGGGGAAGCCCGTTCCACCGAGATGGGGGGCCCACTTCCTTGCTGCTGGGAAGGCGGGATCAGGGCACAGGCGCCCTGTGCCTGTTGCTCCTGGAGGCGTCCCAGGCAAGGTGTGGACAGAGAAAGACCCTCGTTGCAAAGTGACCGTGCACCAAGGGACGCCTCCAGACACCCCAACACCCGTGGCAGGAGGCCACTGCAAGGCTCGGGCACCTGGCAGCCCTGGTGATGGGGGAGCCCAGCGAGCCCGCCGCCCTCACGATTCAGTTCTACCGGGAGCACCAGGGTTGGGGAGGTGGGAGAAGCAGTCGACGCTTTTTATCTTCCAAAAGGAGCTTCTGCCGAGAGCCCGTGCTTGGCCCTGCCCCCTTCCTCCTCATCCTCCCCACGCAGCCCCCACACTGCCCTGCTGCTCCCACGTCCCCACCCTCCCCCCCACCCGCCCCGCTCGCTGTGTCCACAGGGCTGAACTGTTAGGAAGGAAGTCAGACATGAGCTTGTGTGTGTGTGACATAAACGCCTGAAGAGAAGCCGTCTATGTCCAGCACATGCATCTGCATCTCAAAGTCATCCCGACAAGGTTCCAGGGGCAGCCCCGTGTTCGCATCCTGCCCTGCCCCCTTCTACCCGATAACCTGCCAGGTGGGGGTCCCCGCCCCTTCTGCCTGGCAGTCTCCCAGATGCAGCCCAGTATCTGCATTTCAAATACCCTTCTCCGGATCCTAATTCTCCAGGGGGTCTTGCTCTCCTTAACCCTTAACACACACACACACACACACCCGCCTCAGCCCTCTGCCTCTCTGCTGAGCCGCCCGCCTGCCTGGCCAGTTGTACTCTCTCCACTCAACCATGTAACCCCACTCTCCCCCAGTCCTAGCGACTGGGCACTCTCAGGTCCTGTCCGGAGAGGTGCCCATCCGTTCTTACCGAGGTCCCTACCCTAATGAACTTTGCTACTTTACTTTTCCACTGCTCTGTCTCACGCCTGAATTCTTTCTTGCGCGAAGACAAGAACCCTGCCATTCACCAGTAACTTAACCACTCACCAAGCTCTGGCCCAGCGCCCAAGCTGCTGGGAGGGGAGGGTGCCTGGACCCCCCCAACCCCAGCCAGGGCAAACTGGGTGAGAGGCAGCCTCTCACAGCACCAGGCTCCAGATGCCCCGCTCAGGGGACATCACCCCACTGCCCCGTCCGTTCTTTCTTAGTCCCTCCCTCCCCGGAGCCTGCATGCCTGTCTCTGCCCCCCCTCCTCCAGCCTGGTCCATCCAGAGGCCTCCTCTGCCCTTGACCAGCAAGCTCCCTCCAAGGTGCCCGCCTGACCCTCTGGCTCTGGGGCACAGCATGCAGCCCTGTCCCCGAACCCCACAACTCCTCTGCTCCCTGCCTGTCCCCGGTTTCCTCTGGACTAGCCCCCCCCCCATGCCTCCACCCTCACCAGTGTCACCCACTGCACCCAGCCAGGCTCCCCCGAGCCTGGCTCAGCTCCTCCTCAGTAGTGTCCAGCTCCGGCTCTCCCTGCCCCACAGCCCTCCCCAGGGCACGGGCCAGGCTGGGCAACCCTCCCCGGGGACTCTGCGCCAGCTACTGAGTGACCAGCACCCAGGTCCCCATGGCCTCTGCTGCTCACTCGGTGCCTGCCCCACGCAGGCCTCGCACAAGGCAAACGGACGGCTGCTGCCAGCGAGGCCAGCCATTTCTTAAGCGTGGAAGTGCCACGAGCCTGCGGGAAGCCGTGTGTAGAAGCTCCGGGTCCATGTCTGTGCTGGACCCGGGGCTGCCGCGCTGAGTTCTTTGTGTCGAGGCCAGGCCGGGCTCCACTGTCGTCCCCAGGGCTCAGAGTTGGCCTGCGAGGCCTTGGTCCACCAGGAGAGAGGACTACAGCCCTGGAGCGGAAGCCTGCGTCTCACGGGGCCTGCACCTCACGTGGGGGCGAGGAGAGCATGGCGCAGGGCTGCGGCCCGGCCAGCCTCTGAATCATCTCCCAACGAGGTTCTGCCTGACCGTTGATCCTCCAAGCGCCCTTTGATACCAGCTCCAAGTCAACCTACAGGAGCTGGGGGCAATGGTGGGGGGCCTCTTCTCCAGCCCCTCCCACCCACCACAGCACCCCAGGCCAGCAGGGCCCGGCACAGACAGAAGCCCTGGGGGCAGGGGCCTGAGCACCCGGCCTTGCAGATTTTCCTCTCTCCTGTTGCCATCAGAAGGCAGAGTGTTTACTCATCCAGCCCCAAATCTCCCAACAGGGCCGGCGCTGTGGCACAGCAGGTAAAGCCGCCGCCTGCAGTGCTGGCACCCCATGTGGGCGCCAGTTCGACTCCCAGCTGCTCCACTTCCGATCCAGCTCTCTGCTATGGCCTAGGAGAGCAGTGGAAGATGGCCAAGTCCTTGGGCCCCTGCACCCACATGAGAGACCCAGAGGAAGCTCCTGGCTCCTGGCTTTGGAGCCCAGCTCCAGACATTGCAGCCATCTGGGGAGTGAACCAGCAGACGGAAGACCTGTCTCTCTCTGCCTCTGCTTCTCTGTAACTCTGCATTTCAAATAAATAAACCTTTTTTTAAATCTCCAGCCCCATCTCTGTGGGCAGAGACACCCCCATCCCCAGCTGCCTGGTGGAGGTCCCAGGGGTTGGCGCAAAGCAGGGGCCTGGCCAGACTTCTCGCCACGTCTTCCACCAAGGCAAGGGGTGGCCTGAAGAGCCAAAGTGACTCCATTTTAAAACAATAAAAAAGCAGCCTCCATTTCCCATAGCAGACCCGGGTCCTTGTAAAAGCAGGCATTCAGCCATTCCAGAGATACCAAAGCTGACCAGGGACAGGTAGGTCGGTAGACCAAGGACAGCACAGTAGAGATTGCCAAACAAAGTAACTCCCTGTGCCCAGAGCTCCCGTGCTGTGAGCTCCCGCTGTAACTCCCTGTACCCAAAGCTTCCGTGCTATAGGTAACGCTTTTTTCCTGCTGATGTAGCCCTTTTTTCCTTTAAAAACTCTCCCTAACAAAGACCGGGGCCTCACTCCTTCCTCCGCTGTGCCGGTTGGTTGGATGGGGTCCCCGTCGCGGCTTGTACCCCCGAGTAAACCTTGCTTTTGCAGTTCAGTGTGATCGACTCTCTGGGGCTCTCTGCGGGGATCTAACGACCTGGGCACAACACGGCCATAGAAAGGGCTAAGGCCCACCACACTCTCAGGCCTCTGCCAGGGAACCCGCAGGTAGCGGGGCCCCTACAGAGCTCTGGACCCTGCCCCTCGGGATCCCAGAGCCCACCGGCTGCAGAAGCAGAGCTCCAACCGCTGAGAATCTGGACGAGGGAGAATTCCGACGGCAGTTGAAGGCCACGCACAGAGGAGCAGTGCAGCCGGGGCCAGCCTGGGCCTCGTAGACCTGGGAGGGCGTGGGGCGGGCCGGCAGCACTGGGGCCTTCGGGGAGGGGACAGCAGGGAGAAGGGGTCGGGGACAGGAAGGAAAGGGGAGGCCGCCCGTCGCCTGACGGCCCTGAAAGGCAGATTCTGCAACGTGGGCATCGGTGGAAAGGCCTGTGCCATGAGGCAGTCACCAGCCCTTAACCTGAAAGGCAAGAGTTATGGCTGCGGCCTCTGGCGCCGAGCTCTTGGCACAGGCTGGGAGCCACGATCAAGGTCAAGTTCGTGGCTGACCTGCCACTGCTGTGCTAGAAACAAAGCAGCCACGGCCAGTTCAAAGGAGCTGGCCAGAGACAAGACGCGGGAGGGGACGAGGCGGGATGTGGCACGTACGGGCACACGCAGAGGGGCCTCTGGCGGCCGGCCACACGCCCAGCTTAAGGAAATGGCTGCTGGTCCAGATGCCCCCACAGCAGGTGCTGCCGTGGGCACTTGGAAAATTGTAACTAGTTTGCAGGGGGGAGGGGGGCTGGTCCCAGAGTTTGGGTATGGCCAGTGTGCGAATCCTTGACCAGGAATCCTGGCTGTGCCTTTCAGTACCGCCTACCAGAGTGAGAGACGGCAGGTGTGTCGGTCTCGGATTTTTCTGAAATTTTATTTGAAAAAGAGCCGCTGTGTTGCCACCATGGGTCTGAGTTAGCTGTTCCGTTTCTGCAGGCTGGTAATGCCAGCCTTGCCGGGGGCCATCCCCGCTCCATTCCAGGCCACGCTGAAAGCTGAAGGGTGCGGGAGGCACCCCGGGGTCTCACGCCCTGTGCTGCTAAGCTGCGCCATGGGCCCCGTGGTAAAGCGACAAGAGCGGGAGAATTGCCTTCCGTATGCCATGCTGGCCGCCGCCACTGGCCCGTCTGTCTTTTGCTCTCAGCGGTCAAAGACTGGGAGCCACTCACTCACCTGGCCGCAGGGCAGTGGACACAGGGGCTCAGCACCTGCTGTGCAACACGGCGTTGGGCAGGTGTCGTCTTAGAGAAGAAAACGGCACAAACCTCGCTGCGAGCAGCTTCGCCAATGGGAAGAAACGCAGCTCGGGGCTGGGAAGCGCCCCGGGGGGGCCCTGAACTCCAGGCTGGACACAACACCCTCCCCCTGCCCTGTCAGTTTCCTATCTTCTCCAGGTGGCTAGAACTCAGCCGACAGTGTCCCAGCCGGGGGGTGGGGGAGGGAAGAGGTGGGGAACAGGACAGGCTCCTGATGGGGAGGGGGTGAAAGCAGCAAAGCACGATGACCCTGACCCTGTCACTCTCGTGCCACCAGCCGGGGGCCACACTTCGGCTGCATCTGCAGTCTCCCCGCCACGGGGACCTACACTCTGGGAAAGCCCTTTTCCTGGTTCCCAGGTAGAATAGCAAGTGCAGATAACTCCGAAATTTGGGGTGCAATCGTCCCCCTGATGAAATTCAGCATGGAGCACACCCACGGCTGCGCGCCAGACGCTCCTTAGCAAAGAGTGTGCCACCCCCCCCCACCTGCTGTGCCCACCGAGCACCTCCCTCTGCGCTCCGTGACGCAGCACCGTGATAGACGGTGGAGTCGGGGCCCCTTGGTCCTTCCTCAGACACAGCAACTAGGGAATCCAGGACGGACGGCCCCTCCCCACTCCCTTGAGAATTCTCCAATGGCCTCCATCCCGATGGGTGTTTTCAGTCTGAATGCCATGTTTTCCGAGGGATCTCGGGTTTCGGGGTGTAGCCAGTCCTGCCCAGCACAGGCTCACCCGTCAGCAGGTGCCAGACGAGTCCTGCCCCCCACCACTGGCTCTGCTGGCCTCTCTCCTTCCACCCTGGAACCCTCAAGTGCAGTTGGCAGACCCCAGGGCCAGCAGCACCGAGGGGCCCAGACACTCCTTCCCAGCCAAGGGCCCAAAGAGGTGGCCACCCGTCTCCCAGGGGCAGGGTGGGCAAAGAGCCACCAGTTCCTGCGCGCTCCAGGCCTTTTGTTCAGCTTTGCAACCCCACCCAGCACATCCCCTGCACGAAATGTGGGCCCAGGTTCAGGTGCACCTACGGACGGATGGGCGTCCAGCAGCTGGGAAAAGGGAGTGCCCCTTGGTGAGATTGTATTTGCAGTCCAGCGCGTCAGGTGCGCCTGTCAATCGCCACGCTGATTTCACAGCGCACTAATGGAGGGTGTGCGGCCCGGTGGCCCTGCTGCGCGCGGTGGGCGAGGGGGTCCTGTGGCCCCGCACCACAGCTCCTCACTCTCCAGGCCCCTGTCACCCCCGGGCGGCCTGTGGGGAGGTGTCCAGCAGTGTCTCCCTGAGGACAGTCTGGGCACAGGGCTCAGCCACCCCTCCCACTGTGGCTTCTCATCCCTGGGCCTCCCCACTCACCTCTTCTCACTCACAAGCTGCGGGGTGAACGCAGGCTGAGCCTGGGGTCCCTGCGGCAGCCCTGTGGGAAGGGGGCTGGGGGGAAGGTGGGGGCTGCTCGGGGGGGGGGGGGGCTGGCGCCGTCCCTCTCTATCCAGGGCCGCTCGGCACTGCAGTGGGCAGGCCTGGCCACCAGCTTCCCCCCTCGCCCCCGGCAGGTGCAGGACCCCATCTTTGGGGCCTCGCATCCCTTCTCTCCATCCCGAAAACCCTCTCCGCAGCAGAGAGCAAGCTGTCGCCCCGGCGGCTGGGGCCGGGGACACGTGAAATGGTCACGCTCCAGTCTGAGGAGGGTGCGAGGCCGGGACCGCTCGGCAGAGGCGTTGTGTTGGGACAGAAGAGACCTGCAGTCCTGTGGCCTCCCCACGTGGTCTCCACCCCTGGGCGAGCGGAGGGGAGGGGGCAGAGGGCCTTGCACCCCCCCCCCCCATTCCTCTCTTGGCCTGGGGCACACAATTCACAAGGTGTTCCTGCTGTGACTCCAGCCCCGCCCACACCCGCATGGGCCAGCAGCTAGCGGTGGGGCCCCTGGAGGGCGCTCACGGCCACAGCATGGCAGCCGGGCGGTGGGGCCCCTGGACGAGCGCTGCCAGGTCCCCATCGCCGGCCTCTTCTTTCTCCTCTCTTGGCTTCTTCCTGCTCATTCCATTTCTCTGTCGAGGTTTCCTGCAGTGCACATGTGACGTCAGCTACTGTACCTGTGCAGCTCTGCAGGTGATTGGTCTGGGGCAGGGGGAGGGGGCGAAGCGTGGCAGGAGACCCTGAACACCTGCAAGCCAGCAGCAGGTCCTGGGTTTGAGGCTGAGGTTGTGAAAACACAACCCAGGCCACCCAGGAGCTCACGGGGTCATGGGAGAGAAAGACGCACCGTGCAGGCGGTCACGGGAGTCAGCTCGGCGGAGCCGGAACCCTGTGGACACCTAAAGAGAGCCGGGTCGGGGAGGCCCTCGCCTGGGCCTCACCCGCTGGGGGCTGGGGGATGTAGGCTGGCATCGGAGCGTAATTCAAGCCTCTAGATGGAAAGAGAAGGTGGGACAAGCACGAAGTACCAGAAGCCGAGGGGACCCTGACCCTGCCGGCGGAGGCGGGGGCGGGAGCCACCTGCAGGGGGCGGCAGGCACAAAGCACCACCTGGCCCCCCGCACTGCGCTAGAGAGTTTGGACTTTAATCTGTGGGCAATGGGAAGCTGGGTGGGTGCGGAGAGCCCAGCAGTAACAAGTGCTGGGCAGGACTGGAAGGATTGAGCCCGGGAGCCGGGCACCTGCCAGGACCCAGACAACTGGACCCTGATCTCATCGGAGGACTTCGGGTCTGAAGCACAGGGCGTGGCCACAGAGGGCTGGGGAGAGGGGCTGGGCGTGGCCAAGAGGGCTGCGGAGGGGGGCTGGGCATGGCCAAGAGGGCTGGGGAGGAGGGCTGGGTGCAGCCACAGAGGGCTGGGGAGGGGGGCTGGGTGCAGCCACAGAGGGCTGGGGAGAAGGGCCGGGCATGGCCAAAAGGGCTGGAGAGAGGGGCTGGGGAAAGGGACCGGGCACGGCCACAGAGGGCTGGGGAGAGGGACTGGGGAGCGGTGCCAGGCGAGGCCACAGAGGGCTGGGGAGAAGGGCTGGGCGAGGTTCGCTGCCTGCTGGTGGCAGGGTCTAAGCAGCACCTGAGTCCATCCGTGCTCATGGCAGCAGAGCGAGCCGCCCCCTGGCGACGCTCGGCTCAGCTCTGCACTCTGGTTCCTCACAGTACACAGAGCTGGTGTCCCCCAGTCCAGCCACGTCTCCTGAACCCCTGGTCGACACACTTGATGGTGGCGGGGGGGCTCTCCTCTGCTCTGCCATCGCCTCTGGCAGCATCTGGGGTCAGCCGCAGGTGGAGCCGCGCCAAGGACAACGGGAGAGGAGCCGTCCCAGCTCTGGCTCTGGCGATGCAGAAGCTGCTGCCGGCCGCTCTCGGGGGTCAGCAGCCTGGGCGGCACCAGGAGTGGATATCTAGTGGACCAGGCTCAGAAAGGCAACATTCCCATCTCGCTATGGGCCATAGCTCCTGGGATCTAAAATGAGGTCTTTGGACCCCTGTGAACCCTGCACGAGCTGTCCTGGCTTCCCCCACAGCCCTGCCTGGTGACACTCGTTGCTTCGCCCAATTCCATTTGTCTCATGTCCTCTCTGGCCAGCATGTCGGGTGGAGTCCGCAGGACGTGGCCGGACCCCACAGCCTTGCTACGGTTCCTTGTCTCTGACACAGACGGTGAGGCTGGGCAGAGGGAAAGCTGCTGTGAGACAGAGAATTGTGGAGACTGGAGGGCCCAGGAGGGTCCCCCGAGGGAGGTCCCCACCAGGTGTGGGTACTGGGAGCTTAGGGAAGGCGCGCACTACCAGTTGATCAGTGCCTCTACACAGCGTCGCCCCAGCAGCCGTCTGCTTCGTCTTGGCCACAGTTCCTGACCAGTTAACAAACGCTACCTTGCCCACCACCCGAGAAATGTGACCGTTGAGAGCACGCTGCCTGGTGTTGTTGGTCTGGCACGAGTTGACCTGTTGGCAGGGGGCCCACGGTGTTCTCCAGCTACCCATCTCTCCAGTCTCTCTCGGCAAAGCCTAATCAGCCGATGGCGGGGTTCACACAAACACCGCAGGGGTCCTTCCTAACGGCCTGTTAACCCTTCTAAGGTCTCAGGGCCTGATGGTCACCTTGTAACCATCCGCCTGAGCAGGCACCAGTCTGCCCAGACTGCACCCCCAGCCTGAGCTCCAATCAAAGGCTTCTGGGGGGTGGGAGGCGCCAGCTCTAGGCCCGGAGTTAGCTCTGTAAATCACACAGTCTGTCCTGCAGGCAGCCGAGCCCAAAGCCCCCACCCCAGTCAACTTCTTTTTTTGCTCCGGCTCTGTGCTTTGGCCCTTTCTTGGTCCTCGGGTTTGGAGGCAGGAGGTCGTCTGTGTGACCATCTTCCTTCCTAGACACTCAGGGCCGAGGGCCAGCAGCCCCAGGAAAGCCCTGAGTGAGGGCTCTCGCCTGCGGGGACCATCCCCACCTGGCCCCTCGGGTCCGTTTCCCCCTCTGCATTCACCTCCCTCCCAACCAAGCACCAAACCCCCGTGCTTGGGTGACATCTCTAAGCCACAGCCACTCCCCCCACAACCACCACTCACTCTAGAGCTCCTGGGACCTCGGAGACGCCTCCCCTCCTTGGCCTCCAGCTGCCTGGGTCAACCCTGACAAGCCCAAAGCCAGCGCAGAATCAGGTACCCCCCCACACACATGGCTGTGCAGCTGCCGCCGGGCACCCACACTCTGAGCAGCCCCAGGCCCAAACCTAAAGGACCTCCAGGGCTGCAGACCCCGCCCCTGCCCCCGGGGAGCCACCCCCACTTTGCAGCCCGGAAGACTGATGGGCACCCCCATGCAGGAGACCGTGTGCACAGGATCTGGGGGCCTGACAGGAAACATTAATCCAATAAGCACCCAAGTTCATGTTGGGCTACGCACTGAGAGGGAAAGGCCCACAGTGGCCTGAGGACGGCTCGGGGGGATCCCAGCTCTCGTGTATCCCAGCAGGGTTTGCATTTGCCAGGTAGCTTGTCTTGGTCTCTTCCTAGACGGATTCCAAAACGCAGAATGCGGGGTGACAGGGCCTCGGGCAGGGAACTTTCACGCCCCCTCCCTCAGGGTCTAGGGGGTTCCTGGTGCTTCCTGGGGCCCCAGGCCCTTCAGCAACCCACTGGCAAGGGCCCCAGGCCAAAAAAAGGGGAGGGGAAAGGAGGGGAGGGGAGAGGAGGGGAGGCAAGGCAAGGCGAGGCGAGGTCCTTGTGGCCCCAGGCAGGTGAGGCTCCAGGTCTGGGTGCCCGAGGGACCCTGCCCCACCCCTCTGTTTCCAGGACTTAATTCAGAACAGCCAGGCTCCCGGGGGAGGAGCGGGGGTGGTCCCCTCCTCGGATTCGGGAGCCACAGAGCAGGCCACAGAGGGTTCTGGGATGCCCTCAGTCCAGTGCTAAAAACCCACAGGGATGCTCAGGTGGGCTGCTTAGGGTAAGAGATGACCTGAAGGCAGCGTTTCTCCTGGACACGCGGCCCGCGGCCGGCCCTAGGCAATCTGTTTTTGACTCAGCGTGCTCCATGGCTGACAGGGCCCTCCCTCCCTGAGCAGGAAGGAGCCCACTTTCCCACGGGCTGCCCTGGACGGAAAAGCCCCCCGGCCCTCGTCCACAAGGGGTCCTCGCCTCCCCTCCAGGCCAGCGCCGTGGGTTACATCACCTCCGGCTTCACGGCCACTCTTTTGTACCTCTAGGTGTCACACACCCAGGCTGTCTGCCACCGTGGCTTAGGCAAGAACGGGACCCTCGGTGAACCCCCTCCCCCACACTCCTGCAGCTGCCTCTGGGAGCAGCCCCCAGCCCAAACAAAAGTAGGCGGAACTCAGACGCGAGTCACGGACCCCCGCCACGGAGGAGCTGGGCCACCAGGGGTCCTGGGCGGGGGGACAGGCAGGCAATGGGAGCTGTGGCTTCTCGCCGTGTGGCTCCAGATTTGACATTTTTACACTAAGAAGTCACGTCCATGCTTTCCTTTTACCACTTGAATTCTTTCAAAGCTTTAATAAGCACTGTTTTGCTTTCTTGATTAAACCGAAATGCAGCTATCTTGGGCTGAACACGGGACAGGAGGACGTAAGCCTCGGGGCCTGGAGACAGCCGGCTTCTAAATAGGTCTGCTCCGGCTCTGAGCAAAGGAGGGGGCACTGAGGACGAGCGGCAGCCGCAGGGCAGTGCCAGCCCAGAGCCCAGCCACCTGGCAAGCCCCATCCTGAACGGCTCCCGGCGGCCGGGGCAGCCGGCAGGTGCAGTCGGCACACAGCAGCACCCATGCCTGGCTGGAAGAGGAAGCTGTCTGAAAACAGGTGCAGGAGCCGAAGGCTGGGAAACATCTCCCGGCACACCCAGCTGGAGGCCCTGGGACCAGAACTCCGGAAGCTCCAGGAGCTTGTGTGGGGCACACCGGCCCTGCCTGCCTGTGTGCGCTTTCTCGCCCCAAGCTCTCACAACCCACGGCTCCATTTCCTAGAAGGTCTCAACCCTACTCTGGTTGTGCCAGTCAGAGCGCCTTGAACAGCGCAGAACCTCGCGCGGCTCACCCAGGAGTCGCGGGAGCCCGAGGGCTGTCCTGCTCCCTGGCGCCCCATGCGGAGCTGTGCACACCTTACACGCTCCCTCCTCTTTCTCAGGTTGATTGATATTTGTTTGTTTGTTTGTTTGTTTGTTTAAAAAGCAGAACAGAGCAGGGTGTGGCGGGGGAGGTACCAACCCTCCCTCCATCCACTGGTTCATTCCCTAAATGGCCGCAATGGCCAGTGCTGGGCCATGCTGAAGCCAGGAGCCAGGAGCTTCATCTGAGTCTCCCGCGTGGGTGCAGGGTTCCCAAGGACTTGGACCACCTTCCTCGGCCATCCCAGGAGCGTTGACAGGAAGTGGATTGGGAGTGGAGCAGCTGGGACTTGACCCGGCGCCCCTCTGGGATGCCACCAGCACAAGCAGTGGCTTCATTTGCTTTACCACCACGCAGGCCCAACCCCTTCTTCCCTTTGATGAACACAAAGATAAGTGTGCAGTCCTTTAAAGTAATGTGAATCTCAACGTAAGTCCAGTCCCATGGCTCAGAAACGACTGCGACAACAGGATCTCAGGTGAAGTGCAAACTCTGGGAACAGAAGCCAGGAAACAAAGTGTCTCTGCTCATAGACTATAACCTGATTACGCACCGGGGTGACACATCCGGCAACGGCTCTGACAATGAAGAACAAAAACCTAGCCCATCCTCTGTCGGGACGCTGGGGCCAGCCACTGTTACCGGGAGCCAACGGCCACGCCCACGAACACCACCTTTGTGGAGTAAACAGGTGCAGGACGTGGGTGTGGTTACAAGTGCCAGGCCCGGGCAGCACCCCCACGTGGGAGCATGGTCACGTGGACAAAGCCAGACACAAAGGGACGTCGGGCCTGGGGTCGCCGCTAGCCGCTGACACAGGGACAGACCCGGACCCCGCGGTCCCCTCTACTCCCCCCATCCTTTGCTGGGTTCTTCACACCCTCTACAGAAAGCACAAGACAACTTCATAACAGAAAATTTAAAAAAATATTGAATCTGGGTCAAAACAGGAGATAACAAGAGGACAAGAGCCCCGTACGCACGGGAGGGCCTGCGGTGGCCGGGCAGAGGGGAGAGGGATCCTCCAGGCTGGACGGACAGACGGCGGGGCGGGGAGGGAGGGGTGAGGCGGACGAGGGCCTGCAGAGCGCTGAGAAAGTTACAGTCAGGTGCAAAGCGCTCTGTGCCTCCCCCCCCCCCCCCCAGGGCACTGCTTTTTCTGCAGCTCCCTCCTCGGGTTCCCGAGCTGCAGCGTGGGCCCGAAGGGAACCCGGGGCACAGACCCGGCCACAGCCCTCGGCTCCCCTCAGAGCCGTCCCGGGGCAGGCGTCCCCGGCAGAGGCTGCGGCTCTGCGTTTTGTTTTTCTTCTCTTTTGCTTCATCTGCTTCTCGGAGTGAACAGCAGTGTGTGGGCTGGGTGGGCGGGGCACAGCCGGGGCCGCCCTGCCCGTCACGTCTGGGAGCCGGAGCACCGGGGAGCATCCCCAAGGTCGGGGTGACAGCAAGCAGAGCCGCAGCAGGGCGGCCAGCCTTCCGAGGGCGCTCTCTGGCCTCTGCCATCTAGAAGTTTTGAGAGCAGGGTGGCCGAGAGCACCTCCACGTGGACGCCCAGTCTCACGACAGCGAGCAAATAAGACGGAAGACAAATCCCCACGTGGGCCCGACGGGTGGAAGCGGGCACTTCTGGGAAGCCCCGCTCGGAGCTTGGGAGCCAGGGTGTACAATGAGAACGGAGGCCCTCTGGAAGGCGGCACGGAGGAGCCCACCAGCTGCTGGGCACTCCCAGGGACCCACAAGGCACGTCGCCCTTGATGGCCCGTCGCCCTTGACAACCCGTCACCCTTGACAACCTGCCTTTGCTTGTGGCTGTTTGCCCCAGGGTCTCGGAGCAAGCGGCACCTGTCACTCTCAGACAAGGACATGAGGTCACACGGTCCAAGCCATCCTCCCTCCACAAGCACTGGCCTCTGCCCCCACCCCGAGGGTCTCCCTGGGCCACTGTGGATTTGGACTCCCAGGAAGAGCGTCCCAAATCCTGGGGCCTCCGAAAGCTGCCTCGTCCCCCCCACCAAGCTGCGGCGTCTCAGGAGCCTGTGGGGCCTTAGGGACGGAGAAACGCCCCACGCCAGCTTCCCGCCTGCTGGGCCCCCAAGGGCAGTCCTTGCTCCTGCCCCGTGGCAGGGCTCACGTGGCCTCTGGGCCACCCTGCGGAACTCCAGGCTGGCTCCGGATCAGCCACTGAGAAGTGCGCCTTCCGGGGGATCCCCCACTGCACTCACGGGTACGCCCACGGATGAAACGAGGGCCGGGTCCACCAACCAGCACCGACATTGTCACACCGCTCAGCACCCACTAACCCACTCCGCCGCCCCACGGGGGGGCAGCGGGCGCTCGGCAGGCGGGGAGACTCCGCCGGGCGCCCAGGCAGCCTCTCTTCAGAAAAACGATCAGAATTAAGACATGCTTGTGAGGGGGCGATGCCCCCTGTCCGCGGGCGCCAGCAGAGCTGCCAGGGAAGAAGGACAGAGCTGGAAGCACCAGGACGCACGCGCTGGCTGCCAGGGCTCACGTTCCCAACGCACTTCCTCTACTTCAACGGCCTCGACCCACGCACGATTCCTGCCACGTTTTGGGTTGGTGGGGGGGGGGTACCTCATGGGCTCTGGATGTGAGGGTGGGGGCAATGGCCACAGGAGAGGCCCAGGAGAGGAGGGGGCTTCCGAGGAGACTGCGTGAGCCAGGCAGGGGGTTCTCTAGGCCCCTCCGCAGGTGGAGGTCGGCTCCACAGCAGATCTGAGCTCTCAGAGCCTCTACCACGCACGCTGTCCTCATCTCTGTAGAAGACTTTTACCCCGAGGGACAACCAGAGACAGGCTCACCACTCACCTCCTGAATGGCCACAGCCCACAGGCAGCCAGGTGTCCACCTGGGCAGGCACACGGGAGCGGCCCGAGCCCCCAACCCTCTGTCACTCCAGACACAAGACACAGCCACCCCCGCTCTCGGGCCCACCCTTCCCGGCTCAGGGTGCAGAGCCTTGTCCAAAGGGCGAGGGCGGGGTGGCGGCTGCCCCAGCTCCTTGGGAAGCTGCTGCCCCTACACAGGAGACTGGCACCCTAGCCCCGCCCAGGAAGTTCCCGGGGGGGGGGGGGGGGCTTCCACTGGTGCCCATCACACAAAGACCAGTGCAGCGTTTTCCTAGTGCTCACACGACTGCCACTGTCCACAAACGTGGACAGAACGCATGGCGCCCCCTGCTGCAGCCCGAGCCAGCGGCAAGGGACGGGCCAAAGGGGGCAGCCGCTGTCACCGGACGACCTGGGTCACACAGGGGACAGGCAACAAGCCAAGGGAGGCAGGAAGTCCCAGGCAGCACTGGGAGCTGGCGTAGGGGCTCACGGGCCAGGCGAGAACAGAGGAGTGCCAGTGATGACCGCCCCGCCCCGGGCCAGAACTGCTGGGCTGGTGTAAGCTCTCAGGGGAGGTCTATGGCGGGGCAGGGGGCAGCCAAGCCCTGGGGGGAGATAATCTCCTGTAGGCTGATGCTGGTTTTTCTCCAAGATCACAAGATCTCCAGATCCTTCCCAGAGTGCGCCAGAGGCTGCGGTTACCAAGGACCCCGTGAGCCCGGCGGCCAGGCAGCTCGGGTCCAGAAAACCCAGAACGGCACAGAGACCGGGCGTCCCCGAGCTCGGATGCTATCTTCTTCCTGTGCATCATCATTCCCCGTCTGTTTCCCTCCCCTGACTGACGCCGGGCAGGAAGACTGGTGCCGCTCTGGGCCATCGTTGCGTAGATGGCCAGAGCTCGTCCCACCCCGGATCCCCAAGTCTCTGCTCCCAAGGCGGCCACGCGCGTGGCTGAGCAGACCTTGTGACTTCTCAGCATTTTTTCTAATGTAAGCAGAGAGGTGCACGCCACCCCTAAGTGTCCTCGCAGCTCTGTCCCGAGTCCCCAGAGCTCCGATGGTGACAACGGGACAGCTGTCAGAGTCACTGGGAGCCAGGTCCCCGAGGAAGTGCACGGAGCAGTGCCAGCAAGGTGCAACACCCGTGCTGGACCGCACGTGAGACAGACACACGCGTGTGCGGTGAGCACTCCTGTGGGGGAGGCTGAATCCGGAGACGCCTGGAGGAACCTCCTGAGCCTGAGTTTGAAAACCTGTCTTTAAGTTTCAAATCCCTGGCGGTAAACGACCCAGCCCCAGGGCGCTCTTGCCTAGCGATCATTGAGGCGCTATAACAAGAGTGGTTAAAACCCTTTTGCATCACATCACCCCACCCCTTGCCCGCATCCGCTCTGTACGGCAGCTTTATAAACACCTTCCTTTTACGTTAAAGTGAGATGCTGCTTCGACTGGACTCCCCACCGCGTCTGATTGTCCCCCGGGCTCAGGGAGGCTGAGTGCCGGTGGCGCAGTCCCCTCCTCCGCCAAGGCAAGCTGCGGGCAGCCTGCCTAATTCTCTGGTGGTGACAAGGAAGAATCACCGCACGCTCGGGGTCCATCTGTCCCAGCAGCTCGGCCTCCCGACATGACCTAGCTTCCCTCAACTGCCAACTCAGTGACCAGACGCTCAGAACTCCAGGGAAAGAGAGAATGGGGTGGAAACCTGGAAGATGGGCTACGCATCCAAAAACCGCCGGGGTGCACCTCGTCCAGAGTCTCCCAGGAGACCAAAGACCGGGACGGGAACTGGACAGCAACCCAAGGACGCACCCAGCCTCCCGTCCGGTCGGCTGTGGGCGCTGCGCTGCCCTCCCGCGCACCGGGCACACCGGGCAGCTCGGCACCGGGCGCACCTCGTCCTGCTCTGACTGCTGTCGGCAGCAGAGGCGGCCGCCCGTGCTGGTCCTCACGTGGGACTCCCTGCTGGGCTCCAGGAAAGCAAATCCAAGACAGCGACCAAACCCGCCCTGCCCCCACCTGCCGCTGCCTCCAGGTCAACGCCGTGCCCCAGAGAGAGAGACAGGGGCTTCTGCGAGCAGGAGAGACCCTGTCCTCCACCCAGAGGGAAAGTTCCGAGGTCAGCACAGCACTGTGCACAGGAAGTGCGGGGGCCTGGGAAAGACCTCACCCCCGCCAGGCTCACCCAGGGGTCTCACACCCACACCCACACCCAGCAGGTGGCCCCTCCTCCGTTTCTGCTGAAACACCCCCCAAACAGGCCCACCCCCAGAGACCCTCGCTTAGGCGCCACCTAAGGGAGGAGGAGAAAGCTGCTGGGGCCCTGGTGACTTTTCTGAGGGCTTGCACAATGCAGACGGGAGAACCCAGGTCATGCAGAGTGCGCCAGGCACGGCCACGTAAACGGTCAAGGGACCAAGGGCCCACGGCTCCTGACACAGGGACACAGGCCAAAGCTGCAGGTGACAGGGAAGCCCCCACCCACGACGGCCCCATGTCCTGCTGGGCAGCCACGGCCCAGTCCCTCTGCAGTTGGAGATGTGTCCAATGGCAGACATGCAAATGGACCAGCCGTCCCATTTCCTAATCCTTGGCAAATGCCTGCACCCTGCAGGTGCTGGGCCTGGATCAGGTCCTTCCTCACTGGCCGGGTCCTTCCTCACTGGCCGAATCCTTCTGAGGTCAGACCCCAGCAACGCCCCGCCCCGCCCCAACTCAGGCCCTGCCGTTCTGGGCGGGGGCCCTCGGAGCTGCCATCTGGGCTGCCTCCGGCTGTGGTGCGTGGAAAAGCCCTGTGGTGTGTGGCAGTGAGCTCTGGATGGCTGTGCAGTCTGCCCTGCCCCGTGGGCACGGACTTGGCACCTGGGCACCTGGTGACGGCAGCTAAGGAATGCCCACACTCCCTGGCTGTGGGCAAAGACAGGGCCGGGAGTCCTCCTTCCAGCAGGGAGAACAGAGCCCTAGCCTGATGCCCTGGCAGAGGGAGCCATTCCCAAACACATCCCCGCGAAGGGGAAGGCCACTCGGGCAGAGCCCAGAACAGCACATAGTAGGTGCTCACTGACTACGTGTGAAAGGAGCGAGCGAGCGAATGGAGAGGCGTTCTCAGAAACTGGGATGAGGGAGCTGGGGTGCAGCCCCCAGGACACCGCGGACTCACTCCCAAAGGGCCTCTTCTCCCCCAGGCCACAGAGGGCACCGTGCGGCCCCCACTCAGTCCACAAACCCAGGAGTCTGGTTTTCCTGGGCCTAGAAAGGGACAGAGGTCAAGGTCGAGGTACTCATCAGAAAGAAGAGCAGGCCTGGGTCGCAGCGAGCAGTGGGCTCCCCCCACCCGGCCCCAGGGACAGCAGCCTGCCCCCTGCCCTTTCGCCGAAGCTCTGCCGGCCCCCAGACTCGCGGCCCGCACACCCTGAGGCTGGTGAGAAGCCCCGGCCAAGGCAGGCTGCAGAGACGCAGCCAAGACTTCCGCTTCCAGAAGGCCCCTGGAATGAGCCCCCGAGGGTGGTTAGGAAAGACGGATTGAAATAAAATAGAATCGGCCGGCGCCACGGCTCACTAGGCTAATCCTCCGCCTCGCGGTGCTGGCACACCGGGTTCTAGTCCCGGTCGGGGCACCGATCCTGTCCCGGTTGCCCCTCTTCCAGGCCAGCTCTCTGCTGTGGCCCGGGAGTGCAGTGGAGGATGGCCCAAGTGCTTGGGCCCTGCACCCTATGGGAGACCAGGAGAAGCACCTGGCTCCTGCCATCGGATCAGCGTGGTGCGCCGGCCGCAGCGCGCCAACCACGGCGGCCATTGGAGGGTGAACCAACGGCAAAAAGAAGACCTTTCTCTCTGTCTCTGTCTCTCTCTCTCTCACTATCCACTCTGCCTGTCAAAAAAAAAAAAAGGAAAAAGAAAAAGAAAGAAAATAGAATCTTCTCAAGAGCAGGAAAAACGGAAGAAGACGGCAAGGAGTCGCGGGGCAGAGGCGGCAGCCGTGGGTCCCGCAAACCTGCCCCAGAAATGAGCTGCACTTGGGACGGGCTCCTGGGGAAAGGCTCAGCCCTGCCACCAGGGCCAGAGACACACACCCCCCACCCCGCCCCACCTTCACAGGAAGCCTGACACCTGCACCCAGAACAAGGTGACCAGAGGGAACCAGGCCCTGCCCCCCACTCTGCCTTGGGCCTGGGCTCAGCCTCACGGCCTCGGGCCGTCCAGGAAACCTTCGGTGGAGAAGCTGGGCTATGGGCACCTGCCTGGTGGTGCCAGGGCATGCATCAGAGCAAAGGTGGCACCATCCCAAGCCTCGAGTTTTCCAACCAAGAGCCAGCCTAGACGCCCCTCCCCAGCAGGAACCCCTGGCCGGTCACCCCCACCCCAGCCCCGGATCCCCCAGATGTCCATCAGTCCCCACTGTCCACCTCCTGCATGGACTTGATCCAGCTGTGCGTGCTTGAAGCCAGCAATGTCCACTCCGGCAGGCTTTCCTGGCTAAGTGAAAGAAAGAAATAATCCAAACTTGCACTATCCAAACCCACATTTAAAGAATTGCTTATTTGAAAGGCAGAATGAAGAGACAAAGAAACAGAGAGAATCTTGCATCCGCTGGTTTACTCCCCAGATGGCTGCAACAGCCAGAGCTGGAACAGGCTGAAGCCAGGAGCCGAGAACTCCATCCAGGTCTCCCACGGGGGTGCAGGGACCCAAGCACCCAGGCCATCTTCCACTGCCTTCCCAGGCCCATTGGCAGGGAGCTGGGCAGACCAGAACAGCGGAGACTGAACCCACTGCTCCAGCATGGAATGCAGGTGTTGCAGCGAAAACTCGGCTAAGCCCGCTGTGCCACAACGCCCACCACTTCCAAGTAGACTCGGCTCCCTGCCACCGAGCCTGTGGTCCACACTGGGCAGGAGGTGACCCCTCCACCATCTGTCAGCACTCTGGGCACGACGACAGGGTTATAACTTGCTCACCGTCTGTCCCTTGCTTAGCTGAGACCACACCTGCACTGCCCACAGGGAGGCCCCGGTCTAGAACGGCGCCTGGTGCACAGTGGGACTGGCAGGCTATCTCCGAGTGAATGAATGAAATCACAGTGTGGGGAAGCCCGGGCAGACTGAGGGCTCCACTGGACCTCCATCTCCTGCAGGAAAACCAGGAGCCCCTCTCCTTCTCCCTCTGGTCTCCCCACTCCGTGGGAGACTTTTGGGTGCCTGGAGCAGCTGGCAGTCTCCGAGGACTCTCCCAAAGTCCCCCTAAAACTGTCACTGTCACATACAAGGTGCCGCCTGCCCTGCCGCCCACGCGAGACCTAACAACCTGCCCAGAGCGGAGCTGCCGCACCGACGGCCGGGCCTGGGGGGGTCCAGCGACGTCACAGGCGTGCACCTCCCAGAGAATGCTATGTACCTGGAGAGGAGCTGCAGGCCTGGTCCACGCTCCCACAGAAGGGGCAGCCCCACGAGCCTGACGTGGCCATTCTGAGGCTGGGAGAAGGGGGTGAAGTGACTGCACGCACGCACATGGGAGGCCAGGATGTGCACCAGGGGGCGGGGCAGGAAGGAGCACAAAGCTGGACGCAGACATGGGGCAAAAGGGACGGTCAGCAGGGGCAGGACGAACATCTAAAGCACAAGTGTTGGTGGTTCCATGTGTGCACGTGTGTGAAGGTGTGTGTGTGTGCACTGCTGTGTGTGCATGTGTGAGTATGGGTGTGCACGTGTGGGTGTGGGTGTGCACGTGTGGGTGTGCACGTGTGGGTGTGGGTGTGTGTGAATATGTGTGAATGTGTATGTGCACTGCTGTGTGTGCGTGTGTGTGCATGTGTGTGAATGTGTGTGCGCACTGCTGTGTGTGCATGTGTGGGTGTGCACGTGTGTGCATGAGTGTGAATGTGTGTGCACTGCTGTGTGTGCATGTGTGGGTGTGGGTGTGCACGTGTGGGTGTGCACGTGTGGGTGTGGGTGTGCATGTGTGTGAATATGTGTGAATGTGTGTGCACTGCTGTGTGTGTGGGTGTGCACGTGTGTGTGCATGAGTGTGAATGCGTGTGCACTGCTGTGTGTGTGGGTGTGCACGTGTGTGTGCACGTGTGTGTATATGCACTGTGTGTGCGTGTGTGGGTGTGCACATGGGTGTGAATGTGTGTGTATGTATGTACACTGCTGTGTGTGCATGTGTGGGTGTGCATGAGTGTGAATGTGTGTGTATTGCTGTGTGTGCATGTGTGGGTGCGGGTGTGCATGTACCTATGTGCATGTCCATGTGAGCATGTGTGTGTACATGTGTGTACATCCATGTGCATGTGTGCGTGCCTGCCATACACAAGGCCCGTTCTCCCTGCACGTGCCCACTTCTCCAGATACTGGCTGAGCCTCAGTTTTGACTGTATCTCACCCCCAAGATGCTGGGGTCAACACAGCCGGTGCACAGAGGCGGCGCAGGAGGCCATGGTGGCCTCCAAGGAGCGCCTGCCAAGGGGATGCACCTGACCGGAGCCCTGCACCCCCGGAAACCTGGCTCATGGACAGGCCGGTGCAGAAGGGAAGGTGCGTGGCTCACTCAGCTGCAAGTGAGCAAAGGGGCCTCCTGGGCTGAGTCTGGACTTTGAAGCTGCTGCCCACAGGGAGCCACCGGGGGCTCCCAAAAGAAGGGAGCTCCAGGCCCTGGGTGCTGTCTGGGAGGCCAGCTAGGAAGCCTTGCCAGAGGCCAGGCTCGGGACACCGGGCAGGAAGCACTGGGACCAGAGACGTGAGGAGAGCAGGCGGCAGGAAGGAGAGGACAGAGCAGCCCTGAGTCAGGGTGATGGAGACGGCGCTGGTGCCTGGGAGGCAGTGGGGGACGCGGAAGGGGGCAGGGAGCCCCGAGGGAAGCAGGCGGGCAGGAGTGTCAGCCGGGAGGCAAGCGTTCTGGGAGCGCTCCCATGGGGGTGGGCGGCCAGGCTGTGGGCTCCACCCTCCACCCTGCTTTGAGCTAGGAGAGAAACAGGGTGCCCCACAAGTCCCCACAGCCCCAGCTTCCTGCCCAGACCCGGGGGGCTATGCCAGGAGGCCCCCACCTGCCGTTGCTAGCCCTTCCTGGGGTCAGCCGAGGGTCAGCTCCTGTCCACTTGATCTGGCTGCCTTTCTCCCGTACCACGCAGACCCCAGGCCCAGGGCCACGTGTGCAGGGCCCAGGGGACACGTGTCTGACACTCCTCACAGCGCCGGAATCTGCCCCCTCCGCAGGTGTTCTCTACCCACTCCAGTTGCTCCCATGACCTTTCACCTCCTGCGCCCGGCGCATTCTAGGCACTGCCCTAGGGGGACCCAGTCTGTCCCTTCCTCTCCACTGCGCCCACTTCTCCCTGGCCAGGCTTCTCATCGTCCAGCGAGCTTCCAAGTTTTCTATACTCACACTTGCCATGACTGCTGCCTCCCTGGGTCCCATCTGGACACCACACCCTACCTGCGTCCCACACCCCTTTCTGCTGGACGGTCCCCCTTGGCCCCGGTCTGTCCATGCTGCCCTGACCCCCGGGCCCTGGTCATGGGACCCTGCCCGGCACAGCCTTCCTGGATAAGCCTGCGTGCACTGGCCTTGCTCCAGGGCTCAGCCCTGAACCACAGATTTCTTCACCGTAGGCAGCTGCACACCGTGAATCTTCTCTGCTCCCCCGAAAGGCCAACCAGGTACCTGGGCGGGTGTGCAGCCCCCCCGCCCTCCTGGCCGTCCTGTGCGTGCACGGGGCGGCTCCATCACACGCCCCGGGGGCCCGGCCTCAGGTACCTGGGGTGGTCTTTGGAGTCACATGTGTGACCCTCGGGCCAGAGGTCCAAGGCTGGTCCCCGAGACACTCACACAGAAGGTGCTGTGGTCCCTGAGGGTACTTTACTTACTGCAGCCGAGGGAGCCCAGGTGGCCCCAGGGTCGCAGCCTGAACCTGCAGGGCTGGGAGACCATCAGGGGTTCCCCAAAAGGCAACCTGGAATTCTCACCCTCGAGTGCGGGCCCTGGACCGGCAACACGGCACCCCTGGGAGCCTGTGGGAAATGCAAAACCCCGACTGAACACGCGCTGACCGGCAGAGCAGGCTCCGAGGCCCAGCCCTCACGCGCCTGCACCTGCCACGCGGCCTCGGCCTCACCACGGTCCCCCAGGGGCCTCCCCAGGCCTCTCACACTCACCCCTCATAGGACATCCAACGCTGGGCACGGTCCCAGACAGAAACGTGAAGCCTCAGCTGGCCTGACTTGGGGGGAGGGGGGGTCAGCACCCTCAAGAGGACTTCCTGTTTCCCCAGGGTGAAGCCCAAGGCTTTCAGACACGGGGACCCTAGGCCAGAGCTCACGGCGCCCCCCACCAAACACCGCGTGTTAAATCCAAGGCTTTTGCCTCGATATGCACAGATCCACTCTGCCCACACGGCACACAGCAGCACCCCTCACAGCCTGGACGTGGTGACCCCAACACCCCCTCCTCGGGCCGGTGAGAGCCGCCAGGCACAGGTGCAGAGGGGATCTGGAGGAAGAGGAAGCCGCCGGCGTCCGGCTGAGCCGGCTCAGGGCCGCAGGGCCGCGCAGCCCAGGTGCACAGGGGACTCCCCACAACAGCAGAATCCGCACAAACTCCCTGAGTGTGGAAGGAAGACGCTGTCGCCGTGGCCTCCTCCAGTGGGAACACCCTGCCCAGCAGGCCTCAGGCCCGGCTCTGAGTCCGGCCCACGGACAGCAGCTGGGACCTCAGAGAACAGAGGCGAAGCCCGCACGGCACAGCTCCGGCTAGAACGCCATCTGGCCAGGCGGCGTCTCAAGGTGGCAAGACCGGGACACCTGGTTGGATGCCGGCAGCAAAGGAGGCCCAAGGCTCACAGCAGGCGGCCTGGGCGCAGGGCTGGGAGACACTGCTCCCCAGGTCACTGAGCGCCACCACACACGCGGTGGGGAGCCCAGGAGTGGGACAGTCTCATCTGGTGATGGTGATGGAGCCAGCGCGGGCCAGCAAGGGAGCACAGGGGTTAGGGCCACGTGCAGAGACGAGGACGGCTCCCGGCGGGCTGGGCTCAGCGCCCAGGCAGCCTTCGTGCCTGTTGGAGATTCAGGCAGAGATACTGACGGGCGCACGGACAGCAGTGGAAGGAGGGGAGGCCTCTGCCCACACAGCTTCTGGCAGCGCTGGCCAGGGAAGTTCTTAGAAAGCTGCGCCAAGGGCTAAGGACGCAGGAGAGGCTCCCTGGGCCAGGGCTGACGTTGAGAGAGCCCGCAGGGCCGGGCACACACAGGGAGCCCCAGCACAGCCGGCCCCGCCCTGCCCTGGCGCTTCCCTCCCTGTCCTCCCTGTCCCCTCGGCAGTGAGGGTCTGGTCCTCCCCCGGCTCCTCCAGCCTCGTAGCGGGGACAGCGCCAGGCCCAGGAGGACGTCACGCGACCTGTCTGCAAACGAGGAGGAAACGGACGGCAGACGGGGCCGGGAGCAGCAGCAGCTGCTGCCGTGTTCCAGTGTCCCTTTGCGCCCCTCGGCCTGGACTGGCGGTGCTCTGAAGAGCTATAGGAGCTGTGGCATCCATCAGGCAAGGGGAGGGCCCTTCAGCAGCCTCTCCCCACCTGCCTCCCCTCCCCCACTCCCCCGAGCCCCAAAGATCTGCCTCAGGGACCCCCCATGAGCCCCTGGAATCCCCCGGAACCCCTTGGCTGCCAAGGCTTCAGCACCTGGCCCCTGCCTGACCTCGTTGTCCTGGCAACAGGTGGGAGGTACAGCGCTGGCAGCCCCCCACCCCGCCCCCAGGCTATGAACAAGACAATGGCTGCACTGGAGCCAAGGCAAGGACACAGCCTGTGGCAACAGACACACCAGGCACTGCTGCCGTTAGCATGCACCCAACTCCACACCTGGAAGAGGCACGCCCTACGTGATGCACACGAGGGAGGGGCCAGATGCTGAGCCACCCCCAGGACCACACAAGTGACCATGAGGGCCAGGATTCACGTCCAGGGGATCTGGCTTGAGAGTCCAATCATGTCTAGAACACGAGGCCTGGAACACACGGAAAGCTCGCTGAGTGGCAGCTGGGCTCTCAGTGGCTGGGCTCTGCGTGCAAACCTATGTCCCGCCCACTCTAAGAGCCCAAACCTGGTCACCACCATGCCAGTGCAGGCAGCCCTCTGCCCTCACCACGGGACAAGCTGGGCACCAAGTACCTGGGTGAGAGGTACTACCTGTCTGCCAGCTCAGCACCCGCCAGGCTTTTTGGGGTCACTCAAAGGAAGAGGCCACTCCGTCTCAGCCATTCCTTTGCGTGCCGCTTCACTGCCTGTTCCAGTGTGTCTCCCACACACGGCAACGCCAACTTAGTGAGGAAGGAGCCCTGAAGAGAACGGGGAAGCGAGCGGGAGCCCAGGCCGGCTGGCTCGGCGGGGGGCACCACCCCTCACTGGGTGGGGACAAAGCCACCAGGAGGGACACCAGCAACCCTCAGAACAGTGGCAGTTGTGATGCGCCCTGGACACCACCGACCGGGAGGAGCAGCAGCCATGGAAAACCCCAAGGACCACAGCCGACATGGTGGGCGGTCTGCCGTGCCATCACAGGCTCCAAGGCGGGCCAGGTCACCGAGATCAGACCTAACCTGGAAGCCAGGGCACAGCTTTCCCCAGTGCACACCCGAGTCATGTCCCAGCCCCACCATGCTGCCCCAGAACCTGCTGGGCAGGGCAGGGCTCCAGGGAGGCCCCGACCTGCAGCCCCTTCTCCGGCTCTTGCATCCCCACCCCACTCCATCACGAAGGGCCGAGTGGGTGGACACACGAGGAGGGACCTGGTGTGGGCACTGGGAGCCAGCTCAGAGCACTCAGGTGAAAACCAGTGAGGGAAGGGCATGGCCCCAGGGGGCACAGCCCTTGGCCCTTCACCCATTGGGAGGGCCACAGAGAGCCAGCACACAGCTTACAGCATCCCACTGTAGCTGCGCTGGCCTCACCCCGCCTCTTCCCTCAGTGGGGAGCACGGACAGGGCAGGGGGCTCGGGCACCAGGACCTGCCCCTCCAAAGCCACGTGACCCAGAACATCCAGGGACCTTCCTGGACCTGTGACCCCTCTGGGTGCAAAACGAAGACCATGCCAGCCTCCCACGCGGCCGCTCCAGCTCGGGAGACACTGCAGTGCTGGGCACCGGGAAGCCCAGATCTTCACAGTGAGCAGGAAGTGGCTCTGCGGCATCAGCCCCGGGCTGTGGGATCGCTCACGGAACGCCCGCGTCCACTCGGGAGAGAAGACAGCACCCACTTGAGGCCTGCATGGGCGCCGGGCACGCAGGAGGGGAGCCCAGGAACCCGTGCCACACAGCGCCACGCGTGTGCTGCCGAATTCCATGTTTTGTGATCACAGAAGTGAAGGCAGGAGGCTCACTCCCATATCCCAGATGGGAAAAATAAGGCCAGGAATGACACGCAGGTGTGTCTGTGTCCTGATTCCCTCCAGACACACACACGCTCCTTCACAACACTCACCTGCTGGCCACAGGACACCCGCTCACAGCTCCCCGGCCGGATCAGCCACTACATACGACTCTCGAAGCTGACGAGGGGGGACCCACGCTTTGCCAAGTCACACGAGCTCCCTGTACCCCCCACACGCCAGCTGGGCCCCCAGGGAGGAGGGAGCTTGCTGGGAAACCAAATGATCATCTCACCAAACCCCACAAGGAATGAGTGTCTGTGGCAGCACCACGGTGCACTGGGTTAAGCCAATGCAAGGCCGGCACCCCATGTGAGCGCCAGTGAAGAGTCCCAGCTGCTCCACTTCCGGCCCAGCTAACTACTGCTGCGCCAGGAAAGCAGAAGATGGCCCAAGCGCGTGGACCCCTGCACCCATCTGGGAGATCCGGAAGAAGCTCCTGGCTTCTGGCTTCAGCCAAGCCCAGCCCCGCCCCAACCACTGTGGCCATCTGGCCAATGATCCAGCAGACGGAAGATAACTCTGTGTGTGTGTGTCCCTCTCTTTGTAACTCTTCCAAAAACATCTTAGAAAAGAAGCGACAGCACATTTCCAGCACTGGCTGAGCACTCTGCGTACCAAAGCCAGGGCAGCAACGCAGGCTGTGCTCCCGGAATGTTCCAGTCTATCTGCCTCCCAGCTGCCTGCACGTGCTGTGAGCCCTGTGCACTGAGCCCACGTCATGTCATCTGGATTTCTCCGGTAAACAAAGCCACAAACTGGCAAGTGGGGCTGAAGTCATGGCTGGCTCCCATCTGTCGGCAGGAGCCGCCCGGGGACCCCTCAGGTCCCCAGAGCTCACACCCCATCTCGAAGGGTTAAACCACGAATCCGCATCAGAACAGACTTCACCCGGAGGAGGTCGGTGGTCGGGTGAGCACTAGGACCCGCACACTGAGGACACCACACGGAAGCACAGGCAAGGCAGCCTGGGCGGGGAGGGCTCCCCTGGGGAGGCATCGTGGAATCACCGGGAACCCCCCTCAGGGGATGGCAACTGCAAGGCACCAACCTCTCAGTCTCCCAAGCAAGTCTGGCCCCTACCCTGCCAGGTTCCCAAGAACCGTGCGGGGGGGGGGGGGGGGGACACGACGGGAAGTAGCGCACGACTCCAGTACACTTGGCTCTCCCCCAGCCCCGCCCAGCACTCCACACAGGAATGTGGGCACAGCAGGGCCAGCCCCAGCGTCAGTACTGACCCTGCACTGGCCCCGCAGGTCACCCCAGCATGTCAGGAAGACGCGGGCAGCAGCGGGAGATGGGTCCCCAAGTGTAACCTCACTGCCAAAAGGCAAGCGGACCATGGGCCAGGCCTCTGCCACGAGGAGCCGGGGGGCCTGGAGCACATGCCCTCTGCCGTCCCCCATCCCGGCTCCCGAGCACGCGGCTCTGCAGAGACTGAGAGCATGGGAAGCCCCCCTGGTGGGGGGGCTCTGAGGAGTGAAGGAGAGGAAGTCGCCCGGCCTCGGGCCCCAGCCGGGATGGCAGCCGGCCCTGAGCATCAGCCCAGCCTGCACGGATCCCACTCTCAATGCCGGGCAGGAGGCAGTGGTGGACGTGGCCAGGTCCACACTCTCTGGACACAGCCTGGGCCCCCTCCAGGCCCTCCGTGCTGCTCCCACTGGAGAATCACCCGAGCCACGCAGGCACGCTTCACGCATAACGCTCTTTATTTGTGAGCCCGCGCTGCTGAAGTCCCACCCAGGATCTGGAAGGCACTGGCGGCGGCCACTCCCTCCAGGCACTGTGCCTGCCCGCCGGGCAGCCGGGGCCGCACCAAAGGCCGGGAACCCGGCATTTCTGAAGGCCTTGGCTGCCGCTCACCCGGTGTGAGCCCGTCCCAGCCTGGAGGGGAGGGTGCGGCTCCCAGCCACAGGGCTCAGTCTGTTTCCAGTTCACTCCTCTGCCGGATGGGGGAGAGGGACAAAGAGCAGAGGCGGCAGGATGCTGCCAGGGGCTTCCAGGGGCTCCCCCTCCGGCACGCAGCACCCATGTCCGTGGGGGACCCCACCACACCGGCAGCCCCTGCTCAGGAAACCGAGGGGCTTGAAAATGGGGGGAATCAGGCAGGCCGGGGTCCCCTCCCACACAGGGGGAGACAGAGAGGGGTGGCACCGTCTCAAAAGCCAAACCCCAGGGTGCCAAGGCTCATCTGCAGCCCAACCCCGGGGTGAGGCTGTGGGAGGGGCTTCCCACCGGGATGGGGGCCACCAGGCAGCCAAGCCACCACTGCTTCACCCACGCGGTGGTTCTGTTCCCGGCACGCTTCTAAGACAAACAGTGGGGCCGCCACTGGGCAGAGAGGCGCACGGACAGCACAAGATGCCAGGAACCAGACCCAAGGAGCGCTTTCCCACAGTTACCTAAGCCGTATACACACGTGTACACACACGCGCGCGTGCACACATGTGCACACGTTGTTCCCTGATACTCAAAACCGCCTGCAAACGTGCCGTGCCCATCGTGGGACCCTTAGGAAGGGAGTGGAGCCGTGGCCGTGTTCACCACTGGCAGGTGGCCCCGCTCAGGCCAGAAAGACGGGGGTGCCGCCTGGCAGGCAGGCCCGGGGCAGCGCGGGGTGGAGACTCCTGGTCCTCAGGCCGCTGTGCACTCTCCACCTCCCCGCTGGAGGTTTCACTACTTCTACCCGCGCCCCTGGGCAAGGCCAGCCCTCCTGGAGCGAGAGGGTGGTGCCATTTTAAAGGGGCCACCAAGACAGCGACAGTGACTGCAGTGACTGCGGCGTGGAGCGCTGGAAACAGGCTTGCCGTGACCTTGAGCGATGGGTGTGCTGGAGTTTCCCAAGTTGTGCTTGCTTTGGTTTTAACCCCTCGGACGCCAGGCGGCTCCCAGATCCTTCACAGCCCAGGCTGCAGCTGGCCAAGTTCCCACAGGACGACAGCAGGCTGGCAAACGGGCTCTACCTGAAAGCGAAGGAAGCCCAGAGTCAGTGCCTCAGCCAGAGCGCAGCCCCTGTCCTGACCCCAGCAGCCTCCGGCGCTAGGTGGCGCTCTCCTCCCCGTCCCTGCACACAGCCCAGCCACAGGACCTGCGTGTGCCGTGTGGAAGGCGCCCCTCCCGCCCGGGAAGCACCTTCCCCTACACAGACCGCCGGCACACAGCACCTTGCTTTTTCCCAAAAAAATATTTATTTGAAAGGCACAGTTACAGCAGGAGAGGGAGAGAGGAACAAAGAGGTCCTCCATCCGCTGGTTCACTCCCCAGATGGCCGCAATGGCCAGGGCTGAGCCCGGTTGAAGCCAGGAGCCAGGAGCTTCCGCCAGGTCTCCCCAGGACTTAGCCATTTTCCACTGCTTTCTCAAGGCATTAGCAGGGAGCCGGGCCATACGTGGAGCAGCTGGGACTCAAACCAGCACTCAAGGGTGATGCCGGCATTGCGGGCAGCAGCCTAACTCACTGCACCACACCACCAGCCCCACTCCTCACTCCTGTAGCGCCCCCCACCCCCGACCCCATCCTGGCCCTTCTATGGCTGTCTATGCCAAGGGCGGTACACTGTAGAAGTCAACAGGACAACCTCTGTTGTGATGGAAAAGCAGCCAAGGGGGCGGCGCTATGGCGTAGCAGGTAAAGCCGCCGCCTACAGTGCTGGCATCCCATATGGGTGCCAGTTGGAGATCCAGCTGCTCCACTTCCGATCCAGCTCTCTGCTATGGCCTGGAGAAGCAAAAGATGGCCCAAGTCCTTGGGCCCCTGCACCCACATGGGAGACCCAGAAGAAGCTCCTGGCTCCTGGCTTCTGATCAACGCAGCTCCAGCCATTGGGACCAATTGGAGGTGAACCAGCAGATGGAAGACCTCTCTCTCTCTGTTTAACTCTTTCAAATAGGCAGATAAATCAGAGAAGAGGAGAGGAGAGGAGAAGGGAGGGGGGAGGGGAGGGGGAAGGGAGGGGGAAGGGAGGGGGAGGGGGAGGGGAGGGGGAGGGAAGGAAGGGAGAGAGGAAAAGAAAAGCAGCCACAGAAAGCGCAGGAATGCCTGGAACAACTGTGTTCCAGTACAACTCCATGGACACTGAACAGGGAATTGTGATTTTTTGTTGTTGTTGTGAATTGTGCTTGCACAGGGCTCTGTTTCAACCGCTGAAATGTAAACCCAGCCCTAGTGACTGTCCGGGAGCAGGCAGTGGGTCACACGTGGCCCTGGGCTCATGCAATTGTCAGATCAGTGCTGTGTCCTGCCAGGGCCAGGCACTTCCACAGGCAAGACCCCCATCTGAGCCTGCTCACCTGGCCCAGGCACCGTCAGAACACAGAGGGGAAGAACGTGTGCAATGAATGCCATCCGCAAACTGAACCTGTCCCCGGGCTCCAGCTCCAGGGACCTGGGAAGGACAGAGCCTATCGCCTACTGGCGCCGACCACAGACACCACCTAACCACGCACTGGATAGATATAAAGCAATGAACTTAAAGTTATTTCTGGGGGCAGCATTCTGGAATGAGGGTAAAACCACTGCCTGCAATGCCGGCATCCCATAATCCCATACAGGCACTGATTCGAGCCCTGGCTGCTCCACTTCTGATCCGGCTCCCTGCCAATGCACCTGGGAAAGCAGCAGAGGATGGCCCAGGTGTTTGGGTCCCTGAACCCATGTGGGAGACCCAGATGAGGTTCCTGGCTTCTGACTTCGGCCTGGGCCAGCCCTGGTCATCGCGGCCCTTTGAGGAGTGAACCAGCGGAATAAGGATCTCTCGTTCTGACTCCCCCTCCCTCTCTAACGCTGGCCCCTCGGAGTACCTCCCAGGCCTCAGCAGCCTGCAATCCCCACGGCCCGCAGCCACCCACCTGCTGACGCACCCGGCAGCGCAGCGGCTCAGCCTCCCCGGAGCATGGGAAGCCCAGGGTGGGCAGAGGGTCCACAGGGACTCAGAGCCACGGCCGGGAGTGAGCACGTCCCCCTGTCTGTCTTGTTCCAGCCCTCCCAGCAGGGCTCTGCTCCCCACACAAGGCGCCAGCACCGTGCGAGCGGCGCAGTGGGAACCCCATCAGCTGCTCATTCCGCTCCCCGCAGGAAGCTCCAGCCGAAGGCAGGGAGAGGCGGGCACAAGGCGGGCACCCACGTGGGCCACGCACAGGACACGGGGCAGAGACCCTCCTTGTGGGAGGCAGCGCTGGCAGGGCTCACACCCCCCACAGGAGGGACAGCGACATCTGCCTCTCCTGGCGGCAGAGTGGAACAGTCTCCTGTGCTAACCCGGGAATCACAGAGACCCCAAAGGGCCCCACAGCTGCACCCGGGGCCAACCAGGATCAACACATACAACCAAAACCCAAAGGCCTCCTTCCTGGGATCTGGGCCCTCTGGAAGCCGGGGGCTCTGCGCACCCCACTGAGCCAGTGTTTCTGATTCTCTGGTTCAGCTAGACACCCCTCCCCAATATGGTCCTGCACACTGCGGGCCTCTTCCCAGGGACTCCTCCAGCCCCAGCGGCGCGCAGCGACTTCGACTTCGAGGGCAGCCGGCCAAGCCCGCGGGAGCCCCCCTCCTCCCTCTGCACTTCCTGCCTGGCCCTGGGCATGAGATGTTATCAGAGGGCTACATGCGTAGCCACAAACCCTCCTGGCACCAAAAACACCACTTTCCTCTTTCCACTCAATCGTAAAATAGCCCAGAGTCAGTCTCCACGCATCCGACTTCAAGGCAGTCTGCGTCCTGCAAAGAACCCCCACATCCGGACGAGCTCTGTCCACACAGGAAAAACCAGACCTGCGCACAGGCAGCCCGCAGCGCTCTCCAGAAATGAGCCAGACCTACAGGGGGCCTAGAAATCCACATCCGCAGTGCTCCTTGACCTGAAAAGTGGTTTACAAGGGCGAAAATGTCCCGAAACAGCACGGACAGCACAGTCCCATTCCCACACAAACGAACGCCCCAGAGATGTCCCCGCACATGCCAGGGGTTCACGGTGAGGTCCCCACGCACACCAGGGTTTCACGGTGAGGAACCCACACACGCCAGGGGTTCACAGTGAGGCCCCCATGCACGCCAGGGTTCACGGTGAGGACCCCACGTATGCCAGGGGTTCACGGTGAGGTCCCCACGCACGCCAGGGGTTCACGGTGAGGCCTCCACACACGCCAGGGGTTCACGGTGAGGCCTCCACACACGCCAGGGGTTCACGGTGAGGCCTCCACTCACGCCAGGGGTTCACGGTGAGGTCCCCACGCACGCCAGGGGTTCACAGTGAGGTCCCCACGCACGCCAGGGGTTCACGGTGAGGTCCCCACACATGCCAGGGGTTCACGGTGAGGTCCCCACTCACGCCAGGGGTTCACGGTGAGGTCCCCACTCACGCCAGGGGTTCACGGTGAGATCCCCACGCATGCCAGGGGTTCACGGTGAGATCCCCACGCACGCCAGGGGTTCACGGTGAGGTCCCCACTCTTGCCAGGGGTTCACGGTGAGGCCCCCACTCTCGCCAGGGGTTCACGGTAAGGTCCCCACGCACACCAGGGGTTCACAGTGAGATCTCCACTCATGCCAGGGGTTCACGGTGAGGCCCCCACTCTCGCCAGGGGTTCACGGTGAGGTCCCCATGCACGCTAGGGGTTCACAGTGAGGCCGCAGGGGATCCAGTTCCCTGCTCTCCCTCTGCAGTGTCTACCATGCAGCGCCGGCTGTTGCAGCCGTTCAGGGAGTGAACCTGCGGATGGAAGATTCTCTCTCTCTCTGCCCCTTCATCTCTGTAACTTTGCCTTTCAAATACATAATTAAATCTTTTAAAATAATTTTTTTAAAAAAATGAAAAAAAGAATGAGATGTGAGGGTGGGGCCACAGTTCAGGTGCTACAAAGATTTCGACGGCGACAAGAAGCGAATTTGTTAACTTGCAGAGAATACGCTTGAAAACTCGGTGAAATGGATAAACCTCGGAGTCAGAGACTAAATAGTCCCACTGACCCCCACAGCCGCGTTCCACCGAACACCAGGAAAGAAGCGCTCCAGCCGGACACAGCCCCAAAGGGGGGACAAGGAAACAGGCCCGGGGCATTCTGGTTTTGTTTTTGACTTTAATTCGAAAGGCAGACAGACAGAGACAGGCACACAGGCCTTCATCTGCTGGGCCACCCCCCAGGTGACCGCAGCAGCCAGTCCTGGCGCAGCCCGAAGTCAGCAGCCCGGGACACAACCCAGGTCTCCCAGGAGGCAGGGACCCCAGCACCTGAGCCACCACCGTGCTGCCTCCGCGGTGTGCCTCGGCAGGAAGCTGGACTCGGGGGCCAAGCGCGGACTTGGACCCAAGGCTCTCGGACATGGGACGGGGGTCCTCCCCACCAGCCAAGGCTGGTAAAGCTTGTGAGAGCCTGAGGGGCCATCAGAGCACAGGAGATGACAACAGCAGAGCTCGGCCCTTCAGGGAGCCCCTCCGCACACAGTCGGCAGCAACGCCGGCCCCGTGCAGCTCCACCAGACACTCCCTTCCATGGGCGCTCAGTGACTTCCTCCCAGAGAACCACCACGCTGAAGCAAAGACGACCTCCATAAAGCCTGGAGAAGCGTCTAATGAAAACCAGCAGCAGCCACCTGGGCACGGGGGGCTGGGTCATGGAACCCCACCAGCAGGGCCGGCACTGTGGCGCAGCTGGGAAAGCTACCGCCTGCCACACCGGCTCCCACACGGGCGTCCCCTTGTGTCCCAGCTGCCAGCTCCCTGCTGATGGCCTGGAAACAGCTGTGGAGGACGGCCCATGACCCGCATGGGACCCCCTGCACCCACGTGGGAGACCCGGATGAAGCTCCTGGCTCCTCCCGGTCCAGCCCCGGTCACTGCAGCCACTTGGGAAGTGAACCAGCAGACGAAAGATCGGTCCCTTCCTCTGTAACTCAAATAAATAAATACATGGAGAGAAGGAAAGAGGGAGGGAGTAGGGAGACAGGGAGGGAGCGAGGGAGGGAGGGAGGGAAAGAGAGGGAGAGGGAGGGAGGGAGGTGAGGCCGTGCAGTGGGGCTGGGGTCTGTGGCCCCTCAGACACAGGTAGGACGTCCTGCACACGCAGGCTGCCGGCTGCGGCTGGGAAGCTGTCTCCACACCGACCGGCATCTCCCCCACTAACAGCTTCCCGTGCTGCGTGTGTGACCTCACGGCCTTAGATCACACCTGGGTGGGTGCAATCTTCCACTCAGAGCTGGCAGAAGAGGGGGCTCTCCCTGGGGGGAGTCGGACTGGCTCCAGGAGACCCTGGTTATCTTGTGTGACCTTGGGGCTTTAAGCCACACCTCCAGGTGGCTGCCATCTCTGACCCAGAGCTGGCAGGGGAGGGGGCTGGGCCCTAAGGACACAGACATCTCCAGGAGGCCCCTGCTCCCTCCATGAGCCCCAAGCCAATCAACATGCGTGCATGAAACCCCCGTCCAGTGGGCACCCCCTAGAATGACCCAGTGAGCAGACAGCACGCCTTAGAACCCCGGGACACTTCTTCAGGGCCGGCGTCCCGCTCGGGGCATCCGCCTGGGCTCCCTCTCGGGCCAGACGCGCTCTCTGTCGCCTGCCAATCAATTAAGTTTCTCTTCTGTCTAATAAAAGCCCCTGCGAGATGTTCCCCAGCTTTTTATTTCTACACTGAGCTGAGGAAAAGGACCAGGAGGCGGGCTCCTGCGACTGCCCCCCCCACGGGTAACACAGGAGGGAGGGAGGCAGGGGGCGGCGGGGCGGGCCTGCCTGCTAGCCAGCACTCCCCCTCATGGTCCAGCAACAGAAGCACCCCTGCCGCCAATCAGGAGTTGGCCAGGGGCCTGAAGCCCCACTGCCACCCAGGAACTCGGAGGCCAAGTCCAAGAAGCCTCAATAGAGAGGCTCTCCGTGCGTACACAGAGAACCCCGAGACAGGGCGGCGTGCAGTGCCCGGCTCCGGGCCAGCGCTGCTGACGCCCACCCTGCAGACGGCCCAAGCACCCGGGCCCCTGCCAGCCATGGGGAGAGCCCGCGGAGCTTCCAGGCTCCTGGCTCCAGACTGGCCCGGCCCGGCTGCCGCAGGCGCTTGGGGAGTGAATGAGAGGATGGAAGACCTCAGCCCCTCCTCTCCCCCTCCCTCTCCCCCTCCCCCTCCCCGTCACTCCCCTCCCCTCTCTTCTCCCCCCTCCCCCCTCCCCCTCCCCTCCTTGTCCCTTTCCAATAAAATGGAAAAAAGCCCAAAGCAGCCACATTTCTAGCCCTGGCAAGGCCGCACCCCGCCCGCCTCGCCTGGGCCTGGCCCTCTCCTCCCCTCCCCCTCCCCTCCCCTCCGCTCCCCTCCCCTCCGCTCCCCTCCCCTCCAGCCCCGCCCCTCCCCTCCAGCCCCGCCCCACACCTGTACTTGATGTCGAACACCGTGGCGTCCTCGTCCTCGTCGTCCTCCTCGTTCAGCGGCGCCATCTCACGCGCTCGGGCCGGCGTGGTGATGACGTCATACTTGCGTGTCTTCTTGAGCCTCCGGCCGGACCTGGGGAAAAAAGGAGCCTCAGGGGCGGCCGAGCGCGAGGGGCCGCCAGAGCCCTGGCTTGCCCAGCCCCCAGGCTGCAGCCCAGGGCGCCCGGTGTGGAAGGAGCCGAGCGGCATGGCCAGGCTGGGGGGCGCAGCCCGGGGCGCCCACCGTTTCCTTCAGGGTCGGGTGGGAGATGCCTGCAGGCTCCGTTCTGTCTCTCCCTCCGTGGCGGGCAGCGCCCTGGCCCTGTCCGGGAGCGTGTGTCCCTCACATGGGCTGACTCCTGCACCTGTCCTGCGCACGCCCACATCAGGAGCAGCCCTGGAAGAGGCGAAGCCCCCTCCGGCAGAGCTGCCCTAAGTCCCCGACAGACGCTGGGCCCGGGGTGCCTGCTCAGCCGGGGCCAAGCGCCCCGGAATCCACTAGGGAACAGGGCGGATCTCCAAGGCGGGAGGCACAACCAGAGGACCAGACCTGAACGCAGACGGCAAAACCTAGGAGACAGCAGGACACTCCAGAGCCACGATGCTACAAGTCATCCAAGCCGAAGCGGCGCGAGTGGTGACAAGCTCAGCTCCTTAGTCCGTTCTGAGTTCCTACTCGTCGATAAAAAACCAGTAACCTGAGTGACGGGCCCAGGACGCGGCCCAGGCAGTTCTCTCACTCTCTCCCTCTCTCTCCCTCCTCTCTCTCTCTCTCTCTCTCTCTCTCGCTCACGCACACACACATCTGGCCCAGGACATGCGCACCAGTTCCCACAGGCACACACCTGGCCCAGGACACGGCCCAGGCAGTTCTCTCCCTCTCTCTCTCTCTCTCTCCCCCCTCTCTCTCTCTCTCTCGACTCTCTCTCTATCTCTCCCTCTCTCTCTCTTTCCCTCTCTCTCTCTCTCTTTCCCTCTCTCTCTCCCTCTCTCTCTCTTCCTCTCTCTCTCTCCCTCTCTCTCCATCTCTCTCTCCCTCTCTCTCTCTCTCCATCTCTCTCTCTCTCTTTCTCTCTCCATCTCTCTCTCTCTTTCTCTCTTTCCCTCTCTCTCTCCCCTCTCTCTCTCTCTTTCCCTCTTCTCTTCTCTCTCTCTCTCTCTCTCTCTCTCTCTGTCACACACACACACACACACACGCCTGGACAGCAGCCCTGCGTTTTAGTGAAAAGCCCCCAGTCTCACACTCGGTGCGGAAGTGAAAATCCAGTCCTCACAGAGAATCTTTTCCACCTCTAAGCGGAGCAAACATCAGATGCCTGTTGGCAAGGATGCATGGAAACTCTCACGACTGCCCATGGGCGTGCAGACTGTCACAGCACGGCCAGGAGCCGGCTGCCAGGGCCTGGCCGCCACCGAGGAACAGGCCGTGGCCAGCAGTCCCCATTCTAGGAACTTGTGCTAGGGACCCGCCTCGCCCACGTGCAATAGCACCTCCCGGGCCACCAACGGGGCGGCGTGGACAGAGGCTGACGCTGTAGGACGCACGAACTCCGAGGAGCCAACACGCAGAGACGGCCTCTCAGAGATGGTGGGTGATTTTGAACCTGGATATGCCCTAAGGTGGAACAATTCTCTCTTTTTAAGATGTATTTATTTATTTGAAAGGCAGAGTTACAGAGAGGCAGAAAGAGAGAGAGAGAGAGATCGTCCACCCGATGGTTCACTTCCCAGTTGGCCACAATGGCTGGAGCTGTGCCGATCTGAAGCCAGGAGCCAGGAGCTTCCTCCGGGTCTCCCATATGGGTGCAGGGGCCCAAGCACCTGGCCTGACCTCTACTGCTTTCCCAGGCCATAGCAGAGAGCTGGATTGGAAGTGGAGCAGCCGGGATTTCAGCCGGCGCCCAAATGGAATGCCGGCACTGCAGGCAGCAGCTTTACCCGCTGCGCCACAGTGTCAGTCCCTCTTTCTTTTTTTTTTTTTAAGATTGATTTATTTAGTTGACAGGCAAAGTGACAGGATGAGGAAGAGTAAGGTTTTTTTTATTTTACATTTATTTATTTATTTGGAAGGCAGAGTTACAGAGAGGCAGAGAGAGAGAGAGAGAGAGAGAGAGAGGTCTTCCATCTGCTGGTTGACTTCCCAAATGACCTCAATGGCAGGAGCTGAGCTAATCCAAAACCAGGAGTCAGGAGTTCTTCTGGGTCTCACACGGGTGCAGGAGCCCAAGGACTTGGGCCATCCCAGGCCACAGCAGAGAGCTGGATCGGAAGTGGAGCAGCCGGGACTCGAACTGGTGCCCATGTGGGATGCTGGCACTGCAGGCCGTGGCTTTACCAGCTATGCTATAGCCCCGGCCCTGAAAGTGAGGTCTTCCATCTGCTGGTTCACTCCCCAAATGACCACCAATGGCCACGGCTGGGCCGGGCCACAGCCAGAAGCCTGGAACTTCAGCCAAGTCTTCCACATGAGGGGCAGGGACCCAAGCAGCTGGGCCCTCTTCTGCCGTCTTCCCAGCAGCGTTGGCAGGAACGCTGGAGAGGAAGCACGGCAGGTGGACTCAAACCAGCGCTCCAATACGGGTGCCGGCACAGCGAGCAGTGGCTGACCCTGCTGTGCCACGACACCTGTCCCAAGAGGCTTTTACAAAGCAACAGGGCCAGAGCTGTGTCACAGTAGGCTAAGCCTCCGCCACCCCATAAGGGATGTGGTTGGTGTCCCGGTTGCCCCTCTTCCAATCCAGCTCTCTGCTGTGGCCCGGGAGGGCAGTGGAGGATGGCCCAAGTGTTTGGGCCCTGCACCCCATGGGAGAGCAGGAGGAAGCTCCTGGCTTCAGATCAGCCCAGCTCCAGCCATTGCAGTCATCTGGGGACTGAACCAGCAGATAGAAGAACTCTCTCTCTCTCTCTCTCTCTCTCTCTCTCTGTTGCTCCCTCTTCTGTCTTTAATTCTGCCTCTCCAATGAGTAAATAAAACCTTTATTTAAAAAAAGAGTGGCCGGCGCCGCGGCTCAACAGGCTAATCCTCCCCTTGCGGCGCCGGCACACCGGTTCTAGTCCCGGTTGGGGCGCCGGATTCTATCCCGGTTGCCCCTCTTCCAGGCCAGCTCTCTGCTGTGGCCTGGGAGGGCAGTGGAGGATGGCCCAAGTCCTTGGGCCCTGCACCCGCATGGGAGACCAGGAGAAGCACCTGGCTCCTGGCTTCGGATCAGCGCGGTGCGCTGGCCGCAGCGGCCACTCGGGGCTGAACCAACGGCAAAAGGAAGACCTTTCTCTCTGTCTCTCTCTCTCACACTATCCACTCTGCCTGTTCAAAAAATAATAAAATAAAATAAAAAATAAAAAAAGAGCAACATGACAGCATATGTGTAAAAGATAGGCGGGGGCCGGTGCTGTGGTGTAACAGGTAAAACCGCCACCTGCAGTGCCTTCATCCCATACGGCCCCAGTTCGAGTCCCAGCTGCTCCACTTCCGATCCAGCTCTCTGCTATGGTCTGGGAAAGCAGCAGAAGATGGCCTCCAAGTCCTGTACCCACGTGGGAGACCCAGAGAAAGCTCCTGGCTCCTGGCTTCAGATCAGCGCAGCTCCAGCCATTGTGGCCATCTGGGGAGTGAACCAGCGGATGGAAGACCTCTCTGTCTGTCTCTCTCTCTGTCTCTGCCTCTCTGTACCTCTACCTTTCGTATAAATAAATAAATCTTTTAAAAACAATAATAGAATAAAAGATATGCAGGACATCTACACACGACAGTACCAAGTCTGACCCCCATAGCACCACATAAAAGAATTAACTCCACCATACACACAAAATCCCTCAAAATGGAATTTCTATGTAAGTGTATACATACGTAAGACTTCTGTGCAGGACCCACAACTAGAACGCTGCAGAATTCATAGAGCAAACCCAGCAGGAACGTTCGCGACCCAACATGAGACGTCGGTGTCTCAAATGTAACATCGGAAGCAGAGGCGGTGACTTAAATCCATTTGCTGTTGCCCTTAGCAGACGTTGGAGGCGGGCTCACTTCCAAGGGAAAGAGGTCCTCCTGGCTCTCACCCTGAGGGCTGGGAGTCCCAGAGCACAGCCCAGAGGGCGCCTCGTGCTGCTCCAACCCAGGGCGGGGAGCAGGCAGGCGAGCAGGTACATGCAGACGGGCGAGGGGCCAGAGGGGCCTTGATGTACAAGCACCGCTCCTGTGACGGCCGGCCCAGCCCTCACCCACTCCCCTGAGAGCCGGCCCACCCCTCACCCGCTCGCCTGAGAGCTGGCCCACTCCACAGGAAAGGTGGAGCCCACCGAGCAATCCCGTCAGCTCTTACAGCCACCCCTCCCGACCACAGTGGTGATCCGATTTCAGCAGGAGTTTCAGAGGAGATGGTCAGACTCAGACCACAGCAGGCAGCAAAGGAGAAAGGAGACCACACAGACGTCATCCACGTGAACGACTTCTGTGGGACTTCAAGGCATCACCGGGCACACGCAGAAACAACCCACGGTTTGGGAGAAATCACTTGCAAACCCTGTACTCGATAAAAGCATTTGTATTAGAGCGCCTCACGTACAAAGAACATTCACACCCCAGTAACAGAAAGACGAGTAATCCAATTAAAAAGGGGGCCAAGGACCTGGGCAGTCTACAAACGGCCAAAGCTGCACCCAGACAGGTACACAAACGGCCAAAGCTGCACCCAGACAGGTATACAAACGGCCAAAGCTGCACCCAGGCAGGTATACAAACGGCCAAAGCTGCACCCAGACAGGTATACAAACGGCCAAAGCTGCACCCAGACAGGTACACAAACGGCCAAAGCTGCACCCAGACAGGTATACAAACGGCCAAAGCTGCACCCAGGCAGGTATACAAACGGCCAAAGCTGCACCCAGACAGGTATACAAACGGCCAAAGCTGCACACAGACAGGTATACAAACGGCCAAAGCTGCACACAGACAGGTATACAAACGGCCAAAAGCTGCACACAGAAAGGTATACAAACGGCCAAAAGCAAGGCAAAGGTCCACCTCACTCACCATCCGTGTAACGCAGATCCAAACCAGACGAGACGCATCACCCCCACTAAAGATCACATAATACCAAGTCACACCCACTAAAGATCAATGGACCACGTCACACCTGCTAAAAACCACATGAACCACATCACATCCACTAAAAACCACAAATACCACGTCACACCTGCCAAAAACCACACAGATACCACGTCACACCTGCCAAAAACCACGATGCCACACCCACCCTCAGCACAGTCACCGCCTGGGAGAGGACGCGGTTGGGGAACCTGCAACCCTCACACCTGCAGTGAGATGTGGAATCACACAGCACTCTGGGAAACAGCCGGGCAGCGTGAGAAGGGTAAACAGCTCCACGGCAGGTGCCTCCGAGCAAGGCAAACGCATGTCCACACAAAACCTGCACACGGGGGTCTGAGCAGCAGCCAGAGGGCAGGGCACCTCCAAGACCCACCCAGTGACCGCCCTGGTGAAAGGCCCCTCAGCGGAGGACCGTGTGGCAGGAAAGAGAAATGAGCAACTTACCCGTGCAGAACACCAATGAGCGCTGGAAACACGCCAAGAAGCAAGCCACTCCCGAGACCACACACCGGGGAGCCCCACTCACACGTGAAACCAGAACACGGAAATCCACGGACTCAGTGAACCGGGGTTGCCTGGAGCTGGGGGCGGGGCACGGGGCGGGGCACGGGGCGCACCTGCCAGGAGTGCAGGGTTTTGGTGTGGAGTGACGACATGTTCTCAAACTGACGTCACTGTTCTCAAACTGACGTCACTGAGGGACACACAACGCTGAATACACTGACGACCACTTTCTGTGGGTGAGCTGTGTGCTACATGATTGTGTCTCGATAAAGTTCTTACGAACACCAGGGGCCACAGATGTGTGTGTGCGTGATAAACTACACCCCTCTGTTTCTGCATTTATAAAATCACTCTGGAAAACTCCTAAGAGATTGACAGCTGTCGGTGAGGTAAGCTGGGTGCGGAGGCGGGGTAAGATTTCCCACCATACACTTTTCTGTTCCTTGTCAACTTTGAGCCATATGAATATATGTCCTATTTTTAAAATAAGTAAATAAATAAAATTCAAAACAAGTGTCTTAGTCCATTTTCAGTGGCTGTAACAGGATGCTTGAGGACAGTTGCTTAAATACTTTATTTAATTATTTATTTATTTAAAATTAGAGTTAGAAAGAGAGAAGGAGAGACACAGAGAGAGGTCTTCCACCCGCTGGTTTACTCCCCAGATGGTGGCAATGGCCAGGGCTGAGCCAGGCCAAAGCCAGGAGCCAGGAGCTTCTTCCACGTCTCCCATGTGGGTGCGGGGCCCAAGCACTTGGACCATCTTCTGCTGCTTTTCCCAGGCCACCAGCAGGGAGCTGGATGGGAAGTGGAGTAGCCAAGACACACACTGGCAGCCATACAGGATGCTGGCACCACAGGCAGTGGCTTTACCTGCTGTGGCTCGATGCTGGACCTTTTTAAATTCATTTACTTGTGAGACAGTGCAACTTAGACAGAGACAGAGAGTTCCTATCCTCTGGTTCACTCCCCAGATACCTGCAACAGCCAGGGCTGGGAACTCCGTCCGGATCTCCCACGTGGGCGGCAGGAGCCCACGTAGCTCAGCCACTCCCCTGCTGCCTCCCAGGGGCGCACTGGCGGAGGGTGGAGTCAGGAGTCAGACTGGGGAGGGGCCCAGGTTCCCCAGCACGGGACGGGGGTTCTCCCCCAGCAGGTGACTGCCTGCCCTGGGTGGCTTCCTGTGCTGTTTCAGAGGGGTTTGCTCAGCTCAGCTCTAGAGGCTGAAGTCCAGGACCAGCGGCTCCACCTGCTCAGGCTCTGGCAAAGGCTGTGCTGCCCTGTGCATGGCGAAGGGCATGAAGGGCGAGGGGCAGAGAGGGGCCCAGACACCCTACAACATCCACTGTCCGGATAACTAACCCGCTCTCAAGAGAGCCACGTTAATCCCTCCAGGGAGGCAGAGCTCTGGCCTCTCTGTTAGCAACTGACAAGCCTCGTCCAGTGCAAATCGGTGACTGCTAATCTGGTCCGGGCTGCCCCTCGGGCGGGAGGCCCTTCGCAAGGCATCCTGGAGACCACCCCCCAGCCCAGCCCCTCTGCCGCTCTGCCCTGCTCTCCTGGCGCCGGGAAGCAGGTGGAACACGAGAAACCGGGAAGGAAACCCGAGACGCAGGACTGACAAGGAAGCCCTGCAGGACAATGGAAGAGTCTGTTTACCAGGGCAACTTGCCCGTGGATTCCAGAGCCGAGATGAGCCCCAATGCTGCAGCCGGCGCAGCACGGGCGAAGACTTCACTCACGGACAAATCAGCAGGGAGCAGAGGCAGAAGCAACTTCCCTGTACTCATGCTGCCGAGCTGGCCTCTGGGTGTCTCCAACCTTACCAGAAAGACAGGGCTGGTGCTGTGGCACAGTGGGTTAGGCTGCCACCTGCGTTGCCGGCATCTCGTATGAGCAATGGTTTGAGTCCCAGCTGCTCCACTTCTGATCCAGCTCCCTGCTAGTGTGCCTGGGGAGGCAGCCCAAGTCCTTGGAGCCCTGACCCGGACAGATGGAGTTCCAGGCTCTTGGCTTCGACCTGGCCAAGTCCCAGCTGTTGCAGCCACTTGGGGAATAAACCAGCAGATGGCAGATTGGGTGGGTGTGTGTGTGTGTGTGCGTGCCTGTGAGGGCTTGCAGAGTGGACTCAGCCGGGCGCGTGGGCTCAGCCCCACCCCTGGCCTGGGGCTGCCCCTCCCTGTACACCGCAGCTCCTGTGTCCCAACACCCAGCCCAGCGCAGTGACCCGAGTTCCAGGTCACTAACCCCATTGTCCCAGGAAACCACAACACAGGAACCAGTGCAGCCGGCCTGTGTGACGTAAACATGGAACACACGTGATAGCGCAGAGTCTGTGCTCGTCCGGAGCCAGGGAGACACAGCAGCACCATGCCCAGCCCAGGTGGGGACGCCTCCCCAGCCCCTGACCGTCCGACCCGTGGACAGGAGCCTGGCACCTCCAGCTGTCCCATCTGGCCAGAGGAGCAGCAGAGGAGACTCTCACGTGAAGACCCCAAATTTTAGGTGTTCCCAACGACCTCAGCTGCTAAAAACAGCACGCAGTTCAGACACCACAACACGCGTGGGGGCAGACACCACATCACGCGTGGGAGCCAGACACCACATCACACGTGGGCCAGGTACCATATCACGTGTGGGGGCAGACACCACGTCATGCATGGGGACCAGACACCACATCACGCGTGGGGGCCAGGCACCACATCACGCGTGGGGGCCAGGCTTGTGCAGCCTCTGCCCTTGCTCCTGCCCATGCTGACCGGTCCTGGCTGCACAGCACAAGAGATGGACCGGTGCACGCGCTGGCCCCAGCATGCACCACGGCTCAGGGGTCCCGGCTGCTGCTTGTGTACCCCAGCTGCTTCCTCTTGCGCCCCCTCATGACTGACCAAGCAGCACCACGGTGACCCCAACACTGGCCGCCGGCACGTGGCTCAGCCTGCCCTGCAGGATCCTGCCATGGAGGCCAGGCACGGGTGACTCCGTGGGTTTCACCTGCTCTGTGCCCGGCCCCTGGGGCACCAGACTCGGCCCACCCTCCGCCCGTGTGACCTGTTCCCAGCCACAGCAGTGCCCAGGGCCTGGTGCTGCAGTGTTTGCAAAGGGCTGGGTCTGCCTTACTTTGTAGGCGGTGCCAGGTGGGGAGTGGGGCTCCCACGGGAAGCCAGCAGCACGGGGACAGGAGGGGCTTTCGGGAGCCTCACCACTGCCAGGAGGCCCCAGCGCTGCTCCTGGCGGCCACCTGTCCCTGCCACGTGGGGGGGGCCTGCCAGGTCAGCCCTCTGCACCCCTACTCCAGAGGCCACTCCTCCTGGGCAAACGCTCCCAACCCCTCCACTCCGAGCCCAGGCGCCCTCCTGCAGGGCCGGCCTTTGTGTGATGCAGTTTCACCCGTGCCCGGCTGCAGCCACGCACCACCACGGGCTCACTCGGCAGACGCAATGCTGACCCCGATACGCTGACCTCACAACGCTGACCTCGTCATGGCCGCTCCTGCACACACCTGCTCCACTCGCTCCCCCGACCTACTACAGATCCCAGCCCTCCAGCGGGCGCTGCTGTCTCCCTAAACCCACGTGACGGCAGTCAGCCAGACCACCCTCCGGGCCTTGGTCTGCCCCCCCAGCTGCACCTCTGGTTGGAGGAAATGTGAAATTCTCGGCACACAGCCCGGCACACAGGAAGGGATCAATAATTATAATTAAATATAATAATAATTAACAATGACTGCTCACCGTGATTCTGATCAACATCGTGATTTCCAAGTGACTACAAAACCCACCCACAGCAAAACCTGCTCCCGCGCCTGGCCCGGGAGGACCCCACTTCCCTCCCCCACCCCGGCCTGGCCCGGGAGGACCCCACTTCCCTCCCCCACCCCGGCCTGGCCCAGGAGGACCCCACTTCCCTTCCCCCGACCCCAGCCTGGCCCAGGAGGACCCCACTTCCCTTCCCCCGGCCTGGCCTGGGAGGACCCCACTTCCCTTCCCCCACCCCGGCCTGGCCCGGGAGGACCCCACTTCCCTCCCCCACCCTGGCCTGGCCCGGGAGGACCCCACTTCCCTTCCCCCCACCCCAGCCTGGCCCAGGAGGACCCCACTTCCCTTCCCCCACCCCGGCCTGGCCTGGGAGGACCCCACTTCCCTTCCCCCACCCCAGCCTGGCCTGGGAGGACCCCACTTCCCTTCCCCCACCCCAGCCTGGCCCGGGAGGACCCCTCTTACCTCCCATGCTGGCTCGCCCGCCCCTCTGTCCCCAGGACCAGCCTTTTTCACTTGACCAAGCGGCTCCCCTTGGAACTGGGGGCTCCTGACCCACCGGGCAGAAACTGTCAGGGCTCTGTCCTCCCTGCCAGAGGTAAACAACGCCCCTGGGCCTCCAACGAACGCCCCACCACCTCAGCACCCCTCTGTTCCCCAGGCGCTCGTCAGACACCCCAGGAGAATGCTCTGTCCATTCAGCCGTGTCTTCTGGTGCCGGACAGACCCAGCCGGACACAGAACCCCGACACAGGGGCGTCTGTCCTGCCCTTCCCACAAACCCACCGGGCGCCCCCCACAGCCCTCCCGCTCTGCCCTGGGGTGGAGGAAGGGAGGTGAGAGGGGATCCGAATGCAGAGACCCCCACAGCGCAGCCTCCGGGTTGGGAAGGGCCCCGCCCACGCTCCTGCCAGCACGCCAGGGCAGTCACCCGCAACGCGGACTCCCATCAGGGCCTCTTGGAACTGCACAGACGTCTCCAAGTGGAATCGTAACAGCATGATTCTAAATCCACGGTCCCAGCCAGGCCCGAAACATCAGCCATAAACCATGGTCCGCGAGAGGACGCGAGACACCCAGCCTCCCTGTGAACTCCCGGTGGGGAGGAAGGAAGGGGTCCTCCCTGCCCCCACCCAGCCCTCCGCGTGCCTGCTGTCCTGGAGTGAGCCAGAGGCCAGGAGCCTGGGTTAAAGAGGGATTTTGCTCCGGAAGGAACCGGGGCTCACAGGGCCGGGAACGGGCAGGCACAGGGCACCCCCCTCACAGGGCACGTGAACAGTAGAACCCACGACTTCCTCTGTAGGCGCTCTGCGGCAGATGACCTCTCACTGCGCACCTGTCCAGGCGTTCCGGCCGCCGCCTGGGCAGAAGCAGGAGCAGAAGGCCGGGTGTGAAACACACCTGTCTGCGGAGTGTTTTAAATACAAGGGGACACTCGGGGCTCAAAGCCAAGCCAGGACCCGGACTCATACAATCTCCCTCTGCGCAGCACTGAAAACAATGGGAAACAGACACCCGTTAACCTGCTCACGCCGGAGCCCCAGCCGCCCCACGGCACCTGCTGAAGGGGGCTGTCCCGAGCACTTGGGTGCTGAGCAGCCTTGGGGGCCCTGCTCACGAGAGGCCGGCAGCAAGGTCCCCAGTCCCACCCAAAGCTCTCCAGACACAACCGACGACACTGCCCCGGTGAAGACTGCCCAGGGACCGGCTCCCGTCCTCACGGAGAGAGGCATCAAAGCCAGCTCCCAACTCAGAAAGGGAAAAACCTGATCCTCTGCTGTGTCCAATGTGTCCACGCTTCCCCATTCTCACACAAACTGAGTGTGGGAGGTTAGTATTTGCCACTTCTACAGCTGCCCCTCAGATCTCAGCAGGAATGAAGGATGGCTGTCCTCTGGGTGCTGGGGCGACCCCCCACACACAGAAGGAGCAGAGGGCACCCACGGACGTCACGCACACGCGTGGCTGGGCCAGGGCGACCCCCCAGAACACGGAGCAGAGGGCACCCGCGGGACATCACGCACACGTGTGACTGGGCCAGGACAATGCCCCCAAAACACACTGAGTAGAGGGCACCCGCAGGATGTCATGCACACACATGGCTGGGTGCCAGGATGATGCCCCCAAAACACACTGAGCAGAGGGCACCCGCAGGACGTCATGCACACGCGTGGCTGGGCCAGGGCGACCCCCCAGAACACGGAGCAGAGGGCACCCGCGGGACGTCACGCACACGCATGACTGGGCCAGGACGATGCCCCCAAAACACACTGAGTAGAGGGCACCCGCAGGACGTCATGCACACGCGTGGCTGGGCCAGGGCAACCCCCCAGAACACGGAGCAGAGGGCACCCACGGACGTCATGCACACGCGTGGCTGGGCCAACAATGACTCCAAAACTCAGCACGGAGCAGAGGGCACCCGCGGGACATACGCACACGCGTGGCTGGGTGTCAGGGCGAACCCCCAGAACACAGCACAGAGCAGAAGGCACCCGCGGGACATCACTCACACGCGTGGCTGGGCATAAAACATTCAGGCGGCAGGGAAACGGGTCACGAATAACAGACTACAAAGACAGTCACCCTCCCCCACGCACACACGACCTCGCACACCCACTGTTTATAACTTAGGGTTACTCTCAGTGACTTCGAAGAACACACGCTGCTTTGTAACCGGTTTTGCTCGGGGTACAGCAAGCAGGAGAAGGGGCTGCGTGGAAAATGGCGTGGAAAGACACGTGTGTTTTCATACAAGAGCACTTCGAACCCGCGCACACGAGTGTCCTTCAGAAAGATCACAGATCACGCCTATCACAAAAAACACGCGTGCACTTCACGGCGGTTTCGCACCCAAAGCGACCTCACCTTCAACTCCGTTTCCCCACAGCTCTTACAGGCCCCTGTCCACGCCGGTGTCAGCACCGTCCTCCACGGGTTTCCTTCTCATCCCCCGTGATTGTTTCACCAACACCCAACTGCTGGGTATTTAAGCCCAGGCCCGGCTGTGGGGCACTGGGCCGTGTGGGTCATTTCACACTGTTCACAGCAGAGCCAATGCACAGGAGCCAATGCACAGGCACCGGCCTTTCTCTGACCAACCCGGAGGCTCTGCCGTGAAACACACACGCCCGGGGATCGGGACCGCTGTGCGAGAGGACAGGCGTGCAGTCAACAGAATCCGTACTCCGCTTCTGATTTCAAGTGTCCTGAGACCCACGATTTCCTACAGTCTGGCAAGGTTTCTGGGCAGACAGACAGGAAGGCCACCGAGGGGCTAGGACGCACGCGACACTGTCCCCCTGTCTGCACACGTGCAAAGGAGAGCCCCCCACCAAGCATAACCCAGCCTCACGGGGCCCGGCCAGAGCCGTGCGCCGTCACAGAGAGACCACGAATGCTTGGGAGAGCAGCATTCTTTGGCTAAAAATATCCACGAAACACCACTGTGCCAGGAGACACACTGGGTGTCAGAGATGCACGGGGCAAGGTCCAGAGCCGCCAGCCTGCAGAGACGGGGGTCGCGTCCAGAGCCGCAGCAGGGGAGAGGGTCAGAGCAGGACAAGGCAGCCCCGCCGCGCGGCGCCCCTGCAGAAGCCCCGGAGGTCCAGCAGGCAGAGGGCCGTGGAGAGCCAGCCCTGCCCCTGCACCGGGGCTGGATGGGAGGTGAGGGGGTGGGCGGGAGACCAGCACCCCAGAGAGGCCGGACCCCAGAAGGACGGGTGCCACTGTGAGGCTCAGGACAGGCAGGCAGCAGCAGTAGGAGCTTCCCTGGGGGAAGGCGGTGTGGGCAGGGGTGAGACCGGCTCGGGGGACCCAGAGGGAACAGCAGGACTCGGTGCCTATGTACAAAGGCGGTGGAGAGCAGATGGCTAAGAGGACCCCAGCCAACAGCGCAGGCATCTGGCGAGCCTGATGGAGGGATCCGCAGAGGCTGGGGGGGGGGGGGGGGGGAGCGACCAGGGAGCAGCAGCCAAAGGTGCCGGCCCTGCCAGGGCCACACCAACTTGAAAAGTGTGCTGGCATCTCCACTTCCTCTACTCTCTGGGATTCAACTCTCTCATCTGCAAAGGAGGGAGCGGGTCTGTGCAGCCCCCGGGACCTTCCTGCTGTCAAACCCTGCAGAGCCAGGGAGCAGCAGGGGACCCACCGGGCAAGAGCGCCTTCCGGGAAGAGGAGGAGGGGAGGAGGGTCCTGCCCGGCGCTGGCATCCCCCCTGCCATCGCCCAGGCCTGAGTGCCGCTCCCCCGCTCAGACACAGGCGAGGCCCCCACATCTGGCCGCCTGCTGCCTCCTCTCCCCCACCCCCACCGCACTCCTGCGTGATAACAGGGGACTGGAAAAGTAGTTCAAACACTTCTTAAAGAGAACACAGCCTCGAGGGCGCTGCCTATTTTGAGCTGAATGTTTCCAACCTGCAGGCTAGGAGCTGCTCTGGGCTCTCGGTCAGCCCAAGGCAATCAGGACCCGTTAATGACAACAGTGGCATCTCTGCTGAGTGCCAGGCCCGCCTCCGCCCGGATACCCCTGCCCTAAGGGGGCACTGTGCCCCCGTGCAGGAGCTGAGCCCAACAGAGCGCAGGAGGGCTGGCAGCCTGCTGCCGTAGGCTGGGCCCAGCTGGGGCCCCACAAGGCGCCCCTGAAGTTGGCGGGGAGAGGGATGAGGCCATGGGAAACACCCAGCCTCCAAGTGGCTGAGCCCAGGGCAGACCTCAGCAGGCAGCCCCTCCCCCTGCCTCCATGGGGCCAGCTGGGCCCCAGCCTGCAACAGCTGATCAAACACTGGAGCACCCCTGCACCTGCAGTGGCGGGGCTGGCCCCACAGCGACCCCACACACACACACACCCAGAGCTCCCGGCCAAGGCATGCCGGGCTCATTTCCTGCAAAAACAGGATTTCCCAGGCACTCAGAGAGCTGTCGGCCTGCATTCTCTGCGGGCCCAACCACCTGACCACTCCAGGGACCCGGGTCATCGGGCCCAAGTCCCCAGACACTTTCTCTGCGAACTTGAGCAACCTCCAAGGACACCCCAGGTTGTTCCTGGGGCGGCCGGGTCAGGCAGGGGAACCATTAGCCCTCTCCCCCCAACACCAGCCCCACACCCACCCACCTCGCAACAGAAAGCCATGGGGGCCACCGAGGACCACCAGGCAACCGGCCCCAACCCCAGGCTCGAAGCGCCCTCCAACGGGCTCTTGGGGACCTACCCCCGCCCTTGCATTAGAACTGTAGGGAAAGAAATGCGGCAGGTGGGGAGGGGGCGGGGCAGCCGATGCCAGAACGGAACAGGGAGCGCAGGACCAGGTCTGACCGACCTGGTGCAGACTGGGTTAAGCCCTCGTGCCTCTGGGAAATGCGTGCAAGGCTAAACCTCGCGGCCAGCGTCGGCGCGGCGTTCACAGATGGAACCCAGGATTTGCGCTCCGCGTGGTTAAAGAAAGAGGAAGAGACGCCCGACGACGCGCCCGGGAGACCCAGCCAGCCCGGGAGGCGTCCCCCGGGAGACCCAGCCAGCCCGGGAGGCGTCCCCCGGGAGACCCAGCCAGCCCGGGAGGCGCCCCCCGGGAGACCCAGCCAGCCCCGGAGGCGCCCCCCGGGAGACCCTGCCAGCCCCGGGACCCGGCGGGGCGGCGCGCGGCGGGCGGGGAGCGCGCGGGACCCACCTGAGGACGCGCAGGAGCAGGCAGGCGACGAGCAGCGCCGAGAGGGCGCACGCCACGATCACGGCCGCCTTCAGGGCGGGCAGGTCGCGGAGCAGCGTGGACACGCGGGTCATCAGGGCGTCGCCGGTGCCGTTGAAGCCGCCGGCGCGGGTGTCGTTGCCCGGCCGCGGGGCGGGCGGCGGCGCGGACTCGGCCGTGCGGGCGCCGGCGGCGGGCGCGGCCAGCAGCGCGAGCAGCAGCAGCGGCAGCGGCGGCGCGGGGCGCATGGTGCGGGCGAGCGCGCGTGCGGCGGCTGAGCCGTGCGCGCCGGCGCCGAGGCTGCGCGATGCTGGGCAGGAAGCGGCGGCTCCCGGAAGAGCCCGCGCCGTCGCCGCCGCCACCGACACGTCGCGCGGAGCCATTCGGCCGGCGGCGGCCCCGGGGGGCGGGGAGAGCCCGACGCGGCTCGCGGCTCCTCGGTGCCCGCTCCTCCTCCGGGGACAGGTGCCCCCCTGCCCTCGGGAGCGCCCAGCAGGATGCAGGTACCCGCGGCTCCCCTGGTGCCCGCTTGCTCTCGGGGCCTCCCACCCGGGGCCTCAGTTTTCCACGCGTGCTGCGCCCCGCTGGGGGCCGGGCTGGGGGGTTGACGCCCTCTCCCAGGCCGAATTTCAGACTCGGGGCATCACTGCTGTGGGAGTGGCGAGGGCACCTCCCGGGGCCCAGGACTGCCCTGCGCCAGAGCCTGGCGCTGGTGGGAGCCAGCCATTGCTGCAGGAATTACCCAGAAACGTGGTGGCTGCAGACGGCTCGCGCGGGGCTCTGCCCAGGGCTGTCCAAGGCTGCGGTCAGGGGTCCCGCACGCTGAATGGGGGAAGGGTCTGCTTCAAGCTCACCACACACCTGCTGGCCAGGTCCAGCCTCTTGCAGACCCGAGCCTCGGTCCCTGGGCGCTGTTGGCCACAGGCCACGCTCAGTCCCTCGCCACGTGGGCCGTCTCACAGAGCAACTCACCCCACCCTGGTGCGCAAGCCACGTGGGCAGTAGCGAGAGTTGGCCCAGCGCCACGAGAGCCCCTGTCCTTGAGAGCCAAGTGTGTTGGTGAGAAGGAAGGCCCAGGCCCGGTCTGCCATAGATTCCAGCTTCCTGCTGACGTACACGTTCGCCGGCAGCAGGTGATGCTTAAGCGGGTGGGTCCCGGTCACCTACGGGAGAGGCCTGGGTTGAGGTCCACTCCCCAGCCCCAGCCATTGTCGGCGTTTGGGTAGAGAACCAACAGAGGGGAGCTCCCTGTGTTTCTATGACAGCACCACCCACACACACATCAGCGTCCCAAATAAAACAATTAAAAGGTTGCATTCGCAGGGTGAGAGATGATAGAACGGAGAGAAATCCCCTGGGGAGCCCCTCTCTGTGCCAGAACTTCGGGCACCGCAGCCTCCTGCCTTCCTGAGCTGGGATCCACGCGTCTGGATAAGAGGTCTGCCCACGAGTGATCAAGACGTCACCGCTGAATGCCAGTTTGAACATGTAATCTAGGGCGCCGGGGCCAGCACAGTGGCACAGCGGGCTAAGCCGCCACCTCAGACACTGGAATCCCATACAGGTGCCACTTCCAGGCCCGGCTGCCCACCTCCAACCCAGCTCCGTGCTAATGCACCTGGGAAAGCTGCAAAAGATGATGCAAGTATTGGGGCCCTACCACTCGTGTTAGAGACCCAGATAAAACTCCCAGCTTCTGGCTTTAGCCTGGCCCGGCTGCAGCCGTTGTGGCTGTTTGGGGAGGGAACCAGCAGGTGGAAGATCTCTCTTCCTCCCTCTATGTAACTCTGCTCTTCAAATAAATAAATAAATCTTAAAAAAAATAAATAAGGACAATGTCAGCCACCTCGCTAAGGTCGTGGGAACATGACCATCTGAGGGGTGCAGACATGGGTTTGATCACTTAACACCGGCTGCACACGAGGCTGTGGGAGGCGTTGGTCCTCCTGACCATCGCTTGCTTAGCGCTTGCCCTACACCTCAGTGCCTTCAACATTCTGACTCAGATAACCATGAACGACGGCGTTGGTAGCCTGGAACACTGGTCACGGGCGGCAGAAACCCACTGTGGTCGCTTTCAGGAGGAGGGGGTCCGTCATCATCCCGGAGTCAACCGGAAGCCACAGTCGGCGTTGGTCACGTGTGGCCTGGGCACCTCTGGGGTCCCTGGGACGCTGCCAGGGCATCTTTGGAGCAAGCACCAGCCCCGTAATGATCCCAAGACACTGCTCACCCCGACCACCACATGGACATCCGCACTCACGGTGCCGATGCACAGAGAAAATCCGAAGGGGCCTGAGCTGGGACCCAGGCAGAGCCCAGTCCCGGTGACTGACGTCTTCACACCCGAGCACTGCTTAAAAAGAAGCAAAAGGGCCTGGCGCTGTGGCATAGGGGTGAGGCCGCCGCCTGCAGTGCTGGCGTCCCATGTGGGTGCTGGTTCGCATCCTGGCTGCTCCACTTCCAATCCAGCTCTCTGCATGGCCTGGGAAAGCAATAGAAGATAGCCTAGGTCCTTGGGCTCCTGCACCCATGTGGAAGACCCCAGGGAGGCTCCTGGCTGCTGGCTTTGAATTGGCACAGCTCCGGCCATTGTGGCCATTTAGGGAGTGAGCCAGCGGGTGGAAGACTTTCTCTGTCTCTCTCTCTCTAACTCTGCCTTTCAAATAATAAATAAATCTTTTAAAAAGCAGAAGAGCCAGTTCTACTTTAGATTGCACTTGACTGAGGAAAACACGAAATGATTAAATCTCCCGTGGAGGACAGACTACGTGTCCATGGCCAGTGCAGCCAAAGCGCCCTGAGCCTGAGGACCGGCTCTCAGGGAGCCCACGTGCAGCTCTGAGAGTGGCCAGCTGAGCAGCCACTTCCTCCTGGAGCACTTTTAACTCCAAGAGTGGCCCTTGGCAGGCATCGCCCCCGAAATGAACAGGAGCGGCTGTGGCTTCAAGGATCCCAACCAGCAGCGTTGGAGCCAAAGATGAGATGCGAGCCTTCAAGCAACAATCGAAGTTTTCAGAAAACGTGGCCGTTCAGGTGCTTTCTGCCCTGAGTTTGGCAGCTGCCAATCTTCAGAGCTGTTCTGATGCCTGGGTGGTGAGTTTAGTGTTTTCACACAGTGTAACGAGACACGCTGAGGTGTGGAGGACGTGGCTGAGCCTGCCAGCAAGTGTCTCCAAGTGCACCCTGCACAGTCGCAGAAGGCATCCCAAGGACAGGCCGAGAAGTAACAAAGAACAAGACGTCTGTGCTACAGTTGCGTGTTTCACAATGTGGCTAATCAGGGCCAGGGGTTGTGACATGGCAGGTTCAAACGGTCGCGGAGAACAACTTTGTCCCATATCTGAGAGCCTGGTTGAGTCCTGGCTCCTCCATTTCTGATCCAGCTTCCACTAACATGCACCCTGGGAGGCAGCAGGTGACGGCTCAAGTTCTCGGGTCCCTGGAGACCCAGAGGGAGTTCCTGGCCCCTGGCCCTGCTTGGCTAAGGCACTGAAGTCGTGAAGCAGTGGATGGAAGAGCTCCGTCTGTCTGTCCCTCCATCCCTTTCAAAGAGATAGATAAATTAAATTTTAAATTTTTGAAGAACTCCTCATTGCATGTCTTGGCGTAGCATCAGAGGAGTGCCCACGACCTCCTGGAGAGCTGCGACCTGCCCCTCCCCCTACAGCACGTACTGGGCAAGGCTGGATTTGCTTCCTTCTTCAACCACAACAACCAGTGCAACAGACGGACTGCGAAGGCAGGTCCAAGAATCCGCCTCTTATCCAGCAAGCCAGGTATTAAAGACATTGGAAAAAAAAATTGAACAAAGCCATAATTCTCTCTGATGTTTTTGTTTTGGAAATTATTTTTCATAAAAATGTCATGCTAATGGGTTTGTTTTATATGAACTAACATTGTGAGGACTTCTCATCTTAATTTCTCACACGGTGAATATCACCTGACAAACCTCGCTGGGGTCCTCAGTGTTTCCTAAGAGTGGAAAGGATTCCAGATCCAGAGAGCTGAGCTCAGAGAGCCAAGCTCCGGGGAACTCAGTTAGGAGTGGTTCTGCTGTAGAGACAGAACACTCGCCTTGAGCTGATGCAAAGGCCACCTGTTCTGTTGTGCAGAGAGGTGCTCGGCGGGGCAGCTCCGGGGCTGGCTGGCTCTGCACCCGGTAGCTGCCTATGGGAGCGCTCAGGGCTGGCTGGCTCCACAGGTGCACGGGGTGAGCGCTCAGGGCTGGCTCAGCAGGTCAGGGGAGCACTCAGCAGGTGCAGGGGGGAGCACCCAGCAAGTCACAGGGAGCACTCAGCAGGTCATGGGGAGCACTCAACAGGTCAGGGGAGCACTCATCTGCTCAGGGGAGCACTCAGCAGGTCAGGGGAGCACTCAACAGGTCAGGGGAGCACTCATCTGCTCAGGGGAGCACTCAGCAGGTCACAGGGAGCACTCATCAGGTCAGGGGAGCACCCAGCAAGTCACAGGGAGCACTCAGCAGGTCAGGGGAGCACTCAACAGGTCAGGGGAGCACTCATCTGCTCAGGGGAGCACTCAGCAGGTCAGGGGGAGCACTCAGCAGGTCAGGGGAGCACTCAGCAGGTCACAGGGAGCACTCAGGTCAGGGGAGCACTCAGCAGCTCAGGGGAGCACTCAGTAGGTCAGGGGAGCACTCAGCAGCTCAGGGGAGCACTCAGCAGGTCAGGGGGAGCACTTAGCAGGTCAGGGGAGCACTCAGCTGGTCAGGGGAGCACTCAGTAGGTCAGGGGAGCACTCAGCTGGTCAGGGGAGCACTCAGTAGGTCAGAGGAGCACTCAGCAGGTCAGGGGGTGCACTCAGCAGGTGCATGGAGTGAGCACCCTGGGTCTTCCCATCACTCTGCTGCCCACAGCACTGGCGTCAACCTTAGAAGGGCGGCCTCTTGGCCACCAGGGTGGCTTGACTTCTGCTCATACCTGAGCGGTCTTAAGAAAGCTCACGGGAAACGTGCATGCTGAAAAGCTCTGTGTGGATCCCCACGTTGTTTTTGCATCAAGATAAACACATTCCATCCATTTTTTTCCACTTTGGCACAAACTCTGTGATGTACCCTTGTAGAGCTGCTGAGAGAGAAAAATGCTCTCTCCGTGTGGGATCTACACAGTGGTGGATCTCCTCTCTGGGGATTGATCCCCCTGAGTGATGCCAGGCCCTGACTGTACCAGACCTGCCTTGGCCTTGGAGCTGGGGCCAGAGAGTGAGGGCTCTGATGGAAGAGGAAGAGGAAGGCATGGGTGCCGCATGGGCTACGGCTCCCTTCCGACAGGCAGGGGACAGGGAACTGGGGCTGGTGGGCCAGAGCCAAAGTCACGCCTCAGGAAGAATCCGGTCAAGACACAGCACTGCCCCCAGGGGTTCTGGGCCTCCACCACCCTCTGCCTCCTCTGCCACTGGACTGGGGATGCTGCCCCCACCACCACCATCCAGTGACTTGGAACTGCCTCGCTCCGAGGTGGGCTGTACGCCCCGTGTCATCGACCTGCCTGTGCCAGGAGGGCGGTGGGCCGATCCCACCCTCTTGGTCTCCGTGTGGGAGACGGGGTCCTCCTGCACCAAGGCTACACCATTGCAAGGACCCTCAGAATGAGAAGGGCACAGGGCTGTGGGAGCAGTAAACGGCAGACAGAGATTCTTGGGTGTGTTTTTTAGTTAATATTTATTTATTTGAGAGGCAGAGAGAGAGAGAGAGAGTTTGTTCATCTGCTGGTTCACTCCCCAAATGGCTGCAGTGGCCGGAGCGGTGCCTATCCGAAGCCAGGACCCAGGAACTTCTTCTGGTGCAGGGACCTAAGCACTTGGGCCATCTTCCACTGTTTCCCAGGCCGTAGCAGAGAGCTGGATCAGAAGAGGAGCAGCCTGGACTTGAACCAACGCCCATATGGGGCCGGCACTGCAGGCGGCGGCTCTACCTGCTGTGCTACAGTGCCGGCCCCAGATGGAGAGTCTTCAGAAATTACCCAGATCAATCAATCGACGACAGATAGGTGGATAGACATAGATAGATGATAGAGAAATAGAGGATAGAATTGGACATAGGACAGATAGGATAGACGACAGAAACGGTGGAGAGAGATGATAGGGAAATGGAGATGTAATCAGAGATACGTAGGACAGATGGGGTTAATAAATAGAAGATACAGGTGGACGACGGATACTGATGACAGAGACGGCCAGGTGATGGGGAGAGAAATACACTTATTTACACACGTTTTACACACGCGCGCGCGTACTACACACGCACAGGAAATACAAGTGTTGTAACCAGTAGACCGTTTACTAACCGTGTGACCTCCACACCTAAATTTCCTCAAAAGTAAAATCAGAGGCCCCAGCAGGCGAGAGTATCTCAGGGCCGTAAGGAGCTCAGTTCTTGCAGCAACCTCAGTGCAGTAGCTAAGAAACAGTTACCAGTTCGGCAAATGTTAATTATTAATCCGATATTAGCACGGTGGAGCCGGAGCGCCGAGGTGGCAGGAATCAGCTGCCTGCACCCAGGGAGCAGCGTCCTGCCTGGGACACTCCTGGGAGGAGGTGAGAGCTGACGTGGTCGTCCCAGGTCACGTGGTCTGGCTCGCCTTCCAGCTCGGAGCAGGTGCACACGGGACACCTGGTTCCACATCCTTCAGCGCGAGCACGGGCCTCAGGCAGGAAGACGCTCTACATTCTTTGGGACTAAAAGTTGGCTTACAGTGAAGGACCCCAGAGAAAATGATGGAAAGGAAATATAGCGATGCGTTAACAGCGGTTACCCCTAGCTGTGCATCCCAGGGTGCTGGTATTATCCTCAACAGAATTTTCTAGTCTTCATAATAAATACATATTAATTTTGCAGTTTTTACAGGCATGATATTTTTAACATTATTTTGTCACTTAAAACTAATAGTGACAGACTCACCTTTTTTCTAAGGTTTTATTTATTTTTATTTGCGAGGCCATTACAGAGAGAGAGAGAAACAGAGAGAGGTCTTCCATCCGCTGGTTCACTCCCCAGATGGCCACCACCACCATGGCCGGAGCTGGGCCAATCTGAACCCAGGAGCTCCTTCCTGGTCTCCCACGTGGGTGCAGGGGCCCAAGGATTTGGGCCATCTTCCACCGTTTCCCAGGCCATAGCAGAGAGCTGGATGGGAAGAGGAGCAGCTGGGACTAGAACCAGTGCCCTTGAGGGCTGTCAGCTCTGCAGGCAGAGGTTTAGCCCACTAAGCCACAGCGCCGGCCCCACCTTCTTTTAAATATAACAACGATGATGGGAGAGCAAGTTTGAGAGCGACCAGGAGAGAGATGTGAACAGCAGACCCCATTCCTATCCCCCCCGCACCCCAACCCAGAGGGAAAATCACTTCAAAGGGGTGGGGAAGTTCCAGACCCCAGAGCCCAGGGCCGCTGTGGCCCCAGGGCTGCCTCCCGCCCAGGGGCAGTCCATGTCAGCATGCCTGCGTACAGATGAGGGAGCGGAGGTCCGGGGCGGGTGGCGAGGTGCGGCAGGTGCAGCCGCCACTCGGGATGCCCACCTTTCATATCGGGGTGCCTGGGGTCAAGTCCTGCCTCTGCTTCGGATCCCGCTCCTAGCTAATGGGAGGCAGAGGCGAGGGCTCAAGTCCTCGGGTCCCTGCCACCCACATGGGAGACTCAGATGGAGTTCCTGGCTCCTGGCTTCAGATCAGCCCAGCTCTGGCCATGGTGGTTGTGGCCATCTGGATACTGCAGGCTCTCTTCTCCCTCCCACCCTCCCTCTCTGCCCCCACCCAACTCTGCCTTTCAAAGGAATAAGGGGGAGAGGGGCGGCCTGAGCCCATCCACAGGTCTCAGGTGGGCACCTGTGCTTGGCTGTGGGGGAAAGGTGTGGCCCAGTGCAGGCTCCCCTGGAGGCCTTGGGGAGCGGCCGACAACCCAGAACCACAAGGTAGGAAGCGTGGGGAGCGCAGAGCGGGCCTGGGCAGGGGTGGGGGCTTCCTCCCCGGGCAGCAGGTGCTTCCCATGCTGGGCACCACAGGAAGGGAACAGACGGGTGACTTGTGGCCTCTGGCCTCGAGGGAGGCCACTCTGGTTTGCAGCCCAGAGCTGCTGGGTGGAGCCCTTCACGCGGTCTAAAAGGCGTCCAGCCCGAGAGGCAGGATCCGGACACCAGGCTCCATCCCTGGGCGGTGACCCCCACCCACGTGTGTGCCACCCAGCAGGAGTCCTCAGCTGCCCGGGCCCCAGGCAGGCGGGAAGCGCCCTCGGGCTGCGGCCCCCCGGGAGGCGGCTTCAGCCGAGGAGAGGAAGAGGGGCCCAGGCGAGCCGAGCCTCTGAGGTTGCAGGACTTTCTGTGTTCAAACCAGCCAGGAAGAGCCGGGTGACAGCCGGGGACAGCCCTCAGGTGCCAGTGGTCCCAGCCCCCCCACAGGCACACGGAGCGACAGCTGCCACTCGCACACCACCCTGGGGCCGGACCTCTGACACGGGGCCAAGGGGGAAGTGGTGGCCCCTGTTGCTGACTCTGAGCCCTAAAGAGGCTGAAGCATCTCCAGACTGCACATTACGTGTGCAAAGGGGAAGGAGGGGAGAAGAGGGCTGAGTGACAGGCGGGGGAGGACGGCTTCCTGCCCCCCCCCAAGTCTGGGAGAACCTGCTGCCTCTCAGAGATCAGCCCCTTCCCAGGATGCACAGCTGCAAGGGGGAGGGGCACTTTGGAAGGTGAGAAGGAGAGGGGAGAGGTGGGGGGGGCTGAAGGTGGGGTGGGGGTGGGGGAAGGGCCAGCCCCTCCCCCGCCCACCAGCTGTAGCCCATTTCGCCAGCTCTGAAATGAGTGCGTTATCACATGATATTCATTCCTGCCTTCATAAATAACTCATCTTTTCTGCACAAAAGTAAAACAGCCTGAAGCTAGAATATTTGAAAGAAGCGTCAATGCCTCATTCATAAAATAATAATGTTCCGCCTCGCAGAGAGCTGGAGAACCGAGTCCCCAAGCTACAACCGCCTCATGCAGCCTGGAAGAGGCTGGTCGGCCTTCCCTGCGGGGGCTCCCAGCTCAGCAGCGCCTGCACCTGCCCTGCAAGGTGACAGGAGACCCTTGGGAAATCCAAGCCCCGAGGGCACAGACGCCTGCTGTTACCAACACAGAGATAAACAAAAGCACAGTGGAGCCATGGCCACTACGGCAGAGGGCGGCCAGACACTGAGCGGAGCGATCACTGGCCGTGGGAACCGGAAACCACAGCTTGGGGGGTGGAGATGGGCCCCCGCGGTATCTCCCCAACGCGCAGCCCTACTTTCCTCTCACGGGGAAGGAAGACCTCTGTCACCTGTGATGAGTCTTTGAGTGCTGAGATGTTTCTGGAAACATCTTCGGAAAGAAGCTCACAGTGTGGTTGCACTGAGGAGGCCCCGGGCCTAGACTCCCACGGCCACATCAGAACCTTCTGGGCAAACCAGGAGCAGGGGTCACAGGCCTTGGGGCTCTGGGGAAGGCTGGGAGCAAAGGGATCCATGGGGCCGGTGCCATGGTGCAGCAGGCTAAGCTTCCATCTGCAGCACCAGCACGCCATATGGGTGCCGGTTCAAGTCCCGGCTGCTCCACTTCCGATCCAGCTCCCCGCTAATGTGCCTGGGAAAGCAGCAGAAGATGGCCAAGTGCTTGGGCCCCTGCACCCATGTGGAGACCCAGATGGCTTCAGCCTGGCCCAGCCCAGGCCATGTGGCCATTTGGGGAGTGAACCAGCAGATAGAAGTTCTCTCTCTCTCTCTCTCTCTCTCTCTCTTTCTCTCTCCCTCTCTCTCTCTCTCCCTCCCTCCCTCAATCCTCCTCCTCCTCTTTCTCCTCTTCCTCTCTTTCAAATAAACATACAAATCTTTTTTTTAAAAAATGGAGCCATGCCCTGCATGCCTTAGGAATACTGCCCGAGCGAGCGAGTGTGTCCCCCACCCAGAAAACAGGTCTTCATGTCCTGCCAACAGCAGGTGGAGGAGGAGGAGCGACTTCAGAAAACTCACACAAAACAGAATTAAACGATCATTTTAGGGCAAGAAAAAGAAAATCCAGGCAGATTTTTTTCATATTCCACATTTTCTGTGACATTCTTAAAGATCCTCACGCGCTGGGGGCTCAGCGGGATGCGCCGTCCCGAGGGGCACAGTGGGGCAGGCCAGGAGCCAAGGGTGCCCACCTGTGTGGCTCCTGTTGCCCGCTGTGCCCCTCAGGCCACTTCCCCGGAAGGGCGGCCAGCAGAGCCGAGGGCGGGGAGGGCCATTCACCAGCCCCGGGCCGCTTGGACAGTCAGAACTGACCATGGGGCGACCCGGCCTGAGACACGCACCAGCTGTTGTCCCCAGCTCAGGAATGTCCCTCCAGCCGTCCCCGCTGGCTCCTGCCGCAGGCGGCAAAGGCCAGGATCGGGCCTCGCCAGAGCAAGGATGTGTGCTTTCACTCCCAGGCAGGGCTCGGGCCTTGGAGGGGCGCGGACGGGAAAGACCAGCTTTGAGATGACCCCAGGAGGAGCAGTACTCGTCCCACCCCCACAGCGCGGGTCCCAAGTTTCCCGGCTCTGTCCCTGTGTCCTGGGCCCACTCCCAGCCCTCCTGTCCTACAAGCACCTTTGTCTTCCACCTCCCCCGGAGTGCCACTCCACCTCCCGCCCCTCCCTCCGTGAGCCCCCATTCTCAGGCCAGCCCCTGCTGCTGCAGCCCAGCCCCTACGAAGTTCTGGGTCACGGCTCCGATCCGGGGCCCTCACCCTGAGCCTGGGCGCGTTGGCGCTTGGGTTTATGCATCCGCTTGCTGGTCGCTGGATGGCGCAGGCACTGTCTGGGTGTTGCTGAGCCGCTTCCTCTTTGTGAGGCGAGATAACAAGACCCATTTCCTAGGGATGTTGTGAAGTTTGGATGCGTGGAAAGTGGCCCACAGGACGCCAGGAATGCAACAAGCTCCCGATACACCTGTGCTGGGTTTCTGTTCATTACAGTCAGCAAGCACCGTGCACTCGATGCGGGTTGACGGTCCACTCCCTTCCCCCCAGCTAATAATTAACATGGGCACCGTGGAGGCTTCCCCAGGGCAGTGGGGAAGCCTGTGTTACACACTCAGACCCCAGGGGGACTTGTACAAACACCTACACCCAGCCCCGGCCCCTGAATCCACATCTCCCTGGCTGGGCCACCCATCAGCCCCAATCCTCCCAGGAAGCCGGCTGGGCTGGGACCTTGGGCTGGGACCTCGGCCTTCAGGGCGGGGCTGGCTGCTCCCGCCTCCTCACTGCAGGCGGTTATCTGGGCCAGCTGCCCTCGGCTGCACCTGCTTCCTTCCCTCTGTCCCTGCCCATTGTCTTCAGGGCAAGAACTGGAGAACTCGCAGCTGGCCTGAGGGAGCAGGTGGCCTCCATGCAGCCACTCCTGGCCTGGCCCCAAGCCCCTCACAGCCTTCCTACCAACCCCTGGCTGCTCCCAGTGGGGTCTTCACAGCTGGAGTTCTCACGGGATTTTGGAGAAATGAGAGCAAGGCCACTTGGCCCGTGTCTTCCTTCAGGGGACAGATGCGCTCCCTCCCGCCAGTACCGTGAACCCCGCCTGGGCCAGTGTTTGGTGCCTGCAGTTTCAATTCACCGTGAATCTGAAATACGCTAGTGCGATCGCAGGCCTGCCGGAGGATCACCAGCCGTGACTCGTGGGGGCTTGGATGCAGGTGCAGGGGGACTAGAAGGACCCGGGGGGAAGGGAGCGCTCCGCTGGCACCAGGCAGTAGAAGCAAAAGAGGCTCGGGTGCAGCAGGTGCACCGGCGTCCCGTATGGGTGAAAGGTCCTCAGATGAGCCCACCGCCAGCTGGCTTCACTCCCACGCCGAGGGCACGGCCGGCCGGCTCAGCCCAGACCTCCCCGCAGGGCTGTGGACCTGGCACCCCCTGCCCTCCCTCCAAGGCATCGCTGGGCTGGCCCCGAGCTTCGCCTGCTCGGTGTGCACAGGTCGGCACTTATGACCCCACGGCCCTAAACTACCTGCACCTCCGCCTCCAGCACTGCCGTGGTCTCAACAGGCCTGGGCCCGCCCCCCTGGTGCAGACCGGAGCGGCAGCCGAGGGACTGCGTGAATGCCGACGGTGACAGCACGTGGACAGGGCCCTGCGAGTGGTCAGGGCACATCCTCACAGGGCGTTCTCGTGAGAGAGCGCTTCCTGTCTCCCTGCTTCTGCACACGGCCCTCCAGACGAAAGGGGACACTGATCTTGGACCACGAGCCTCCGCAGCCATAATGGAAATCAACCGCTTCCCTCCAAGTAGCTCCTCCTGGGATTTTAATTAAAGTAGCCGAAGGCTAAGCAGTGCCCCCAGCACCGCCACGGCCCCCACTTGGAGAACGGCACCTTCCAGGGCCCAAGTTGACCTGGGACCCCTCCTCCCTGTGTCCTCTCTTCCACACGCAGCCCGCAGCAGGTGCTGGCGTCTTTGCTCCCCGAGATCCCCCGGTCGGCCCCTGCCTCGGCCCCCCCAGGCTGCCCTCTCTCTCCCTGGATTGCAGCCACGGCCTCCACACCGGCCAGCTCAGGTCTGCTCTGTTCTCGCCAACAAACGTGGTTGTGTCACCACCACTGGCAAATGCCTCCCTCCCGGCCCCATTTAAAGCCAGCGCTGTGGCGTAGCCGGTAGAGCCACCGCCTGCAGTGCTGGCATCTCATAGGAGCACCAGTTCAAGTCCCAGCTGCTCCACTTCTGATCCAGCTCTCTGCTATGGCCTGGGAAAGCAGTGGAAGATGGCCCAAGTCCTTGGACCCCTGTACCCACATGGGAGACCAGAAGAAGCTCCTGGCTCCTGGCTCCTGGCTCCTGGCTTTGGATCGGCCCAGCTCCAGCCATTGCAGCCATCGGGGGAGTGACCAGTGGATGGAAGACCTCTCTCTCTCTCTCTCTCTCTCTCTCTCTCTCTCTCTCCTTCTCCCTCTCATCTCTCTCTGTCTCTGCCTCTCTGTAACTGCCTATCAAATAAATAAATAAACCTTAAAATAAGTAAATAAGCCCCCCCAGCGCTTCTCCTTCCTCTCAGGACAGAAACAAACCTGTAGCACGCCCAGCAAGCCCGGGGCGGGGCTCGGCCTCACTCTGCGGTGTTGGCTCCCTGTGCCACGTCCTGTGCTTGGGCCACGAGGCTGCTTCCCAGCCACAGTGTGGCCCTGGGCGTGGGCCTCTGACGCAGAGCAAGGAGCCCTGGCACAGGGGAACCGAGGCGGTGGGGCAGAGGGGTCACCCCCACGACGGTGACGGTTGAAGCAGGTGCAGACTGAGAGCCGCCAGCCACAGCGCCTGGTGGACGTGCAAAGGAAACCTCCGTGTGGAGACAGCACACACAGCCCAGGCTCTGAGGAGGCCCCGCGACATAGGAGCACGGGCCCATGGGGAGAGAGGGGCAGTGGCCACGAGAAGGGGCACTGGTGCTGCCCCCGCTGCAGACCCAGGCCAGGACTACTGAGCACAAACCGTGCTTGTCCCAGCTGTGGAAAGTAAACGAATCTGTCGGCTTTCTTCCCGACACAGCTCCCGGCGCCCCGCACGCCCTTACCGGGCATTCACTTCGCTCCGTCCCTTCCACTGTGCCCCTTCTCCCGGCCCCGCTGGAGGACAAGGGTGGCCTGCCAGTGAGTTCCCTGTCGGGTCCACTGGCTCTGAGTGAGGATGGCCCCACCAAGCCTTGGTCTCCCATGTGCTGGCGTTGAAAGGTGGTGGACCTGGGGGAGGCGGAGCTGGGCTGGGCGCCGAGGCACAGTGGGGGTTAAGCCGCCTCGGGGTCCACATCCCCTGTCGGGGTCCACATCCCCTGTCAGGGTCCACATCCCCTGTCGGGGTCCTGCTCTGCTCGCCATGCAGCCTCCTGACGAAGCACACCCTGGAAGGCAGCAGGCGATGGCCCAAGTACCGGGGCTCTGCCACCTCTGTGGGAGACCCAGAGGGCGTTCCCGGCTCCTGGCGTCCGCCTGACTCAGCCCCAGCTCTTGTGAGCATTTGGGGAGTGAACCAGAGGGTGGGAGATACATGATGGAGATATATAAATGTATGTACACACACACTATACACACACACACACCTCCCCCTCTCTCGTCACTCGAATAAGTAAATAAGCAAATCTTTGCAGAAGAAAGAGGTGGGGCCCGGTGGGGTGCTGGGGCTGTGACTGCCCGGTCTCGTGGAGGGGGCCAGGCCCCATGAGAACCGGGCACTGCAGAAGAGGGAGCCGCCCCCTTCTCTCGGGCGTCAGCGCTCCTCCCCGTGTTCCCTCCGCACACACATCTCCCACCATGTGTGACGCACCCGGGGCTGCTCGCCAGCCGCCAGCCTCACGCTGCTCGGACCTTCCAGCCCCGGAGAACCGACTGAGTCAGGTACTGAGCACCGACGACGGCAAGCCCGCCCCGCCCCGTCTTCCCGGCAGAGGCTCCAGGAGGCAGAACTTCAGAAACAGCCTCTGACACGCAAAACCCCGGCACCGCACGCCTGCGGAAATTCCCATCTCCCTGGAGCCACGCCCTGAGCCCAGACAGCCAGCGGTGTCGCTACAAGGGTAGCTTCGGGGCCTTAGCTCTGCCACCAGCCCGTTGCTCTGCAGGGTGGCACTTGGGCCTGTGTCTGCCTCTCCCCTTCTCAATCGAACGTTTCAACCCCGCCAAGGGCACCAGCCGCTGGCTCCACCCAACAGGCAGGAGCTCCAGGTTGCAGCCGGATCAGCGAGGAGCATCACGGGGAGTCCGGTTCCTCCAGTGAGCGGAAGGCGTGCCATCTCACGAGCCCCCGCCCCACGCCAAGCTCCCCTGCCTCTTCCCCCATGACCTCCTGCCAAGCGACATGTGAACTTCTGGTTCAACAAGCATACTCCAGGAGACTGGCCAGCGGCCGGAATCATTCATGGCTGCCCACGGCTCACCCAATAATTCTGGGGCCAGCAACTGGCTGGAAGCCAGTGGCAGCTGGTAGCTGTTCTGTGCCAAAGAGGAAACGCAGCAGCTTCCGTGGGGCATTGCAATGGGCTCCTGGTCCACCCCACTGGAGTCACTGGAGCGAAAAGCTATCAACGAGCAGCGTGGCTGGCTGCCCCAGGGCCCAGCAGCTCCAAGGAAGATCGGCTGCAAGCACCGGTCAGGACCTTGTGGGCGGTCAACCACGGCGCACGTCTGTAGGTGGCACGTCCTGCGCGCCCACCGCCATGCCGGAGGACGCCCAGAGAGCCATCCCAGCCGCCCTGCTCTCAAAATGTGAACGCGCAGCAATGGAAGAGCTGCAGCTGAGCCATGGTGTCTGCCACATGTCCACCTTTCTGGGCAGACATGGACTGGACACGTGCCCTCCGAGATGGCGGCCCGGGCCCCCACACTCACCAGTGCCTCCTGCCCTCGGCACTCCAGGAGAGGACGTGGCCCTCCATGCAGCCCCTCCCCCCGTAGATAACTTCCAAGGTCACCCACACTGGGCGAGAGCGTCTTGAATTCCGGTTCTCTGGGGCGGACGCTCCTGTGTGTGTGATCCAAGTGACCAGGAACAGTGACCGACAGGGTCACCTGGGAACCGGCAGGAAGCTCCTCCTTGTGGCCCAGATACAGACGGCACTCGGAGTCAGGTGCTGGATCCCGGGGCCCCTGTATCGTTGGGAACGAGGTCAGAACCGCGTGGCTGAGGCCTCACGCGTGTCACCACCTGTCCCTGAACTCACTCCTCTCTGCCCTCACCCCAAGCCGTGAGGACTGCGCTCCCTCACTGAGCAGAGCCGGGACGGCTAGAAGCAAACACAGGAAAAGCTGAAAACTTGAATCGCAGAGTCCGCGGCCGATCCGTCTGCGAACGCCACGGGCAGGTGTCACGAGAATTGACCTCAGAGTTTGTCAAGCATCAGGCGCTCCGTGCTGGCTCAGGGCTTAGCACGCTGTCTGGGGCGCTGCCTGCATACATGGGGACGCCGCCGGCATCGGGGCCACCCGAGCAGGTGCAGACGCAGAGCACGGCACGGCATCTGCATGGCCGGTAAAAGACAACAATTCCACAACGATGTCTTCACTTAGGACCACCACATCTTCGGGGTGTGCAGGCCAAGCACCCACACCTGCCTCTCCGGAGCAGGTGGGGAACCTGCAGGCAACAGGGCTCACGGGACGGACGTGGACCTGCGTGTCATCCCGACAAAGTCAGGACCAGGGCACCTGCAGGGGCCTCGCTCCGCACGCCCCACCCATGGCCCCTGGCACCGCCCCCATCACCTCCTACACTCTGAGTCTGCCTCAGCGTCTGCTTCTGAGGATTGCTATTGCCACGGAAGAGAGGAATGGGCGAGGCAAGACACCATCCTGGCCTCATTCCAGCCAGCATCTCGGACGCGGGGGTCCCAGATGTTCAGCTGGGGCAGACGGGAGACACCACGCTCCCCTGAGCCACCCGCCCTGCACGGGCAGGACCACTGCTTCTCCCTGCCCCCATGGCAAAATGCACAAATTCAGGGCCCAGCGCCGTGGCTCACTTGGCTAATCCTCTGCCTGCAGCGCCGGCATCCCATATGGGCACCGGGTTCTAGTCCCAGTTGCTCCTCTTCCAGGCCAGCTCTCTTCTGTGGCCCTGGAGGGCAGTGGAGGATGGCCAAAGTGTTTGGGCCCCTGCACCCACATGGAAGACCAGGAGAAGCACCTGGCTCCTGGCTTCGGATCAGCGCAGTGCTGGCCGTGGTGGCCATTTTGGGGGTGAACCAATGGAAGGAAGACCTTTCTGTCTGTCTCTTTCTCTGCCTGTAACTCTACCTGTCAAATAAATTAATTAAAAAATCTCTTAAAAAAATGCCCAGATTCAGTGGTATTAAGTCCCTCCACCATGTCGGCCCCAGCCATCCATCTCCAACTGTCCCCAGACCCCTCCCCAGCCACAGGCCAGCACCGTGAACAGTCTCTGAGCCTGGCAGCCAGGGGACGGCGCCAGGCAGATGTTCGTGTCTGTGACCAGCCTGGCTCCCCCAGCTTAAAGTCTCCGGGGTTCACCCACCCTGTGGCGTGAGGCAGTGCCCCTCCCTTCTCCAGGGGGGTCGACGTTCCCCCGTGTGCGCCTGCGTCCCACCCCATTTATGGAAACATCACGTCGTCGCTTGTCCTTGCAGCCCTCGATGGCACTCGGGTGGCTTCTGCCGCTGAGCCACCGTGACTGCCGCTGCCATGAGCTCCGGGTAGCAGGATCAGAGTTCTCTCCTCTCCAAACACAAGTCCACCACGTACTGCCAGCAGCAAGCCCCGGAGTGCTCTCTAGAAAGTTCTGTCGCTGGCTTAGGACGCAGCAAGGCCGGCTGCATGTCCTGACCTCCCCTGCCCCCCGTGGGGACCGAGGGGACCGGAGGAGATGAATGAAGTCCGCTCCCCACTTGCGGAGCACAGGGCATCTCGTTCCCACAAACGCTGCAGCCCAGTGCGGTGCCCCAGGCAAACCAGGGGAAAACACAGACCTGGGGGCAGAATCTGTGGTGAGCGCTGCCGGCTGGAACAGGGATGAAAGTGGGGTCTTCAACCCCACGGAAGAAAGGAGACAAGTCGCAGGGAGGGAGGGGCCATCTGACGCCTCAGCCACTGCCCGGCCTGGCCCTGGGGCCTGAGCTCTGCTCGCTGCCACCTGCCACGGCCATGTCTCTTGGCGTGGGGCGCGCTCTCACAGCTGTAGACACACAGAGGGAGCCACACCCCCAGCTCCCAACTCCACACAGACAAGTCGGGTACAGACACCTCTCAACTGAGATAATCCCCACAGAAGCAGCTCCAGCGGCCGCAGCAGGAGCCGGCCTCACAACCTCCTGCCTGGCCACCTGTTCCCCGCCCCATTCTCAGTGCCCCCAGCTCCCTCCAGCAGGTCTCGGCACTGGTTCCGGGGGAGTAGGAAAACAGGTGCAACCTGGCACCTGTCAATCTGCCCAGGAATTGATCAGCACCCCAGCCCTCGCAGTACAGGCAGGGGTGAACCCCACTCCCCACAGGGGGTGCCGCATCCCTGCTAATCCCTGGCCAGCACAGGAAGGTGCCAGAAACCTCACCCCCCCCTGCCCCGAGCAGCTGTGGTAACTGCTGCTGCCCTACGAGCAGGGACACAGGCTACTTTGTGGCTTCTGCAGAACAAAAGCCCCGGTTGCTAATGAGGTCTCCTATTTAGGGCAGAGGGAAGCTCTGGCTTATTATTAGGCTGTGAATAGAGGGCAGTGCACTGAGCTGACCTGCCCTGCTTCACAGAAGTAACCTCCAATTTGTAAATGAAGAGCAATTCGCAGGTGTGAGCAGCCTCTGGGGACCCCTGGGTCAAGCTTTGGGAACCCAACCTGGGCCCAGGAGCCCAGAGGTTTTGTCCAGCGCTAACCATCCAGGTTGTTTGTTTGTTTAAGATTTATTTATTTGAGAGGCAGATTTGTTTGTTTAAGATATATTTATTTATTTGAGAGGCAGAGTTACAGAGAGAGAGAGATAGAAACAGAGAGGTCTTCCATCTGCTGGTTCACTCCCCAAATGGCCACAATGGCCAAAGCCAGGCCGATCTGAAGCCAGGAGCTTCTTCCTGGTCTCCCACACAGGTGCAGGGGCCCAAGCACGTGGGCCCTCTTCCAGTGCTTTCCCAGACCATTAGCAGGGAGCTGGATCGGAAGAGGAGCAGCCAGGACTTGAACCAGCATCCACATGGGATGGCAGCACCGCAGGCAGAGGCCTAACCTGCTACACCACAGGGCCAGCTCTAACCATCGGGGTTTTGTTGGCCACGCCCAGAAGAGGTCCCTTAAGGAAATAAGTTGAGGATCTCGAATCCAAAACACATGGGGCTCCTATGGTTCCAGCGTCAGATCTTCTGGATTCTGGAGTGCGCATACAGGTAACGGGAAACCCACCCGTGTTTCCTGTGCGCACAGGTGCAGCCCGAGGGCAGAGTGACGCGGCGTCTTCAGCCTGCAGGGTGACGTCACACCAGGTCCAGTGCGGGGTTCCCAGCAGCTCAGATGGCAGAGCTCAGCGACTCTGAGACTTCCAGACCTGCGCCCCGATCCTGTTTGTCCTCGTGAACCTGGAGCCCCCACCACCACCTCAGGCTCCTCCTGCCAGCTGGGGCCCCCGGGCAGCAGCGCAGCCCGTCCTGGGAGGAGGCAGAGCAGCCTTCCCCGTGCAGCCACACGGCACAGTGGGAGGCTGCCTTCCGGCTGAGCTCACCACACACATCCCCCAGGAGGAAGTGCCCGGCCCCGGACCCACACTCCTAACCGAGGACAGGCACACTCACCCCTGCGCGAGGGCTCTTCCAGGAGAGGTGGCAGAGCCTGCGGGAATGTGGGGGTGAGCAGCTCCCTGCGTGGAACCCGGAGGTGCGGCCCAGCCCAGGCTGAACACGGAGCGGGGCTGGTTGTGTTTGGTTTGCAGCCAGTTCTGCAGCCCGGGTGCTGGCTCGTCCTGCTGTCGTGTTTGCTCTGGGCGGGGTGGGACTGGGTCACGGCCAGGCTGGGCCTCGGGTGCTGCGGGGGGAAGGGGGGCACCACGGAGGCCCACGGGTGCCCTCGGTGGCTCTTTTTGTTGCCCTCACTCTTTTGCTATTTGATTTCAACCCCCAAGCTACACGGCACTGCCCACCCCTACACTTGCTGCCTGAGCCCAGACCCTGGGGGCACTGGCAGAGGCCACTGCGGGCCCAGCTGGGAACCAGGCACTGCGAGGGACTCCCTGCTCTCCGGGGCTCTGGGGCAGCCCTCGGCACCCACTCTGTCTTCCCTGTGTCTCCCAAGCCAGGGCAGAACCCTGGAAATCAGCTTCGACATCACCCAGCCTCCAGTCCTGGGGCCCCGCGTCCATCATCTTCTGTGCGCTCCGTGGCCCAGCCCCAACTGTTGCAAGCATATGAGGTATGAACCAACAGATGGAAGATCTCTCTCTCTCTCTCTCTCTCTGCCTTTCAAATTAAATTCTCTTAAGTCATGCCTACGACGTCACCCCAGTGCTTCAAACCCACCCAAAGTAAACTCAGACTTCCCAGCAAAGCTTACAAGACATCAAGGCCCAGCACCAGCCCTGCATCCCTCACCGTTCACCGGCTCAGCCCCCAGCAGCCCCGTCCTGCGGCCACACACACGCAGACACTCCGACTCTCCCTCCCCACTGCTCCCCTGTGGGCCTGTGCTTGTCCCTGCCCTCTGCTCACCCAGCCTCCCCCCACCCAGCTCTGCCCCTGGACTCAAGGCCCAGCTAAGTTAGTCCCATGAGCCCCTAGAATGCCACACCCGCACCACCTCCTCCAGGCAGTACTCCATCACCAGCCAGGCCGGCTGCTGCAGCACCAGACACACACGGACAAGGAGCAGGTGTGGTTCACGGGCTTAGGAGCCGGCAGTCGCACCCCATACCTCGGCCCCTGCGTGGATGAGGCAGCTCTGCTGAGACTCTCTGCTCCCAGGAAGAGTGCCTGGGCGGCACCCCCATGCCCGGGACCTCCCGCCGGCTCAGCCCTGGCACCGCCTCCTCCCGGGCAGCCTTTCCCTCTGCCCACCAGCCTGGCCCTCCCCAGCCCCGGTCTCCAGGGCGGGACTGCTCCAGCTGCTCTCCAAGCCCGCCGTGTGACCCCACTGCCTGGCAGAGACCCAGACCAGTTCATCCCACAAAGCTGCCCCCGGCTGCTGGTGTGCAGGCCGGCCTCCCTCTCTCCTCCCATGCTCCCTGGCCCCTCGGTGAACTTACTGCATCCATTTCAAAAATACTTCTTGCTCTGTTGAAATCGCCATGGGCAAACACACGTGGTGAAGTCATAGACGGCCCCTTCCCGACCAGCGTCCTGCGTGTGCCCAGCCCTGCTAAGGCCTCTCTGAGGTCCCCCACCCCCGCTCCTGGAGTCAGCCGACCCCTCGTGCCCGGGGAGGGGCCTCGCAGAGGGAGCTGCCTTTGGGGCGGGAGCCCTGGCAGAGAAGTTTCGCCTTGCAGCAGGGAATGGACTCCAGGCCTGGGCTGAGGCTGGCTGACCCTGACCGATGCCGAGGACACGCAGTGGGTCCTGGAATTCTGGGTCCTGAGAGGGGCCCATAAAAACCCTTAGCATAGGGCTCAGGCTAAAGGCGCCTCCTGCGGGGTCTGGGTGTTGGTGGGGGAGGGGATGTTGAGGTAGGGGGAGAAGGGCCTCGCAGCCCCGCAGCCGAAGCACCCCCCTGGCTGAGTGCTGTGGCGCTGACCTTGTCTACACGGTCACCAGGCTTGAGTACCAACTGTGTGCCTAGAACCGGACGGAGAGCTCTGCCCGGAGTCTCATGTCTTCCTCCCCAGCCCAACAGAGAGGGTTACTGGGAACCCACAGAGACATCGGCACAGGGCAGCTGCCTCCCCAGTGCCTGCCTGTGACACACACGCCCCAGCTCCGAGCCACCAGGCCAAGCTGCACAGCTCCTATCTACAGAGAGACTGCGAGGCTCAAAGAGAGAATGAATGCGGGGGTGGGGGGGTGGGGGGTGACAACCCAAACCACTTCACATCCTCGGGCTGCTATTAGCAAACAAATTAAAAACAACAGGGGCTGGCGCTATGGTGCAGTGGGTTAAGCAGCCATCTGCAGCACCGGCATCCCATACGGACACCGGTTCTAGTCCCAGCTGCTCCACTTCCTTACAGCTCCCTGCTAATGCACCTGGGAAAGCAGCAGAGGATGGCCAAGTGCTTGGGCCCCTGCACCCGCATAGGAGACCAGGAAGAAGCTCCTGGCTCCTGTTGCAGCCACTGGGGAGTGAACCAGCAGATGGAAGATATCTCTCTCTTGCCCCCCACCCCGGGTAATTCTGACTTTCAAACAAGTAAACACATAAATCTTTTTTTAAAAAAATAAAAATGTAAACCGGAAAATAACAAGCATTGGGCACGGCTTGGAAAACAGCACGGAGCTTCCTCAGAACAGAACGGAGCTTCACCGCACGATCTGGGGCTCCACTGAGCAGGCACCCCAAGGCGCTGAAAGCTGGGCGCCAGCAGCCGCCTGCAAAGCCAGGCTCCCAGCAGCCAGAGTGGAGGGGCCCGGGCCCACTGCCGCGGGGACGAGCAGCCGGGGACCCCAGGGCGGCACTGGAGGAGGAAGGAGCCCTGACCCGGGTACTGAGGCCGGGGGGCCCGACGCTCGCCACCAGGCCACACAGGGACGGACACGGTCTGATGCCACTTGGGGGTTCCGGAGCCCCCAGAGCCATAGAGACAGGGGTGGGGGAGGGGGGGGGAGGCCGGGATAAGTGCTCCAAGGCTGCTGGGGCTCCGTAGGGACGGCCTGGAGACCCCGCGGTGGGAACGTGCTCGCCGCTCAGCCCCGGGGGCACAGGGGCGCCTCCTCCCCTGCTAGGGCCGAGCCCCAGGCCGCGGCCACGCGGGGCCTTCGGAGAGAGGGCACCGCCGACCGCACCGCGCGTCCCAGGCGCTCCTCGGCTCTCTGGCGCCCTCGTGCGTCCCTGTCCACCCGCGCGAGCTGTGCGTGTCCAGCAGCGGCGTCCACGCCCAGGCGCGCGTTCCTGCATCGCCGGTGGCACCTCTATGGTCGGAACCGTTTCCAATGCTTTGTTGCTGGAGATGTTCTCTTCCCTACAAGCAAATGAAGCCGGCCCGGTGTTCTAGGACCGAGGGGGCCAGGCCGCCTGACCGCGCCAGGACAGCTGCCAAGGTGCCCTCGGCTGTCCTGCCTTCCACCTGAGACGAGCAGAAAGGCAGGTGGGGGCGCTGACGAGGTCGTCAGGGCCACACAGGCAGCAGGACAGCTGATGAGTGCTAGCCCTGTCCACACACAGGGACACACCTGGAACCGTCACGAGTGGAACAGCCCCGCCCGTACAAAGGCAAGGCACCCCGTGACCGAACCCTGCACCTGCAAGCGACACACCAACGGGTTGTGCTGTGAAGCCATAACTGGCACCGCGGGGCGGTGAGCAGGTGACTGCGACCGGTGAAGCCAGTGAGTCCAGGACCCCGAATCCAGAGCTGAACCTTCTCCGGTTCTGGACTGGCAGGCAGAGCCTCCTGCGCGCCACAAAGGGCACAGCCGGTGCTCCCGGCAAGTCAGAGAGGAAGGGGAAACAGCCGCTTTGGAGCCACAATCCCGCCTCGGGCTACGGGTGCCCCTCCAAGGACGCAGGCCTGACCCTGGGACCTGGGAGTCCCACGTCCGCCACGCCTCCCCCTCGGGGCTGGGCCAGAAGCTGCAGCCGCAGGAGAGGAGCACCCACGCCGCCTCCCCAGCGGGCGGGAACGCCGACGAGGCCTCCGTGCTGGCGTGGGCCCACCTGGGGCGCTGCCCGGGCGACTTCCCAGGGCTCCTGCTGCAGCGCTTCGAGCCGACTCCACACAGACGCCCGCGGCACCTGCCTCAGAACCTGGGAAAGCAATTACACTGTGTCTCCAGACAGAGCGAGACCCTCCGGTTAAGCCTCATGAACGGAGAGGTCAACACATGGAGACTCAGGGAAGGATGGTCACCCCATCAGCTCTCACGTCCGTGTGCTGTTAACCCTAGGAGCACTAGAAGGCTGGCGCAGGTTAGGGATCCTGACAGATCCAAAGGCGCCAGGTGTTCGTCAGGCTGGCCATGCTGAAATAACCCGGACACCAGATTCACCAGCGGCCCCTCAGATCCACAGCACCGGGGCCAGGAGACCAGCACGGTGAAGGAGGAGACCTGGGGAGGAAGAGAAGTCACCGAGATAAATCCACCAGCTTCCGGTGTGGCTGGGAACTGCCCGCAGAACCAGGGTGTGGCTGAGCCACAGTGAGCGCCCGTGACTCCCTCGGCATCGGTCTGTCCCGCGGCGGGAGTGCACCAGGGGAAGTCACTGCCTGTGCCCGTGACTCCCTCGGCATCGGTCTGTCCCGCGGCGGGAGTGCACCCAGGGGAAGTCACTGCCTGTGCCTGTGAGTCCCTCGGCATCGGTCTGTCCCGCGGCGGGAGTGCACCCAGGGGAAGTCACTGCCTGGGACCCCAGCATCCCATGCCCAAGGTTCCACTTCCAATCCGGCTCCCTGCTAATGCACATTTAGGAGACAGCAGATGGCAGCCCCAACCATTACAGCCACTGGGGAGTGAAACAGCCAATGGAAGGTCTCCTCCACTGCCTCTCCCTCTCAGTCACTCTGCCTTTCAAATAAATACAACTTAAAAGTAAAGGCATCCGGCCGGCGCCGTGGCTTAACAGGCTAATCCTCCGCCTTGCGGCACTGGCACACCAGGTTCTAGTCCCAGTTGGGGCGCCGGATTCTATCCCGGTTGCCCCTCTTCCAGGCCAGCTCTCTGCTATGGCCCGGGAAGGCAGTGGAGGATGGCCCAAGTGCTTGGGCCCTGCACCCGCGTGGGAGACCAGAAGCACCTGGCTCCTGCCTTCGGATCAGCGAGATGCGCCGGCCGCGGCGGCCATTGGAGAGTGAACCAATGGCAAAAAGGAAGACCTTTCTCTCTGTCTCTCTCTCTCTCTCACTATCCACTCTGCCTGTCCAAAAAAAAAAGTAAAGGCATCCATTGACATCTATGCTTTCAGAGGGAGAGAAGAGAAAGCTGAAATAATCCCTTTGTTCACACGTGGAAGTAGCTATGGCAACAACTTCTTATCTGGAAGTGCTCGGTACCCGGCTGAGTCCCTCAGTGTGCGTCCAGGGATGCTGGGCGCGTTCCAGCCCCATCCGGCTCTGTGCACATCCAGGGACCGCACAGCCACACCTTCTGGAAAAGTCTCGGGGAAAGACAGCACTCAGAAACGAGCATTCGGTAACTCCTAATAAGATAACTGACTTTGGAACCGTCATGCTACCGTGGCTGAGGAAAAGGCTGCTGGGAAACGCTACACGAGGAGCGGCAGGAAGCCGAGATTCTCGCCTCACTGAGAGCGTGGGGCCAGGTGCTGGGAGTCCCAGGTGATGCAGTGAGAAGCATCTCCATTCAAAAGGACCTGGACTCTACCCAGGTCCTCAGCCCAACACCTGAAATCCAGGAACTGCCGGGGGGGGGGAGGCGAAGCCAATGAGACAACACCCAGAAGGCGGAACTTCAGCACCGTCAGCTGGAATTCATCCACAGGTCCACGGCACAGGAAAAACGGGCAGGGAGCCTCCCAAGATTTAAGAAATACTGGGGGCTGGCGCCGCGGCTCACGAGGCTAATCCTCCACCTGCGGCGCTGGCACACCGAGTTCTAGTCCCGGTCGGGGCACCGGATTCTTTCCGGTTGCCCCTCTTCCAGGCCAGCTCTCTGCTGTGGCCCGGGAGTGCAGTGGAGGATGGCCCAAGTGCTTTGGCCCTGCACCCCATGGGAGACCAGGATAAGTACCTGGCTCCTGCCTTCAGATCAGCGCGGTACGCCAGCCGCAGCACACCAGCCGTGGCGGCCATTAGAGGGTGATCCAACAGCAAAGGAAGACCTTTCTCTCTGTCTCTCTCTCTCTCACTGTCTACTCTGCCTGTCAAAAAATAAAAAATTTTTTTAAAAAAATTGGGCCTACGCCTACAGGTGCTGGGTCAAGTCCTATATGCTCCACTTCCCATCCAGCTCCCTGCTAATGTACCTGGGATAGCAGTAGAAGATGGTCCAAGTCCTTGGGTCCCTGCACCCACATGGGAGACCTAGAAGAAGCTCCTGACTCCTGGCTTCAGATCAGATCAGCTCTGGCCATTGCAGCCATTTGCGGAGTGAACCAGTGGATGGAAGAACTCTCTCTCTGTCTGTAACTCTGTCAAATAAATAAAATAAATCTTTAAAAAAAGAAAAAGAAAAACAGAGAAGTTCATAATGAAACCGGGTGGGCTGTGGATTAAACTTGTGTTAGTGCGAGCTGGCCTCCGGGCGACATGTTTGGCTCCTTGCGCCGCTCGGCCCCTGTTCTCCAGCGCACCTGGAAGTTCCTCCAGCCTCGTCTCAAAGCAAACAGGCTTTGTTTCTCAGGCTGCTGCTCCGTGGGCTGCCCCGCCAGAGCTCTCCTCCCATTGAAGTCGTCATCTGTGGGGCACACGCACAGCCTCTCGGCAACAGCAGCGAGCCCTGCGCCGGAACAAACCCAGCTCATCCCCCCCACCCAGCCTCTGCCCCGGAACCGCCGTGGCCTCCAGACCTCAGATGGGGAGACGGAGGCGGGGGCTGTGCACCACGGCCAGGCAGTGGGGGACAGGGCTTCGACCCCAGGCCGCTGACCCCAGGAGGTACACACTTGACCGCTGAGAAGGCACCTGCACAACAGCTTTTACTATGCCTTTATTATCCATTGTACTAGTGCTATCATTATTTCAATGTAACCTAAAGTGTAACCACGTTAGCTTGTTAGGCAACCATTAGTAAAAAGAAGCAATGCTAGATGTCTTTGACTTTATAATATGTATTATGTTAGATGTTGAGCTAAGTAATCCAGTAACTATATTAAGTTGATTATTGTACGACCCGAACCGCTGCCCATTCCTGGCACTCGCTATCGTACACTCCCCTTCCCTCCATCTGGCCAGCTGTGACCCTACCCTGACCCAGGTCCAGGAATGTAAAGTAATTATCTATACCTATAGGGTTCAAAGCTTTAGATAGCAACCAGCCACTACCCCCGGAGTCAGCAGCTGCGATGCCGGGACTTATCAGAAGTGTCAACTTGATCTACAGCATCCCCTTAACACTTGCTTGTAAGGGGTAATAAAAACTCTGTAACAATTAGGCTCCGGGCTTCTCGGGGGGCTTCCTCTCCTGGAGGCACTGAGAGGCCCGAGTTCGAACTCGTAATAAAAACGACCCTGCTTATTAGCTTCAACTTCAGTCTCTGGTGGTGTGACTTTCGGGGGACCACGGACTTGGGGCATAACACCGCCCTCTCTCATCGGCTGTCAAAGGTGATGATTTGGCCATCAGAAAAAGGTGTTGCTTTAGAAACTCGTGCCCCGCTGTGGTGGAATGAGGTGAAAAGGTCGTATCAAGATGGCTGCCGAGGTGAAAAGGTCATGCCAAGATGGCCACTGAGGTGAAAAGGTCATGCTAAGATGGCCGCTGACAACAGAAACTGCCTGGCAACAGGCCGTGATTGGATGGCTTTGGAAACCACATGACAACAGAGGAAACCACATGACAACAGAGCCTGACTGATGGCAGGCCGTGATTGGATGGTTTCAGAAACTGCCTGGCAACAAGAGCCTGCCTGGCAACAGGCTGTGATTGGTTGGGGCATAGACCGCCCCTTGATCGGATTGGCTGGTCTTGGCTATATAAGCTGTTGTACCAACTGTCTGTGGGCCGCTCGCCTCAAGCCTGCTCTCACTCGACTCCCGGGGTCTGTGTGTTGACTCCGCGCCTCTTGCCCCCACCACGCTGCTCCTCTCAGAAACCAACCCACTGCAACATTGTTGAGAAATCAGCTGATACACCCGCCCCCTAAGTTTCCTGCAGGTGGAATGGCGGAACGTGGTCGGATGACAGCAGAGGCAGAGCGCAGCTAACCCCGGGCGCCATCGCCTCGGCACACTCTGGGCAGCTGAAGACAGACGTCAGGTGCCTGGCGGTCGGCCTGCGGTGGGCCCTGTTAATATGAAAATCCCATTTGCAGAGGCTTTGCCTGGCCGCCCGCATCAGCCCGGCGAGGTGATCTGGTTAGAGACAGAGCTGGCTGGAGGGGCCCGGAGGGGCTGGCCTCCCACCCACCGCAGGCGAGCGCCTCCTTAGGGGCAGGTTTCTCCAGGCTTTGTCAGCTGAGCAGGTCAGGACTCGCCTCTCGCTTAATCCCCCACCTGCCACCCAGAGAGGGAGAGCCAGGAGAGCGAGCGAGCCGGAACCCCAGCTCCACCTGCCATCCGAGGGGCGCGGAGGCCCAGCCTGGAAATTCTCCCTCCGTGAGTCTGATGTTTCCCTTTCCTGGCGCTTCAGAGGCCTGTGTCCAGAGGTTCTCTCTCCTCTCACATTGTAATCCTCTGGAGCCCACATCTTTCTACACGGTGTCCACCACAGTTCTTTATGCTAAGAGTTTGCATAAATGTTGGTTGCATACGTGAGTGTGCTAAAGTGCACTTTGCTTTAAGAGCATTTTTGGGGCTGGTGCTGTGGCGTAGCAGGTAAAGCCTGCAGTGCCGGCATCCCATAGGGGCGCTGGTTCGAGTCCCGGCTGCTCCACTTCCAATCTGGCTCTCTGCTATAGCCTGGGAAAGCAGTAGAAGATGGCCAAGTCCTTGGGCCCCTGCACCCATGTGGGAGACCCAGAAGAAGCTCCTGGCTTCAGATGAGCTCAGCTCCAGCCACTGCGGCCATTTGGGGAGTGAACCAGCAGATGGAAGACCTCTCTCTCTCTCTGCTTCTATCTGTAGTTCTGCCTTTCAAATAAATAAATAAATCTTAAAAAAAAAAAAAAAAGAATGAAGAAGGCCCAGTTTATGAAATGGTGCTAGTGATGCCAATTCAGTCACTAAGTCCTTGATGTAAAATTCCAGAATTTTCTGCTTTTCTGGCTTGTCTTTAGAATCGGGTGGTTTTGTGACACTTTTGGATAACATGATGTAACCTCATCAGAGCACGGCTGGTGAAACCAGCACGTTGGTAAGAGATGGATGAGATGACCACGCTTACCCTGGGCACGGTGGGTTAAGCCACTGCCTGTGACGCTGGCATCCCAGGTGGGCGCAGGTTTGACAGGAACTCAAACACTTGAGCTGTCAACCGCTGTTCCCCAGGTGCATCGGCAGGAAGCTGGACGAGAAGCAGAGGCCGGAGGCAAGAAACACTCCAGCTAGGGCCAGTGAGCGCAGCAGGAACCCAGAGAAGCCCAGCACATCCCCTCCCTGGGGTCTCCCATTTCCTGATCTGACCCACCCCCTCCCCGCTTCTGTGTTTCCTTTGGTTCCTTCCGGCTTTCTCCCGACACACCCCTCATCTGTAAGATGGGACCCCAGCGCACGTGGGGCCAGTCCTGTGCTTGACCTGCATGGAGCAACCCAGACGTCTCAGCCATAGGCGTGGACTGTCCATCTCCGGCACGACACCCCAGGTCTCACAGCTCGGGGGCTGAGTCGGGGGGTTCAGGGAGGACTCTGGCAGCTGCTCTGCCCGTGGAGCCACAGCTGGGGTCATTTCCCAGCAGCATTCGGGCCGTGCCTGGAGTGGGACTCCCAGGAAGCCGTCCATGGCGTCTGTGCGGCTCCCCCAGCCACCTCTCCTCACCAGCTAGCTTGGGCTTCCTCCCAGCATGGCGGTCTCACGGTGGTCAGTCTTCAGACAGGGCCGCTCGCTTCCGAAGGGAAGGTGCAAGGAGACCAGTCTCTCACGGCTTCGCCTCAGAAGTCACAGTGTCACCTCCATCACACTCCCGAGGACAAAACATGTCCCAGGGCTGTGCTATGACGCAGAGGGCAAAGCCGCAGCCTGAGATACTGGTATCCCATACGGGTGCTGGTTTGAGTCCTGGCTGCTCCACTTCTGATCCAGCCCCCTGCTAATGTAGTGGAAGATGGACAAGTGCTTGGCCACTGCACCCGTATGAGAGACCTGGAAGAAGCTGCTGGCTCCTGGCTTTGGTCTGGCCCAGCCCTGGCCATCGCTACCATTTGGGGAGTGAACCAGTCCATGAAAGACCTCTCTCTGTGTCTCTGTCCCCCTCTGTGTGTGTGTGTGTACTCTGCCTTTCAAATAAAATATTTTTTTAAAAGTGTCCCAAGTCTAGCCTGGATCAGAAAGGAGGGGAAGCAGACTCCGCCTCCTGCTGGCAGCTGCACTGTTGCTTAGCAACCGCGTCCACTTGGCTGCTCAGACCACTAGGGTACCCGCTAACCTCTGCCGATGGCCTGGAGAGTTCTCCCGAGCTGAGACAGTGGACACTTTTCTAAAACTCACACCTGCGCACGTCGTCCCCTCTGTGTGAGGTCTTCAGGGCCCCCAGTGCCTGTGCAAGGAACTCCAGTCCCCCAGTTTGCTGTTCCGGACCTTTCACAGTGACAGTGTTGTTCCTCCGCAGCCTGACCGCGGTCCCTGGGCACGGGCTGGCACGTGCCGGGTGTACACTCACACAAGCACACACACACATGCTGTGGCTGTCGGCTGCACAGGACCCCCAGCTCAACCAGAGCCTCAGACACAGCCCCCTGCAGAGACGGCAGCTCCCCCAGCCCAACCCAGAGGGCGGCTCTGAAGAGGGTGGCCCCAGGCAGGCACCTGCTGGGTTTAGGGAGGGTCTTTCATCCGGGATCTGGTTGGGACCTGGCACAGCCCACAGGGTCTTGGTGCAGGCTTGGGGGCCTCGGGCCATCCTGGTCAGTGCACGGCTGCCTGGCAGCCCAACTCCTCCCCAGGTGAGCAGCCAATTGCTCCCAGGGTGGGATTCTGTGCCCTGTGAGCAGTGCCTCGCTTGAACAAACTGGTTTTTAGGAATTTCCAAAGCAAACAGCAAAGCAACTAACGGTTTTACAGTCTTATCTCCCTGGGCAAGAGTGTTCTGGAACAAGCAGTAACTGCGTTGCCACAGGCGGCCGCAGCCATTGGTCCTGACAGCTAAGCCCTGTGGGCCTGGTCCTCAGCACAGTCTTGCTCACCCTCGCCGGCCAGACGCTCAGAGGCCCCCACCTCTGCATTTCCACATCGTCACCCCTTCCCTAATAAAGTCCATGTCCCCCCATTTTCAAAGCCACGCCTGCCCATCACAGGAGAGTTTGAGAACAAAAACATGCGAATGACTCCATCAAGTACACGGGTGGGGGCTGTGCTGCTGTCCTGGGGCTGCCATCACGAATCACCTTGAGCCAGATGGCTTAAAACCAAGCAGCCTCTTCTCTCACATCCTGGATCCCGGTGTCGGGAGCTTGGCCAACCCTGGAGGCTCTGCGGGAGAAGCCATCCCAGGCCTCTCTCCCAGGGGCCACAGCAACCCCGTGCATCATTGGCTGGGGCTGCAAACGTCCAGACTCCGCCCCACCCCCACCCTCCGGGGCCTTCTCCTGCCTGTGTGTCTCTGGGCAGCCTCCGGCTTCTCACAAGGACAGGGTGGAGGTGGCATCCCCACCACACCGGCAGGACGCACCGCAGGCCGCACCAGCTTGCCTGGAGAGCTGCGACTTAACTGCGGAGGCGCCATGTCCAAACAACTTCAGCCCTGAGGCCCCAGCAGATGTGAGCTCGGGCAGAGGGGCTGCCGCTGCACAAGCCCCCATGGTGTGAGAGACCACTCCTGCCTTTCCAGGACAGGTGGCATCTAAAGTCACACGGTAAGAGAGAGCAGCCTGGGATGGCGCTGTGGCCTAGTGGGTTAAGCATCCACCTGCAGCATTGGCATCCCATAGGGGCTCCACTTCTGATCAAGCTCCCTGCTGGTAGCCTGGGAAGACAGTGGAAGATGGGCCCAGCACCTACCCAGAAGAAGCGTCTGGCTCCTGGGTTCAGATCGGCACAGCTCTGACCTTTGTGGCCATTTGGAGAGTGAAACAGCAGATGGAAGACCTCTCTCTCTCAGTCTCTCCTCCTCCCTCTCTGTAATTCTGCTTCTCAAGTAAGTAAATAAATAAATAAATAAATAAATAAATAAATAAATAAATAAATAAGGAAGGAAGAAGGAAAGAAAGAGAGAGAGAGAGAGAAAGAGAGAGAGAAAAAGAAAGAGCAACCTAAGCTGGTTAAAATAAAGCTTGGGGCCAGCGCTGTGCCATAGTGGGTAAAGCCACTGCCTGCAGTGTCGGCTTCCCACATGGACTCTCATTCAAGTCCTGGCTGCTCCACTTCTGATCCAGCTCTCTGCTGTGGCCTGGGAAAGCAGTAGAAGATGGCCCAAGTCCTTGGGCCCCTGCACCTACGTGGGAGACCCGGAAGAAGTTCCTGGCTCCTGGCTTCAGCCTGGCCAAGTCCCAGCCATTACAGCCATTTAGGGAGTGAACGAGCAGATGGAAAACCTCTCTCTCTCTCTCTCTCTCTCTCTCTCTCTCTCTCGGCCTCTCAAGTAAGTCAATAAATCTAAAAGAAAGAGAGAGAGAGAGAGAGAGAGAGAGAGAGAGAGAGAGAAGGATGCTGGTGAGCTGTCCTGCACGAGGGCCCTCCCTTTGCTCTATCCACTGTGTTCTCAGTGTAGCCCAGGTTTGAGGCTGGCAAGGAGGCCCACAGAGCTGACCTGCCCGCCGATACACCCTCCTGTGGCCCACACCAGGCGTGAGACGTCAACACGGCGCATCACAGGAGGTGTCGGCTGTGGCCGTGGGGGCTCAGGTGGCCAGCCGGTTTCCCTGCTGTAAAGTGGCTGGTTTCCCATTCTTGCTTATTTGGAAGTGGGTCGCTCAGTCCAGCTCACACACTGGGCCACAGCGCCGGCACCCATCCCGCATTTCTGTTTGCTAAAGCTGACAACCCAAGCCCCAAGCTTGGCCAGTAGGTGCACCAAACCCTGAGCATCACAGCGCCCTCTGCCTCTGCTCTCAACGGCGCTTACCTGCCCTGGAAAGGTCGACAAGCAGCACCGAGTCAACACACCAGGGACAGCTAGTTACCCCCAGGAGCCCAGCTCCTCCCCAGGGCGGGCTCGTGTCCCCCAGAGCTCTGCCTGGGCAGCCCAGAGCCAGGCGTGGTCCGCAGTGAGGTCCCCATGAGGACTCCAGCTGTGCCGTCTTCGTGGCCACAGCGCCCCCTGCAGCCCCAGGTGGAATCCGCAGCAGCTCCACAAGTGGTTGTCCAGTGAGCAAGTGGACAGAAGAATGACTGTTCCCATTTCAGAGATGGAACAACCAAGGCTTGGAGGAATTCAGCTCCACACGTCCTCTGCTTGTCTTTCCAGGCTGACCGTGGATAAGGAAAATCAATGACAGCGGGAGACCCTGGTGCATCCTAACGGAGAGATGCTGCCAGGAAGGTGCCCCTCCCCCACCCAGCTACTGCCCTCCCAGGTGGTGAACCTGTCTTGGCTGGTTCCCATCGCGACTCTGTGACCTTGGGCGAGTCCCTCCTCTATAAACCGCCAGGGCTGACCCAAACTCAAACATCTCTAAACATCCCCAACGTGTTTCTGCCCGCAGATCAGCCAACAGAACAAACAAGATGTTGCCGTTGACCGTGGGAACTCACGGCCGGCTGCAGGGACAGAGAAGCCACCGCTATGGGACCAGAGCGAGGCTGGTGCTGTGCTAATGGAGCAGCGGTCCCCTCTGTCTGCCTCACTCACCACGCTGCCCGCAGCCCCACTGCTGCTCCAAGCCAGAGAATCCAAACGTAGGAAGGGAACCACCTTGCTCACGGCCACCCAACTTACAAGCACCCAAGCGTCCATCACCCTCCGTGGCCCTGCTTCCCTGACGGGGTGGGAAGAACCAGGGAGGGTTCCAAAGGCCTCTCCAACGACGGCACAAAACCCAGCAGCCTTCGAACCCAGGGCTCACCTGTTCTGTGTGCGTGTGACCCATTACTCAGCTTCCAGCCCTCACAGAACGTCAGCCAGTTGGCACTGCTCTCCCATTTTATAGATCAAGTGCAGAGAGGCAAATGCCCCCCGCCACACAGCCCACCGCAGGGCCCGGCCCCTGATCCATTCTGCTACCCTGTGCTGTCACAGTCAAGAAACACAGTCCAGCCACAGAGGGCTAAGAGCGCCCCCTAGAGAAAGGCCAACAACCCCAGAGAGAGAAGCAAAGCAAACGCAGAGTTGAAGACTGAACACAGAACCAGAAAAATGCCGCCTTTGCCCCCCACCTACATACCAGGTCTGGCTGACCAGGTCGGCAAGAATTTGACAAAAGAGCCCACGGGCTCTGCTGGTGGCAGTGTGAATGGGTGCAAGACCCTTGGAGGGCAGCTGAAAATGACCCAGCCGGTCCACATCTTGAACTCATTCTGCATCTCACTCGTGCCTGTGAAGTGGCGCTGGTGCAGGCCCATCGGCCCGGACACAACCTGCCCCCTTCCCTGGAGACCGGGTCAATGCCAGCACTGGCACCCTGTGCACGCAGAACAGTGGAGAGCGCAGTGGGGCAACGCCGAGGCGTGTCGGGGAACAGGCAGCCATGGGGCGACACCGAGGCGTGTCAGGGGAACAGGCAGCCGTGGGGTGACGCCGAGGTGTGTCAGGGGAACAGGCAGCCGTGGGGCAACACCGAGACGTGTCAGGGGAACAGGCAGCCGTGGGGCAACACTGAGGTGTGTCAGGGGAACAGGCAGCTGTGGGGTGACGCTGAGGTGTGTCAGGGGAACAGGCAGCCGCTGGGTGACGCCGAGGCGTGTCAGGGGAACAGGCAGCCGTGGGGTGACACCGAGGCGTGTCAGGGGAACAGGCAGCCGTGGGGTGATGCCGAGGCGTGTCAGGGGAACAGGCAGCCGTGGAGTGACGCTGAGGTGTGTCAGGAGAACAGGCAGCTGTGGGGTGATGCTGAGACGTGTCAGGGGAACAGGCAGCCATGGGGTGACGCCGAGGTGTGTCAGGGGAACAGGCAGCCGTGGAGTGACGCTGAGGTGTGTCAGGAGAGCAGGCAGTGCTCACAACGGTGTGTGCGGTGCACTTATCCTTCTGTGTGCATTAAACACTGTTTTGTGCAAGAAAAGGAGAGGAGCATGTGTTTGGCTGGGCTGTTACAGGCCTAAAAACACCTTTGGGACCAGATAGGAGGTGGGTAGATTGGGGCGGGGACAGAGAGGGATGAAGATAGCAAGAAGAACTTCCCCTTATCTTTCACGTTTCTTGAGGCTTGAACCACACGCGTGTATCACTTATTTTTAAAATTTATCAAAGAATTCTAAAGCGAAAAGAACAAGAGAGGTGTTTCAGGGCCATGGTCCTGTGGTGAAGGAGCCTCTTCAACCTGTCAGGGCTAAGCAAAGGCGGGGAGCACCAGAGTCGCCCCTCACCCAGACAGGTGCAGTCCCCCACCTTCCCCAAGAGCTAACCCTGGGGCACAGAGGCCTGGTAACTGGGGGCAACCGCTGCCCTCATGGTTGTCCTAGCAACAGCGATGCTCCCACCCTCGGGTCTTCCCTGGAAGTCGTCCTCGCCACCTGTACTTGCATCACTGACGTTTAGGAAGGAGCCTCAGGGACCTGCCCTTCGTCCGAACTCGAGGCCCGCAGACCTGGAGCGCTGTGGACCCGGGGCCATCAAAAGCCACTGCGTGGCCAAAGACCTGCCGCGCCCCACCCCAGAGTCCCCACCACCCCCGGGAGCAGGAGAGCTCAGCAGGTCCTTGGTGGCCCCAGTACTGAACATAAAACACAACTTTCTGATTTTTCACATCGTAAGATGCTTGCCCGACATAATCGGCCCCTCTTCACCAGGAGCAACCTCGAGTTCAGACAGCTCAGGGCCCCTGCACTGCGCAGGGACGCACAGCCACCTCCCGGGCCAGGGCTGCGCAGGCTCCATGAGTGCAGGAGCCTGTGGGCCTCAGCAAGCAGTGCACTCACGGTGTTCACGGCAGGTCAGTCGGAAGCGGGGTGCTGACAGCAGAGGCCCCGCCGGGGGGGACCCTCAACCCTGACCTGAGCGGTTCCATCACCCACCCACGTGCGAGTACTCGATTTCCTGTCCAGCTCCCCATTTTCCCATCACTGTGCTGCGCCCCTCCCAGAGGGGACGCCACCTTCTTATGGCCTGTCATCAAAGCAGCTGTAGAAGGAACCCAGGAGAGAAGCAGGTGTTTGGAAGACGCAACTGAAATGTATAGCAGCGGGACAAAGGGTGGGAGGGGCTGGCGGAGAGCAAGGCTCTTCCAAGGCTGCTCCGGTTTGGGTATAATGGTAATGTCTTAATTTTATTTACTTGTAAGGCAGAGTAAGAGAGAGAGGAGAGAGAGGAGAGGAGAGAACTTCCACTACTTGGTTCACTCCCCCAAATGTATGCAATAGCCAGGACTGGACCCTACCAAAGCCAGGAGCCAGGAACTCCATCCAGGTCTCCCACATGGGTGCAGGGGCCCAAGCACTTGGGTCATCTGCTGCTTTCCCAGGTGCATTAGCAGGGAGCTGGATGGGAAGGGCAGCCCAGGACTCAACTGGGTGTTCGGATACCGGATATCGGCACTGCAAGCAGATGCTGAACCTGCCGCACCACAACACCCTCCCCTGGACACGGTTCGTCGTTCCCTGAAAGGCTCATGCCGGGGTGCTGGGAAGTGGGGTGGAAGTGGGTCTGGGGTCTCCACCCTCACGAGTGGGCCCATGCTCTCTCCACGCAGCTGGCGCCTGGCCACGCCCACATCTCTCTGGCTCCCTGGCTCACCTGCGTGCCCTCGGCATGCTGGGTTGCTCTTCCGCATCTCATGCCCTTTGGACCTGCCAGTCACCAGAACTGAGAGCCAAAGAAGCGTCTTTAGTTTATAAAGCACCGGCCATGGGTATTTAGCTCCAGAAACACAAGACAAAGACAAAGGGCGAGTACTCTCCTCCACCAAGAATAGATAATTTATACATTTATGTGTCTCTTCACAAAATGTAAACTTGGTATGCAAAACCTTCTATTCCCCAGTTAAAGTGTTGTAAAGTATATAATTCAAACACATTAAAATATCAAGTAGAATGGTTACACCATCTTTTTTAAAAAAGTTTTTTTTATTTATTTGAAAATCAGAGTTACATAGAGAGAGAAGGAGAGGCAGAGGCAGAGGGAGAGAAAGAGATAGAGAGAGAGAGAGAGAGAGAGAGAGAGAGAGAGAGAAGTCTTCCATCTGCTGGTTCACTCCCCAGTTGGCTGTAATGGCCAGAGCTGCACCGATCTGAAGCCAGGAGCCAGGAGCTTCCTCTGGGTCTCCCATGTGGGTGCAGGGGCCCAAGGACTTGGGCCATCTCCTACTGCTTTCCCAGGCCATAGCAGAGAGCAGGATCAGAAGTGGAGCAGCCAGGACTCGAACGGGCGCCCATATGGGATGCCGACACTGGAGACGACAGACAGCTTTACCCGCTACGCTACAGCACCGGCCCTATGCCATCCTTATAAACGTGCCCAGTGAGAGCCAATTGCAGGGAGTCGACAGCCACACTTAGGCTTCTGTAAGAAACAGGCGAGCAAGCTTTTCCTCAGCCGTTGGGAACTGTCTGTGCACTCCAGCCACAGCCGGGCAGGAAGAGGGCAAAGCCGACCGGCAGTCTGCGTCCCAGCCCTGGCCGGAGACAGGATTCCCACGACGGGGCTGTGTGGGCACTTCAGGGAGAGGCCAAGGAGGGCCTGGGCGGGGCGGCAGGGAGCCGGGCTGAGTCTGACTGGCTCAGTGAATCTTATCAGGCAGCAGTGGATAGAGGAGGTTACAGTTTTAATTTGCTTTCCACGCTAATGGGAAACAAAATTATACTAACCTCCTGTTGCGCCATCACAAAGTGAATCAACACCCACTTAGCACCCCACACTTTCTGGACCACAGCCTGCCCTGGGCGCTCGGTCAGCATCTCCCGGGCTGAGACCCAGCTGCCTGTCCCACGTCATCACCCGGGACCTCACGGAGCAAGATCTGTCTCCCGGCCTCCTCGGGTTGCTGGCAGAATCCATCTCATGGCGGCTGGAGGGCCCACGGCGCCTGTTTCTCAGTCTGCGCTGGACAGTCCTCCAGGTGCCCACGGCTCTCAAGAGTAAGTGTGGACAGTGCAGGCGCCCGGCCCCGAGACAGGCAGGGACTGGCCTGAGCACCCAGGCTCCAGTCCGGCAATACTTCAGCCCAGAGCTGTTGAGGTGGATTCATTCCTGAGAGGAGGAGCGTGGTGGGGGCAAGAGGCGCGGAGTCACCACACAGACCCCGGGAGTTGGGTGAAAGCAGGCCAGAGGCGAGCAGCCCGCACTCATTTATTTCAGTTGCTACAGCAGCTTATATAGCCAAGGCAGCCAATCCAGTCAAGGGGCGGTCTATGGTCTAACCAATCACACCCTGTTGCCAGGCAGTTTCTGTTGCCAGCAGCCATCTTGGCATGGCTTCATTCCACCACACAGAGCTGTGAATTTTTCTGGGGTCCCCAGCCGTGGTGGGGATGGGGCATGCAGAGAGATCCCACCTGCCCCAGGGCAACCATTGGGGGCCAGCTCACAACGGGTCCCAGGCTTCTGTCACCCCAGCTACCTTCCTGTAACAAGCCTGTGTCACATGACAGGTGTGACGTGGGAGGTGCTGGGTCTCACGGTGCCTGGCCTCTGCGGCTGGGTCTCTGCCACCAGGCAAGGCCAGGCCCTGCACCAGGGGCCCTGAGCAGGTCAGCCCGGCCAGGAAAGCTTCCCCTTCCATTAGTTCCAAATCCCCCACATGGGGAGCTCAGCGGCATCTGTGGGAGTGACAGCCCACTGGCCGGCAAGTTCCGCTGGGTGGCCGCGAAGCCCCAGACCATGTCCACTCAAGGGGAGGGGACCAACTCTGTATTGGTGGAGCCCTCTTTTGGTTACTATTTGTATGGTTAATTTTTTAAAAATATTTATTTATTTATTTATTTGAAAGGCAGAGGTACAGAAAGGCAGAGAGAGAGAGAGGTCTTCCATCCACTGGTTCACTCCCCAGATGGCCGAAATAGCCAGAGCTGTGCTGATCCAAAGCCAGGAGCCAGGAGCTTCTTCCAGGTCTCCCACATGGATGCAGGGGCCCAAGCACTTGGGCCATCTTCCACTGCTTTCCCAGGCCATAGCAGAGAGCTGAATCGGAAGTAGAGTGGCCAGGACTCGAACCAGTGCTCATATGGGATGCCGGCACTAAAGGTGGCAGCTTTACCTGCAATGTCACAGCGCTGGCCCAATCAATCAATCAATCAGAAAGCAAGCAAGCAATAAGGGGCCGGTGCTGCACTGTAGCAGGTTAAGGCTCCACCTGCAATGCCAGCACCCCCATGGGCACCAGTTCAAGTCCCAGCTACTCCACTTCTGATCCAGCTCCCTGTTAATGGCCTGGGAAAGCAACAGAAGATGGGCCAAGTGCTTGGGCCTCTGCACCTATGTGGGAGACCGGAAGAAGCTCCTGGCAGCCATTTGGGGAGTGAACCAGCAGATAGAAGATTCTCACTCACTCACTCAGTGTGTGTGTGTGTGTGTGTCCTTCTCTCTCTGTAACTCTAAGTAAATAAATAACCGAGTCCTCCCAAAGGCCCTGGCTTCTTCATGGAGCTGAACTAGAGGGAGCCAGGTGGGAGGCCAGACCCAGGAGGCGGGCACCACAACCTGGGCGGGAGCCACCAACAGTCACCAGCACTGCCGCCGCCCTTCCCAACACTGCAGTGCAAGGACCCCACCACTCACCTGGTCACTGGGAGCAGCTGGCAGCCAGGGCCCCAGCGGGCGGAGCAGGAGCCCCACTGCCCTGCGAAGCCGCAGGGGGAGATGGGAGCACAGAGAAGCAGCGGAGAGGAATCCTCTCCCGCTCTCCTGCAAGGGCCCAGGGAGGAGGGGCTGCCTGAGCCGGTAGCTGCCCGGACGCGGCAGAGATGGCGGAGAGCCGACCATGAGTCACGGCGTCTCTCACAGCCCTGCTGGTTCTGCGTGGGTCCTCCCTGCGCGGGCAGCACCGGCAACAGCTGGGCTCGTTACAAACGCAAGCCTCAGGCCGCCCCTGACACCTGCCCATCAGAACCCCCGTGCTGCAGCAGGCACAAGTGCTGATGCCGCAGGCCCGAGTTGGCACCCACTCCTCCAGACCACAGTCTGCAGGGTCACTCAGACGGGAGCTCCCAGCTCACCTGTCGCTCCTCTGAATTTACTCTGTGTGAAACCCTGATCACAGCTCCCTCCCACCAGAACACCAGAACACAACCTGTGGTCTCACGCATAGCATACGCAGAGTATACCCGTTCCATGCACTGTGTGTATGTTCCACCTTGTCTTAAAAGACATTTGAGGGGTCAGCGCTGTGGCGTAGCGGCTAAAGCCAATGCCTGCAGTGCCGGCATCCCTTACAGGCACTGGTTCTAGTCCTGGCTGCTCCACTTCCCATCCAGCTCTCTGCTATGGCCTGGGAAAGCAGTAGAAGATGGCCCATGTCCTTGGGCTCCTGCACCCACATGGGAGACCCAGAGGAAGCTCCTGGCTTTGGATTGGCCCAGCTCCAGCCATTGCAGCCATTTGGGGAGTGAACCTGCAGATAGAAGACCTCTCTCTCTGTCTCTACCTCTCTGTAACTCTTCCAAATAATAAAATAAATCTTTAAAAAAAAAAATGCGCTCCGCGCCAGTAAGCTCCGTCCCCAGGCAGCACTGCACCGCTTCAGTTGCTTTGTCGTTGTGCTTCACACACTGCGCTAAGTAAACACAGGCCTGCGTCCTCGCATTGACTCGGGTCTCAGAACGCGCCTGTGGAAGGCAGTATACACTCCTCTCCCTCGTGGGCCAAGCAGGCGCGGCTGCAAAGCGCCCGGTACAGCACCAGGCCCAGGCAAATGCCCCACAGCTGTCTCTCCCATAGCCATAGATGCCCGCTGGGCAGGTGCATGGGCCGGGGTCCAGCGCTATGACTTCAGGCGCCACTAGGTGGCGGTAATAGTACTAAGCGCAGTCACGGGTTAAGCAGGATCCTAGAACTCCAGGGTTGCGCTGGGACCTGGGATCCCTATTCATTCCATCGATCAACAAATAACCCGCGCAGCACCTGCTGAGCCAGGCTCCTGGGGGCTGCGTCTGACACTTCCCGCTACGCACGGCCTCCAAGCCCTTCAGTTCCAGAACTTTCCCTATCTCCTGACATGGCCAGTCCCCTTTGCTCAGAACCTCGAGTCCTTGCTTGGCCAGGGCTGGTGCTGGGCTTCCCTCACTGTCCTTGCAGACTCTGGGGAGAGCACGACCCCTCCTCAGGCAGTTCAGCGCCAGCCTCCCCCGCCCCCCATGTGTACAACCATGCTAGTCCTGGCCGCACGGCTCTTCTCTCTGAGGTCTCCTATCTACTGCTGGCCACCTGTCTTTGCTTACCGAATCCCACCGGTGGGGTGAGCGTTGGCAATGGTTATACTGCTGTTTGGGCCGCCTGCACCGGCGTCAGAGAGCCTCCTTTAAATCCCAGCTGCTCCACTCCCCAGCCAGCTTCAGTGCGCACCCTGGGAGGCAGCAGTGGATGGCTCAAGGGCTCGGGCCTCTGCCACCCGTGCGGGGACCTGGGTGGAGCCCCAGGCTCCCGGCTTCAGCCTGGCCCAGCCCTGCTGGTTGGGGCATCTGGGAAGTGAACCGGCGGATGGAAGACAGGTCTGTCGCTTTGCCTTTCAAACAATGAATGGAGACACTGCCTGTGCTGGCGTCCAAGTTGAGCCCAGTCTCTCTCCCACCCTGCAGGACAGCGCTGTCCTGCCCCCTCACGGCCGGGCCCCTACCACGTTTAAGGAGGGCTCAGAGCAGGTTCCTCCCAAACCCCTGCCCCCATCCTCTCCCTGGGTTTCCATCACCCCTACCCTAACCCGGGACAGAGCCTCCCGCCCCCTTCCCCGCCAGCGACGCAGCCAATCCCCCAAGCCTTCCCTAGTCCCTGTCAAATGCAAATAAGAGCTTGTCAAATGCAGATGGAGCAGGCCCCCTGCGGCTCGGTTCCCAGAGGAGGGGGCTCTCAGGGCGGCTCAGGTGTCTGCAGCCAGCGACTGGACCGCTCCGAGAGCGAGAGAGGGAGGGCATCGCGCTGGGGAGGGCACTGAGCCTGGGCGGGACGTTAGCTCCCACTGTGGGGTCCCCGTGTCCTCGCTGCCAGCCCCCAGGGCCGAGCTGCTGACCCTGGCCCGGTGGCCTGTGTCCTTCCGCTCAGCCTGCTGGCGGCTTCACCCGCCCCAGTTCACGGTTTCATCTTTCAGCTCCGGACCCAAATACCCGCGAGCCTCTGGGCACTCCCGCCTGGGTGCCGCGTGCACCCTCGGGGTCAGCGGGCCTAGAGACCGGCTCAGGCAGGTTTTGGCCTAGCAGGTGTGACCACCGCAGGAGCGCCAGGCTCAGTCCCCGGCCCCTGACTCAGTGAACCGCTAAGGAGCTCCACAGGAGGCGCTGACGAGGGCGTTCAGACCTGGACTGAGTCTGTGGCCCTCTGCCAAGCGTCTCTAACTTCCATGTCCCCACCGCTCTCGCTTTCTGAGACCTACCCAGCACTGGCTGTGCGCCAGGCACCATTCCAAACCCGGCCGCGCCGCTCCATCATCCTCACAAGCCTGGGGGGCAGCTCCCCTTTCCGCCTGCTTCACAGAGGAGCACCTGCCACACGGAGAGGTTAAGTGGCTGCCCCAGACCCCGAAGCCCCAGGCCCCGCACCCCGACCTGCGCAGCCCAGACCTGACTTTCTAACTCCCCAGGGTGGGGCTGGGGGTTGTGCAGCGACGTGGCACAGTGGGTTAAGCAGTGCTGCCATCCCATATGGGCGCCAGTTCAAGTCCTGGCTGCTCCGCTTCTGATCCAGCTCCCTGCTAGTGCACCTGGGAAAGCAGTGGAGGATAGCCCGAGTGCTTGGGCCCCTGCACCCCCGTGGGAGACCCGTCGTGGCCATTTGAGGAGTGAACCAGTGTGTGGAAGAGCTCTGTCTTTTCGCTTTCTTTTTTAAAAAGTGGCACACAGCCACTCACCCACAGGTTTCACACACAGATTCTATGTGAAAATAAGAAGCATCATTGAGACATCCATGGATGTTCCTCTCCTGATTCTTATATGGTTACTTTGTAGCAAAAAGAAGGACAATTTTGTATCAAAGGAAAACTTCACACTCATTCCGGGCGCACGCAGTCCCCGGCAGACGTGCAGGCACTAAGTCTGAGAGGGTCTCCCCTCGCACTCAGAGCATCTCCCGCGGACACAGCTTCTGTGTGCAGTCAGCAGAGGATCCAAACCCTGGAGCCACTGGGCCCAACTTGATTCCGCCTTTAACTCTAGCACCGTTCTCTGTAATCTCTCTCTGTTTTACTGTAAATGTTACAGATGCAGGTGGGGGTGGGGGCACCGGCACTGCTAAGTCACCGTCTGGGACCACTGCATTCCCCAACCAGAAACGGGTGGGACAGGGTCTCGTTTCCTCGCAAGAATTGACGTGACAGCGAGAGGACTGGCCAGCAGGGTAGCAGGTGCAACGGGGCAGGCATCCGTCAGAACGGATGGACAGGATCTGCGGGTGTCCACTCACTCCGGCTGGGGAGAGCCAGGTGATGTGGTTACTGGAGAGAACACCGGGCAGGCCAGGCGGGCGGCTGGGGAGCGCTGAGTGCGGTCTGCACTCAGACGGGCTCAGGGCGAAGGGGTCCAGTTCTCTCCATTTCCCCTTCCCCTCCTCCGCCAGGACACCGATGGCCCAGTGCGCATCAGGCGCAATCCCTCCCAAGGGTCCACTGCCCGGGGAGCCCATGGGTGCCAGGCTAGGGGCCGTCCTCGGGCGCCGGCTATGAGGCTTCTCCTGGGGAGCTCGCCTCGGGGGCGAGGCTGAGACCACCTGGGCGACTTCAGGCACCGCTGAGGCCCGCGCACACGCCGGCCGACTTCCAGCTGCTGCCCCGGGGTCTGGAGCTCGGCTCCCCCTCATGCGCGCGAGGGACACCCGGGCCGAGTCCCCAGGCCCCGCTGCGGCGCGCTCCCGGGAGCTACACCCGCAGTGGAAGAGCCGCTCGCTGCCTCTCAAATGAACGCTGCAGCCAGCAGACCCAGGAAGCTCCAGTGCAGGAGTGACCCCGTCCTCCGTGGGGGGTGAAACCAGGCGACACCGTCCCGCGGACCCCAGGGAGGCCGAGCCCGCCTGCGGGGAGGGCCGCGCCACGCCCGGGCCCCGGCCCCCGGCCCGGGCTGGTCAGTCCCAGACGCTGGGGCCTGCGGTGGCCAGGGTCACCGGGGCGGCGAGAACCCCCTGCCCCCTGCCCCCGGCCCGGGCTGGTCAGTCCCAGACGCCGGGGCCTGCCGTGGCCAGGGTCACCGGGGCTCCCGACGACGCCGGCCCGGGCTGGTCAGTCCAGACGCCGGGGCCTGCCGGGGCCAGGGTCACCGGGGCTCCCGACGACGCCGGCCCGGGCTGGTCAGTCCCAGACGCCGGGGCCTGCCGTGGCCAGGGTCACCGGGGCTCCCGACGACGCCGGCCCGGGCTGGTCAGCCCCAGACGCCGGGGCCTGCCGTGGCCAGGGTCACTGGGGCGGCGAGAACCTCCGGCCCTGGCCCCGGCCCGAGCTGGTCAGTCCCAGACGCCGGGGCCTGCCGTGGCCAGGGTCACCGGGGCTCCCCGACGACGCCGGCCCGGGCTGGTCAGTCCAGACGCCGGGGCCTGCCGGGGCCAGGGTCACCGGGGCTCCCCGACGACGCCGGCCCGGGCTGGTCAGTCCAGACGCCGGGGCCTGCCGGGGCCAGGGTCACCGGGGCTCCCGACGACGCCGGCCCGGGCTGGTCAGTCCAGACGCCGGGGCCTGCCGTGGCCAGGGTCACCGGGGCTCCCGACGACGCCGGCCCGGGCTGGTCAGTCCAGACGCCGGGGCCTGCCGTGGCCAGGGTCACCGGGGCTCCCGACGACGCCGGCCCGGGCTGGTCAGTCCAGACGCCGGGGCCTGCCGGGGCCAGGGTCACCGGGGCTCCCGACGACGCCGGCGCCCCGCGGGGAGCGGCCGGAGGGCCGAGCAGCGGCGCCCGGGAACGATCGCGAAGCTGGGCCGCGCGCCAGGGAGACGCAGGGGCGGAGACGAGCCCGGGGCCCGCGCGCGCCCGGCGCGACGTGACCGCGCTGCGGCCGCGCCCCCACGCAGGCCGCGTGACGCGCCGCTCACGCGCGAGCCTGCGCACGGCCCCCCGCGGGCGCGGACGTGCGGTGACCAGGGAGGGGAATGGCGGCCGGGACGTGGCGGCCGCAGGCCGGCCACCAGGGGGCAGCCGAGCGTCTGCGCCCCGCGGCCGGCTGGAACCGGTCTGGCCGGAAGCCGGGCGGGGCCTCCACTTCCGCCGCGACGCGCCACGTGGCCGACGGCTCTGCGGGAAAACAACAAGATGGCGCCGGCGGCTGCCGCGGCCCCGCAGGGCGGTGTCCGGCGTGGGGGCAGGGCGAGGCGGGCGGGGGCCTCTGTCCGCCGAGGAGGAGCGGGCGGCGCCCACTTCCTCCTCCCCGGGCGGCGGCGAGCCCGGCCCAGGGCCGCCCTTCCCGCGGTCCGCTCGGGACGCGCCTCCTCGCCGCCGGGGTTCAGCTGGAGGCGGCGGGGCGGCCACGTGCCCGCCCGCGGCTCTGCCGGGTCCGCTCGCCCGGGGGCTGCGCTGACCGCCGCGGGGCGCGGTGCTGTTTCTCTGATAAACTTGTACCGTAGGTGAGGTCGTAGGTTAGAGTCCATCAGGTTTGTGAGCCGGAAGGCCGCGCCCTGTGGGCCTCCGGCCGTGCCTGGCCACACCTGGCTGCCCGCCGGCCATCAGGGTACCTAGCCGCACCCCTTGAACGGGGTAACAGCCCGGGACAGGGTGTGTCCACCGCTCTTCGCCCTGGCCTCTTACCCTGCGCCTGCAGGGCGTGGCCGTCACGCTCACCGGGCCTCCAGCTCTGCTCTCCCCGGCACCCCTGAACACCCCGAACACCCCCGAACACTCCCGAACACCTGAGCACCCCCGAACACCCCCGAGCACCCCTGAACGCTCCTAAACACCCCCGAACGCCCCGAACACCCCTGAACACCCCCGAGCACCTGAACACCCCCGAGCACCCCTGACCACCCCCGAGCACCCCTGAACGCCCCCGAGCACCCCTGAACACACCCGAACACCTGAACACCCCCGAGCACCTGAACACCCCTGAACACCCCTGAACACCCCCGAGCACCCCTGAACACCCCCGAACGCCCCCGAACACCTGAACGCCCCTGAACGCCCCCGAACACCTGAACGCCCCTGAACACCCCTGAACACCCCCAAGCACCCCTGAACGCCCCTAAACACCCCTGAACGCCCCTAAACACCCCTGAACGCCCCCGAACACCTGAACACCCCTGAACGCCCCCGAACACCTGAACGCCCCTGAACGCCCCCGAACACCTGAACACCCCCGAGCACCCCTGAACACCCCCGAGCACCCCTGAACGCCCCTAAACACCCCTGAACACCCCCGAGCGCCCCCGAACACCCCTGAACACCCCCCAACACCTGAACACCCCCGAGCACCTGAACACCCCCGAGCACCCCTGAACACCCCCAAGCACCCCTGAACGCCCCTAAACACCCCTGAACGCCCCCGAACACCCCTGAACGCCCCCGAACGCCCCCGAACACCCCTGAACGCCCCCTGAACACCTGAACACCCCCGAACACCTGAACACCCCCGAGCACCTGAACACCCCGAAACACCCCTGAACACCCCCCGAACACCTGAACACCCCCGAGCACCTGAACACCCCCGAACGCCCCCGAACACCCCTGAACACCCCCTGAACACCCCGAAACACCCCCGAACACCTGAACACCCTGAAACACCCCTGAACACCCCCCGAACACCCCAAAACACCCCCGAACACCCCTGAAACACCCCTGAGCACCTGAACACCCCGAACACCCCGAACACCCCTGAGCACTGTGCTCTCCCGCTCGGCCCCACCCCTGCAACCCTGGGCCTCTCTGCCCCTGTGGCTGACACCCTAGGGGCACCCAGGGACTTTGGGAGCCTCGGGTGGCTGGTTATCCCGTGTGTTGTTACACAAATTAAACGTGGGATTTCCCTACTCCATAACTAAGAGCCTGATTGGGACCAGCACCTCCGGCCCGGTACTGCGCTGGCGGCACCGCCCTTACCCCTGATTCTGTGGGGAGAAGCGGAGGATTGTAAATCATACATTCTTGTGTTCTGATCGATACGAATTGGTGTTCAGTAAATACCAGCTTCGATTAAGTAAAGACTCCTTTCATTGTAACCTGGTAACTAGTTAACCTTTAACTAGTTTGCTTCTGTGTATAGGTGGCTACCAAAGAACCAACTGCTGGAGTTTTCCCAATGTGCAGCAAGCATGTGAACTTTGGCGTTCTCTAAAATTACCCAAATGTAAATGAACATTTGGGTTTATTTTTTTAAAGATGGTTAAAGCTTTTTTTTTTTTTTTTTTTGAAAGGCAGAGTTAAAGAGGGAGAGCTAGAGAGACAATGAGATCTTCCATCTGCTGGTTCGCTCCCCGACATGGCCACAGCGGTCAGCTGGGCCGGAGCCAGGAGCTTCCTCCCGGCCTCCCACCTGGGTGCAGGGGCCGAGCACTTGGGCCACCCTCTGCTGCTTTCCCAGGCCACAGCACAGAGCTGTAAGGAAGTGGAGCAGCCGGGACTCCAGCAGCCATCACAGCCTGCCTCAGCTCTATTAGCTGCCTGCAATCTGTTCTGGATCTCCGATCAGCCCTCCCCCACAGGAACGACAATGATGGCCGGGACCTAGTAGTGCTGTTTCCCCCAGCTTAGTGTTCAAGGCACTTGGACAGTCCCAGGCAGGAAACTTCAGAGTCTGCCATTGAAAATCAAGCCATTTGCCGCAGGATTCCTTCATTCTCCCAAAATTATTTAGAGAACACAGAACAGTAAAATATGATCAAGTCACACCTAAGGGGAAGATGTCAATTGGCAAGAAATACGTGATAATTAAGACCGTCTCAGAGAATGCAACCCTTTCCTTTCTCTTAAATGAAGTTTTTCTAATTACCTTACTTGGAACAAAATACATCCTGCTAGGATGGAGAACACGGCGTGCTAAGAAAATGTATTTGAACGGACTGGGAGCTTTAAGAACTACCTATGTGGGAATCATTATTATCAAATGACCATCTTCGTTGAAAGAGAGGTGGAGAGGGAGAGAGATAGTCCACCCACTGGTCACTCCCAAAGTGGCTTCACCAGCCAGGGCTGGGCCAGGAACACGTGGGTGGCAGGGGCCCAGGTACTTGGCCATGCTCTGCTGCCCCCGAGTGCGTTAGGACACCCTTCCTTGTAGTGACAGTAGCTGGTGCACAGGTCCATCTCCTGGCTACCATATTTAAAGCCACTTCAGAAGGCCCAAGGCTGCTAAGCGCTCTGGGTCTACAGATGCGGGCAGTAAACAGGAGGCGCCGAGCTCTTTTTCCTTTTAGCTATCCCAGCACTGTGCATCTGAAATTAAAATCTGTTACCAGAGTCACTGTGATCTTTTCAGAACAGCTCTAGACGTGTTCATCAGTCAGATTTCATAGCTGATAACCCAGCAGAAACTGGATGGCTGTTTTCCGGTTCAGTTCTTTTAAAGGATAATTGCTGTGAACAGCGTCTGTGAGCCATAGCTCTTAGAAGTTTATCTCCCAGGAGCTCCAGTTACTGTCTGCGCTGTAGCAGGAAGAAGGGCAGGGGAGGAGAATTGATCTCGACGGTCTTTAAAAACGCTTCCAGTTCCAGGCAGTTACTACCCAGCAATGAAAGGAAGGGCCTTAAAGCTCGCCCCTTACCCCGCCCTGCCAGAAGGAAAGAGGCCATCTTTGGGTCACTTCATGGCCCAGGCTCTAGGCCCCAAGTCTTGGCCCCTAGTTTGCCGCACGTGGCCTATTCCAGCAGGATCAGTGTTCTCAGGGCCTACCCATCACTCTTTCCTAGTCTGCCCCAAACCTCCCCCACCCGTCACACAGCCCGGGCTCGTTCCTGGTTAGGAACTGGGCCTTGGACAGGCGCAGGGGGCAGCAGCAAATTGGGCTGCCAGTCAGAAAGCCCACACCCCGTCTCTGAGTCCCCACCACTGGGCTTCTGAGTCCAGCCTCCTGCTAATGCATCCTGGGAGGCCACAGATGATGCCCAAGTGCTCGAGCTCCTGCCATCAGCCCAGCCTGGCCCAGCCCTGGCTGTTACAGGTATTTGGGGAGTGAGCCAGTGGATGGAAATTCTCTCTCTCTCTCCCTCTGTCACTCTGCTTTTAAAATAGTTGAATCGCTTCTCGGCCTTTAGGCTAAGATCAAGTGTAGTAAAATAGTTGAAAACAGAAGACCTGGAGTTTGGGAGTGAGAGGAGGCCAGAGTGACGTCCAGTTCTGTTATCACCAAACTGTGTGACCTCAAGCAGGTTACCATCTCTGGCCTCAGTTTCCCTCCCTGTAAACTGGGAATATGTCCTTCCTTGTGGTGAGGATCAAATGACGGACAATACAAAGTTCAAAATGCCTGGCGCAGATAGCAGCTCTCAGTGACGTCACAGACGCTCCGCGCTCCTGTCTCCTGAGCCGTCATCTCTGGCCGTAGTGGGCCTTCTCCTCAGGCCAGCACCTCCCAACCAGTCTTCCCTGAGCCGCCAGGGTCCTGTGTCTCCCCTGAGTGTGTTCTTGGGCTTCTTATCTGCTTGGTGACCCCCGCTCATTCATGGAGACTCAGCTCAAACTTGATGGTAGGACAGACCGATTGCGCTCAGTGTCAGGACCGACGTGGGTGCACCAACCCAGGTACCCACCCAGTCTGCCCCTAGGGATCTGTCCTGTGTGCGTCACACGGGGGCAAGAATCCATGCAGAGATGCTCTGTGACAGGAAAGCCTGCACAGCCCTGCAGGTTCCGGGAGGCACTGCCTCACCCCTGCGGGGCTCTTAGGGGAAGGAGCCGCTCCTGACGCTGTGTGACGTGGGGCGGGGTGATGGTATGAAAAGCTGAGTAGCAGGTGTGTCTTCATGTAGAGAGGAAAGAGGGGCCATACTTGTATTTCTGGGAGGGGTGGGGATCCGCCCCTGCGAGTGTAGACAGCCGGATACCGCACTCACGCCAGTCAGACTCGCGTTTCCGATAAACAGTGCTGTCTTTGCAGCACGGTCCTCACTCAGAGTGCTGGGTGCCTGGAGTTCCAGTGTGACCAGGCCGTTCTGTGATTGCGCTCGGGACAGCGAGCGAGCCCGCGGGAGGCCTGTGTGCGCTGCGGGCTCGCGGAATTCGCTTTCCCCGCCTGTGCTAGGGTGGCGCGGGGCTCGCTCCGATTTTTTCCAGAAACTCGTATTTTCCCATCAGAGTCCGCTCGGTAGTCTGGGCGCCTCTCAGCCCCTCCCCCAACGGCTCTGCTCTGCAGCCCCCGGCCCAGGGGAGCCCCCTCCGCGCCCGCACAGGCCGGGAGGCCCCGCGGCCCAGGCTGCCCGCATCGTCTCCCTCCCCGCAGAGCGATGGCGCCGCGCGCGTTCCCGGCCGAGGCCCAGCCCCCTGCCTGCTGCGGCCCCCGCGTCTCCACCCGGGAGGGTCGCAGCCGCGCGCAGCCACTGCCCCGCGGCGGGGACCCTGCGGTTGACCCTGCGGTAGACCCTGCTGTAGCCCCCGCGGTGGCCCCTGCGGTTGACCCTGGGGTTGACCCTGCGGTCGTCCCCACGGCGGGGTCCCTGTGGTAGTCCCCACGGTTGACCCTGCGGTTGACCCCCGCGGTGGCCCCTGCTGTGGCCCCTACGGTTGACCCTGGGGTTGACCCTGCGGTGGCCCCCGCGGTGGTCGCGAGCGGGGCGCGGGGGTCGCGGGGCCTCGCGCTCGGTTGTCGCCGCGGGGCGGCCGGTGACTTGGGCCCTGGGCGTCGGCGGCCCGGGCGGGAGCGGGGGAAGCGCAGAGGGCGTCCCCGCCGCGAGCACGGGGGTGTGGGCAGCGCTTGGTCTCCGTTCCCTGCGCTCCCACCCTGCGGGACCCGGCGACACCTGGTCCCCGCGCCCAGCCCCGGTCCCTGCCGCACGGCCGACATTTTAGGGTTTGGGGTTTCGGGGTTTTTCTTTGTGCCTCGGGCTTTCCCTTAACTTGGCTTTGAGGAAGCCCACTCATTCCAGCACTTTCTACCCAGAACAGGAGGGCGGCCACCCCGGGAACCAACTTTAAACCGAGCCTGCGTCTTCCCTTCAGGGAAACAAAATGGAGGCCCCGCCGGCCGCCTGGGCGTCCCGAGGCCGCGCGGCGCCTTTAAGAGCAGCCGGGTAATTTTCCACAGCCCCCGCCGGCCGCCGACGCGGGGGGCGGCCAGTGCGGCTGCGCGGTGCGGCGCGCCCGTTGCCTGGAGACGGCCCCGCCCCCACCTCCGGGCGCTCCCGGGCCCTGCGGGGACGAGGCCGGCCGAGTGCGGCGTGGACGCGAGCGCGCTCGGCAGCTCCCCGCGACCCCTTCCAGCCCAGGGCAGCTCCCCGAGGCAGGGTGACACCCCGCGGCCTCTGCGCGTCCGACTCGGGGTTTCCTGTAGAGCCTGCCCGGGGCGCAGAGACCGCGTGGTTGTGGCCGGCCCAGCACCCGCCGGCGGGCCTCCCTGCGACGGCCGAGGCCCGGGGGCCGGGGGCTCTGCCCGTCCGCGAGTGGCCGCTCAGGCGGGGCCCAGACCTGGCCCGCACAGGCGGACCGGGAAGGGGTTCCCGTCGGGTGCGCAGCGCGCGGCCCCGAGACCCCGGGGTGTCCCCGGGGAGAGCACTGGCCCCTCGGTCCACGCAGTTCACCCGATTCACCCTGGCAGCCGGCTGTCTGGGCCAACAGCGCTGCTCCTGGGAGACGTAAACGTGTATTTCTGACCCGGAGTTGGTGTGCAGCTTGGAGCCGGGGCGGAGACGGCCTGCGGGAGGCCCGGGGCGCTGCGCAGAGCCCGCCTCGCAGAGGGGCACAAAGGACTTGCCTTAGGATTTCCTAAAGCGAATGCTGGGGCCTGGGAGAGGTCCGGGTCCCTGCGTGCTTAGAGACGCGGCACCAGCTCCTTCCAGGCTCGCCGGGCGGCCCCACCCCGTCCACACCCGCCGTCCTGAGTCCGATGCGGGAGCCAGACTCCAGGCTCCAGTCCTCCGGTTGGATTCCAGCTCTCACTTCTGGCTTCTCTGAGGTTAAACCTGGTTCCCAGAGGGCGCCGAGGTGGTCTGGGGGCTGCGGCAAGGCCGGGAGAACGGCCCCAGAAACGCCAGGCCCCACCAGGCTTTGACCTTGAGCCGTCCTCCGAGCTCCGCGGGCCTGTAGCCCGGCCTTGGAGAGGCCTGGCAGGGAGGCCCCTCTCCCCGCTGAGCTCTGGAGTGGGGCCAGCCGGTGCTGCCGCTCAGCCCGGACCACTTCCCCTCCTGCTGCCCGCCGGCCGGCCCAGCTGCGTCTCATTTGGTTTCCCAGGGCCCTCAGTCCCCCTGGTAATTCTGCCACTCAGGCGTGGTTACCTTGTGTAGTCCTGTTTAGTTTTCTAGTCCACAGACTGACTTGATAGGCAAGAAGTACCCACGGCAGAGCAAGTTCTGAGGTCGCAGACGGGCCTGCAGGCCCAGCCCAGCCACCTCAATGATGAGTACTCCTCGAAAATTCGTTTTTCAGGGTTTGAGATCACCTTTCATTTGGCTACGCGTGAGGGGCTTTGAGGTCTCTTGCGGAGAGTCAGATTTGGCCAGCCTGGGCCGGTCGGCGCAGGACAGCGGGGCCTGGAACAGAGCTCGCCGCCGGTGCTGCCCCAGCCTCCGCTGTTCCTGGAGCTCCCCACTGACCTGCCGTTGTACTGAGTCTGATCAAAACCATTCTCCGTGTCAAAGAAATCAAGACCAAGGCCTCTTGTGCGAGGCGCGTGGAGGAGCCGGTTTCCTAGTGGACATGAGCAGTTGCCTGTGCTGTGTCGCATTCCTCCCTGTGTCTCTCTCTGTTAGGTCAAACCTGTGCCTGCCCCCATGTTCCTAGCATCCAGGTGCTCTATCAACGTTACCTTCCCGGTCCCTCTATTTGGTTTTTGACCCTTGGGGTAGTTCCGGCTGTTTGGGGTGGCAGGCAAGAGTGAGGAGAACCAGACCTGCCACACACTGGGCTAAGCCACGCCCTGCCACACTGGCACCCCACCTGGGAACCGGTTTGAGTCCTGGCTGCTCCACTTCTGATTTAGCTCCTTGCTAATGCACCTGGGAAAGCAGTGGAAAATGGCTTCAGTCCTTGGGCCCTTGCCCCTGGGTGGAGTTCCAGGATCCTGGTTTCAGGCTCGGCTGTTTCAGCCATTTGGGGAGTGGACCCACAGATGGAACATGTCTGTCTCTCTGTCTCTCCCACCCTCTCTCTGTAGCTCTGCCTTTCAAATAAATAAATAAACCTTTCAAAAAAAGATTTTAAACCTTTTACCCAGAGTTCCCAAATAACCACCTTTAACCAATCTTTCATTTCAGCCGGACGTCTCTACTACTGTTGCTGCGTTGTGGTTGCACGTGCACACAATATTGAGATTCTGGCGGCCAAGGTCTTGGTAACAGCCGGTGAGAGAAGTCCACAGGCACAGAGCACACACGATGCGAGTTCGGTTCACGCAGGGAGTTCGCGTTTCAGAGTGTTCTCTGCGGCACCTGTGCCTCTCAGACGATGTTTGCCGGGTGTGAAGTGACACCTTGCCAGTAGGGACTCCATTTAGAGTGCTCGCGACTCCATCTTGAGAAAGCACCCACCCCCCCACGAGACTCTGGGGGGGTGATCTAAAAAACTCAGACAACAGCAGTCCACGACACCACACTTGGCAACCTGTATCACACTTGGCAAAGCATAGAAACGCCCTGGTATGATGGCTCAAGCTTAAAAACAGACAGGCTGCACCTGGGTTAATAAGACTACAATTTGTCTATGTCCCATATATGATTTAGGCCAATACCTGGATTAATGTTGATTATAATTGGAATTGTTAAGATTATAACTGTTTTGTCAAGATTATAATTGATACTCGTTTCCCATAGGCCTTAGGTCAGCTGGACCCCACTAACCATGGATTCCCCCGATCCTAGTAACCATGAATTCCCCTCCCGTCCTGTGGTTTTGCCTTTACAAACCCTGTTGCTTTGGGCTTCGTGGTCGAGAGTTCCTTAGGGCCCGAGGCCGCTCTCCACGCTGGCCATAAAGGGCCGACACAGTTCACCCGTGCGTGGGCTCCTCTGTCAGCTCTCGCTCAGGCACAACAGGTAGAGCTAAGCTCCGTGCAAAGGTTACCAACAAGAGAGCGTTGCTAGTCCTGTTCCACATCAGTGAGCAAATACTTTCTTCTCCCAACACCGCGAGACTCATCAGTTGGTGCCTGTGCCACATGGGTGCTGATGTTCTCACATAAATTTGACCAAGACAACGCCAGACATTAGTTTAATAAAGCTTGTGTTTTCAAGGAAGGATTTAAACTCTTTTCCCACAAATTCCCACAGTTGACAAGGATCCCATCCAGTTCAGCAGGACCGGGAGTCTCTGAACAGCGCCTGCTCACCGACGTCATCGCCGACGTGGGGGACGCACGCACACCAGGCAGAGGGCTCCTCCCTGCTGTGACAGTGTGGGCTAGAGCGCCTCGGCGTCCCCTGGGACCTGAAAACCACTATGACGGTGCTTGGCCAAGTTTAGTCCTAAATCTGAGGCCAATTTTCCCAAGTGGTGAGGTCAGGTAGGACAAAACAGCGCTGACTCCGACATCCCTGGCCCTGCAGTCCCCAGCTTTCCTGGTGCCCCAGGGTGCTGGACCAGGATTCCCCAGGGGTAGGATGCTCCAGGGAAATCCACGTGGACCGGGCCGCGCAGGAAGAACGGTCAGCTGTGCGGTGTGCCTTGGTCTGGGCTTGAGCAAACAAAGCAGGAGGAACCTGCGCCCTCCAGACACAGTGGGGGCCTGGGTGGCGGGGTGGGCGAGGGCAGGGAAGAGCCAAGCCACTGGGCACAGTGGGGCCGTCTCCTGGTCTCCAGCCACAGTCCTCCAGGGACTCCAGCCACGGCGCCTGTGTTGTGGTCCAAGGACCAGGAACTCCTCAGTGCCGGAGGAGGCTCCTGGGCAAACAGACTCCGTGCACAGGATGTCCAGGGGGCTGCTGTGGAGCGCTGCCCACGTCCTGTGGTTAGAGGTGAGAGATGGAAGCTTTGCTGGCTTCACGGACATGCTGGACGTGCTGCAGTAATCGTGCCCTGTCTGCAAAACGGGGCAGTGCCTAACCTTCCAGGTTTTCACTCGCTTCAAAGAGGGGAGTGCAAATATTTTGATATCTGACTTTAAGTTTACTGGCAATCGAAGAAATACATTGTTTGCTAAATTACAGCATAGATTTGAAAGACGGGGGGGGGGGGTAGGCAATGTTTGATTCTGATTCAGAATCTACCGGCGTCTCACACAAGCCCGGCACAGCCAAGCCAGAAATGTGAAGGTTACAGGCACCAAAACAGCCCTCTGCGGCCGCTCCCTCCCCACGGCCACGCTCTTCTCCGGCAACGGCAGTCCCCAACGGAACGACTTGGAATCCCCTCCCGGCTGTGACCAGCTTGCCCGGGAGTGTGCGCCCCTGCCCGCTAAGCTCCCGGATTGGACCCAGAACCTGGGTCTTGGGTCCACACTGCACTTTCGCCCTTTCCTTCCCACATGTATCCATTTCCCCCCACCACCTTCCTTTTTGAATGTTTTCCTTTAAACATCTAAGGACGCAGGCTGAGCCCTGGCGGGGGCTGGGGGAATGGGCAGTGAGCGCCGGCCCCCAGGCTCTGCCAGGCCGGCTGCAACCCTGGCAGGGCCCTGGTATGGAAACTCGAGGCGAGGCGCGATGATTCACCGCGCGCTGGCCAGGGCTGTGGACGGCTGGCTGTGGCGCGCACCGCTTCTAGGTAGCTACCAGAAAAGCACGGTCCGAATGTTCCTGTCCAAATCGCGAGCTCACGGTGCCGTGGACGTTCGGCCCGGCTTCTGGCAGAGAGGAGGCTGCGGGCCGCGGCCCAGGCCGTAAAGAGAGGGCAGGGGCCCCAGCCTGGAGGCACCGCGTGCGTGCGCAATCCTTTGTCCCCGTCCCCGGCTACCCGCTGCGGGAGGCGCGCGCTCCCCGGAGTGCCCGCTCTGCCCTGTGGTACAGAAACAGCCTTGCTTTTGAGCGCGGCGCAGCCTGCCGGCATGGAAACCCGAGCCGTGCTCCCCGCAGCCCCGGTGCTGCCGCCGCCCCCGGCCCCGGGCGGGTCCGCGGGCCTGGTCGCAGGCGGCGCCAACGCGGTGCCCGCGCGCGGCTGGCTCCGGGGACGCGCGGGGAGGCGGCGCGCTCCGCCCGGGTGTGTTCGGTCGTGTGCAGCGGCCAAGCTTCGACAAGGGCGCAGTGTCCCGGACACCCCCCCCTCCGCCCCGGGCGTTTTCTCCCCCCAGAGCGCCGAGTTCTCTCGGGATCTCGCTTCCTCCGGCAGCTCTGCTCTGAACGCACACAGACACGTGCCGCACAGACCCTCGCGGGCAGACCAGCGCAAGCCACGAGACGTTTCCTGACGCGCGCGAGTCGGCCCGCCCGCAGTCGTCTGTGGGTTCAGCGTGTGCGCGGACAGCCCCGCCTCCCGCCCTGGCGTCCCGTTTGCCAGCAGCGACAGTGAGCGCAGGCAGCCCCGGGCCCGCGTGTCGCCCCCCCGGGCCCGCGTGACGCCCCCCCCAGGGCCCGCGTGACGCCCCCACTCAGGGCCCGCGTGTCGCCCCCCGCCCCCGCTCAGGGCCCGTGTGTCGCTCCCGCTCAGGGCCCGCGTGAAGGCAGGGAGGACGCAGTTGTGTGGAGGGCCGCGTGCGGTCCCAGCCACGGGCGGGGGGGCCTCTGATGAGCGCCCCTGGAAGGCAGGCCCAGGGAGAGACGGTGTCCAGAGAGCGCAGCCCCGGGGTTGTGTTGCGGACGGGGGAAGAGTCCAGGCCTGCGGCTGGCAGAGCGCCCAGACTCAGCCTTGCCCAGTGTGGGCGGGGCGGGTCTTCTGTACCCCAGGGGATGAGGCCCGCGGGCCTCACAGAGGATGTGCTGGGCAGATCTGCCTTCCGTGGTTCAGTCCCCAACTGGATAGAAGAGCCAGGGCTGCCAGGCTGAAGCGGGGAGCCAGGAGCTCCATCAGGGTCTCCCACGTGGCAGGCAGGGATTCAAGCATTTGGACCATCTTTTTTTTTTTTTTTTTAAGATTTATTTTATCTATTTGAAAGAGTTACAGAGAGAGGTAGAGGCAGAGAGAGAGAGAGGACTTTCGTCCTGCTGGTTCACTCCCCAAATGGCTGCAATGGCGAGAGCTGGGCCAGTCCTAAACCAGGACCCAGGAGCTTCTTCCAGGTCTCCCGCACAGGGGCAGGGGCCCAACCACTTGAGCCATCTTCTACTGCTTTCCCAGGCCATAGCAGATGCCCCAGCCCGCGGGGTAATCAACTAGGACACGAGGAGGGCAGACCTGAATGGAGAGACAAACCAGACACGAGAAGGGAGACCAAGACAGTATTCTGATCAAGGTCTCCCTTTATTGGAGAAGGAGGCAGCTTATATAATACAAGGCAAGGATTGTAACAGTCGAGGGCAAGCAGGTGTCATCTCACAACATAGTTCAAAGGAATAATTTCACAGGAATCAGTATCAATTTGACAAAGGGAGTTACAGCGAGGACTCACAGCTACCAGACGTGCTTATCAAGGTACAAGAAAGAGAGCACTGAAGCCAGATGGCCAGGCGCTAACCACATCAGTGAGCTGTACACATGGAATTTTCTAGTGACTCCTCCTTACAGGAACACAGTTGAAGGTTAGTCTAAACAAAGGCCTACACAGGGAACCCAGCACAGTGGCTCCCAACAGCAGAGAGCTGGATCAAAAGTGGAGCAGTGGGGGACTTGAACCGGTGCCCCTATGGGATGCTGGCACTGCAGGCTGGGGCTCTAACCTATTGTGCCACAGCGCTGACCCCATTGGGCCATCATTTGCTGCCTCCCAAGTGCACTGGCAGGAAGCTGGATTGGAAGCTGAGTTGGGACTCTGTCAGGCACTCTGATATGGGATGTGGGCATCTCATGGAGCAGCTTAACCCACTGTGCCGATCTAACACCCGCCCTGATTTAACCATTGGTCGCATGCAAAACCACCCTCACAGACACATGCAAGGTCATCTTTGACCAAATACCTTGGCACTGCAGCCAAACCAAGTTGATACATAAAATTAACCCTCTCAGGGCCCACGCTACAGCGTATCAGGTAAGACCACTGCCTGCAGTGCCAGTATCCCATGTGGGCGCTGGTTTGAATCCCAGCTTCTCCACTTTTGATCCAGCTCTCTGCTATGGCCTGGGAAAGCAGTAGAAGATGGCCCAAGTGGTTGGGCCCCTGCGCCCGCGAGGGAGACCTGGAATAGGATCCTAGCTCCTGGCTTCGTATCGGCCTAGCTCTGGCTGTTTCAGCCATTTGAGGAGTGAACCAGCAGATGGAATATTTCTCTCTCTCTCTCTCTCTCATTCTTTCAAATAAATAAGTCTTTAAAAAATTAACTCTCTCAGGCTAAATATCCATTTTGAAAAATTCACTTGTTAAGGTGAAGAGATGTGGTGGAATGAGAAGGCCATGCCAAGATGGCCGCTGGCAAGCAAGCGTCAGTTACTCAGGAGTGGCATCAAAACCCACCTGGCAACGGAGCCTGCCTGGCAACAGGCTGTGATTGGTTAGGGCACAGACCGCCCCTTGACCAGATTGGCTGCCTCGGCTACATAAGCTGCTGCACCAACTGAAATAAATGAGTCTGTGGGCTGCTCGCCTGTGGTCTGCTTTCACCCGACTCCCGGGGTCTGTGTGGTGACTCCGGGCCTCTTGCCTCCACCATGTTCTTCCTCCCAGAATGAATCCACAGCAACAGAGAGATTGCTCACCAGGTTAAATAATAATATAAGAATATATTCTTATGTAAGAATACAAAAATGGGTAGCATGTACTCACTGCCTTGAGACCTCTTCTCTCTCTCTGTCTCTCTAGCTATTACCTTCTCTCTCTCTCCATCTTCTCTTGCAGTTTTGCTTGCTCTGTCAGCCCTGGCACTTGGAAAAGCCGTGTGTGGTTTTCCCAGACAACAGACAACAGCCCCGAGCTGTTCCGAAACCAACTAGTGAGGAGTGGGCAAGAGCTCAGGGCTCCTGCCTCTGGCCCTCCGTGCCCCAACTGTCTCAGGTCCTGTCTCAGCTTCTGAGCCCCAGAATCTATGGATTTTTTTTTTTAAAAAGACAATGACAGTTTTAACCACTGGATTTGGGGACAATCTGTTACACCGTAGATAACCGATGGTTAGCTTCCTGAGACACTACCACACTGTTTTCCACGTTGACGGCCCCACTCTGTCTCCTGCCACAGCACGGGGAGACTCAGGCTCTCCTTCAGAACCAGGCTCTGATGCTCTGGTCTCTCGGGGGTCCCGCTTGGGGCAGGCATGGGGCAGGTCCTCACTGTGGAGCTCATTTGCTTTCCCTGATGACACCGCATCTACTTTTTAAAAACATTTTTTAATGTGCATCTTAAAAAACTGTTTATTTGTTTTTATTTACCTGGAAGTTGAGTGGCGGGGGGAGGTGGGTGGGAGATCTTCCTGCTGGTTCACTCACCCAAGGCTTGCAACAGCAGGGGCTGGCCAGGCCTAAGCCAGGACTCAGGAACTCCATCTGGGTCTCCCATGTGAGTGACAGGGACCCACGTACTAGCGCCATCACCTGCTGTCTACCCAGGTGTGAATTAGTAGGAAGCTGGGTGGGAAGGGACGTGGGGCTTGGTCCCAGGTGCTCCAATATGGGACGCATGCATCCCAGGCAGCTGCTTAGCCCACTGTGCTGCAACACCTGCCGCCTGCATTTTTTGTTTTCAGATTATTTGTTTGAGATACAGAGAGACAGAGAGCGTTCCCATCTGCTGATTCACTCGTCAAACACGTGCAACGCCGGGGCTGGGCCAGGACTGGAACCAGGAGCAAGGAACTCCACCCAGGTCACCCAGCCGAGCCATCACTGCCGCCTCCCAGGGTTCTCGCTGGCAGGAGGCTGGAGTCTAGAGCCCGAGCCGGAGACGACACCCAGGTCCTTCAGTGTACGACATGGGTGTCCCAGCTGGCATCGCCACCAGCACACCTTTGACCAGAGATATCACTGCTCAACTTGGAGACCAGCTGGTTTGCCGTGTCACTTCATAGTCACAGCTCGCGACAAAGCCAATTCATCCTTGCTCCCAGTCTCCGAGACTTTGTGCTTAACACTTCCAGTTTGTTTTAAAACGACCGCTACAAAATGATTCTGTGGTGTTAACGGTGATCTGGATCCAGCAGGTTAGGAGCAGAAGCTGTCTGTGTGCAGATGTGGGACTCCTGATGTCACGCACACCGCCGCCCTTGCCAATCTGCCTCTACTGAGAAGCACTGTGGGCCAGGTCCGTCACACGTCTCCAGGTGTATTGCCACGGCAGCCCACGGGTACGTCACTGTGGCCTTCCTGTTCCCAGGAGACAGGTGCTCAGAGAGTTTAGGAAGCCTGGCTGTGACCACAGCTCATGTTGAACCCAATATCTTTTCATTTGATCTCAAACAGTTCCCCCTCCACACACACACCCCTTTCTAAGTTTATACCACCAGGTAAGGAAATACCTTTGCCCAAAGTAAACAGCGGGAAGCAACCCTTGAGGGAAGGGGAGAGCCCGGCTTCACTCTGGGCTCTGTCATCATCAGTGGTTTCCTGCTAGGCGGGTCCCTTGTCACGAGAAACAGGGGATGGGGTAGCTCCGCTCCAGCTCAAAGGTCGGTCTGCGCCAGGCTCTGCTCCGAGCACCTGCGAGTGGTTCTCCACGCCTTTCTACAGTGGGTAAACGGATGTGCAGAGTATCTCTCCCAACGCCACGAACCCACAGGTGCACAGCTGTGACTTAAACCCGGCAACGTGGCTCCAAGCCCACGATGCTGTGAGGTCAGGCGACGTTCACGGAACGCTGTTTTAGCCGTGACCTATGACCTCCTTAGCAGCTTTCCTCTGCCCCGTCCCTGCCCTCCCTTCCCAGTCGGGGATGAAGAAACTGAAGCTTGGGAATTTGTCTCGTGTGACTCCCAGTTCCCGGCCGTGGTGGGGCCGGGAGGGCAAGCTCAGAGCACCCAGGGCAGGTGATGCCCAGGGAGTGGGGCCGCAGCCCGGCTAAGCCCGCTCCACACTGCCGTCCACTGCTTCCTCCCTTCCTACCGAAACAGCTGTCTGCAAATCAGAAATCAGAAACCCAACGCCTAAAGGAAGCTCCCTGGGCCCTGGTGGTGGTGGCAGGGCCGGGGGCTCCCAGAACAGATCCAGGGCTGGCCGGGGTCCCCCCACCACAGCCATCAGTCTCTGGGAGTGGCAGCCTACAACCCTCCATGCCAATGCTGAGTTAATCACCAGGACTCACGAGTTAGCCAGGGGCTGGCCTGCGGCACAGCTGGTTAAGCCACAGCCATGTTGCAGCGTCCCAGATGGTGCTGGCTGGAGTCCCTGCTGTTCCACTTCTGGTGTGGGAATGTGGCTGGGCTAGCAGTGGAAGATGGTCCAAGTGCTTGGGCCCCTGCACCTACGTGGGAGACCCGGATGAAGCCGGCTGTTGCAGGTAGGGAGTGAACCGGCGGATGGAGGAGCTCTGTCTCCCTCTCTCTGTCACTCTGTCTTTCAAATAAACGAATAAATATGAGGAGAAGGCATCGCAGCCTGCGCCGTCAGCGCGCCGCGCCCAGAGCGTTTGCTTTTGTGTCTACTTTATTTTCAACTAACAATAAAAACATTAAAAAAAAAAATCAGGCAAAATAAGTGCACTGCCTCTGGTGAGTAGGGGTCCTGGTCCCGAGCCACTCCCCTCCACGCGCGTCCGAGGACGGCCTCGCTAGAGGGGCGCAGCTTCCATCCAGGCAGGGCTCACGTGACACCCCGTGTCCTGCTCTCTCTTTGCTCCCAGCAGTTCAGCCCGGCAGTGCCTGGTGCTCCTTCTCCTCGTTAGCTAACCTGCCCAGGGCGGCCGGCGGGCCAGGCCCAGCGTCCGAGCCTGTGCTCGCTGCGGGCTCCCGGGCTCCCTCCCGCCAGGCTGGTGGGGAGGCAGGGCGGGGGCAGGGCGGCGCTGGCTGCTGGCCGCTGCAGCTCGGGGAGGCGCCCACGCCAGCAGCGGCAGCTCTGAGGGCGCTTGGAGCTGCCCAGCCCCCGCGGCCACGCATGCCGGCGCCAGCTTTTCCAGGAAGACCTGCAGTCCCAGAGACCCGCGGGTCCTGGGGCTCCCAGGCCCCGGCTCCGCTGTGCAGCGCGGGCGATGAATGCAAACGCAGAGGCGGGGAATGGGCCAGCCCAGGAGCTCTGAGCGGCACCGCCTACCACCGTGTCTCTGGAAATGTCCTGGGCAACCCTAGCTCGGTCCCGTGCTCTCCTCCCAGACCAGCGCCCAGCGTCCGCTGCTGCCCGGCTCCCTCTCAGGATGCCTCTCTGGGCCGCCAGCTCTGGGTGAGCCCCCCGAGTTTGCCTCCAAAGGAGGACCCCTCCCTAGTGCTTCTGCCCGGGCGGAGCAGAGACCTTTGTAAACAGAGGCTGCTGTCCCAGCCATCCCTGCAGAAACATCAGCCCAAAGTGGCAGCTAGGAAACGGGTGTGAAGCCACTCATCCCCACCCCCCACAGCTAATTCTTAGAGGGAGGGGGGATCTTCCATCCACTGTTTCACTCTTCAAATGGGCACCACAGCTGGGGGTGCACCAGGCTGAAGCCAGGGGTCCAGAACTCCATTCTGGTCTCCCACGCTGGTGCAGGGCCCAGAACCCCATTCTGGTCTCCCACGCCGGTGCAGGGGCCGAGCACTGGGGCCACCCTCTGCTGCTTTCCCAGGCGCATTAGCAGGGAGCTGGGTCGGAAGTGGAGCAGCCGGGACTTGAACCAGAGCTCATATGGGATGCGGGCACTGAAAGCATGGTTTTACCCGCCCCGCCACAGCACTGGCCCCCGCCGTTGCTTTTTGAGGCTTTAAAAAAAAACAAAAACAAAAACAAAAAAAAAAAAAACAAAAACACTGGGCTTACATACTCAGTTCATTTGCTTCTAAAACTTGAGAACAGGAAACTTAACACCTTGTTTCAGAAACACAAAATGCATCCTTTAGTTCCACCCCAGGACAGTTCCAGAGAACAAGGTCAGCGGTAAATGGACGACAAGGAGGCACCTGTGGGCAGGAAGGGAGGGGGCAGGGGGCAGGAGGAGGCAGGCCCGGCGGAGGGAGGGTGTGCGTCAGGAACACAGGCAGCAGAGGCTTTGGTGGCCCCGGGCCGGCCCAGCCACTGCTCATCCCAGCTGCGGGGCAGGCTTTGTCCCCAGGCACCCGCCGCACAGCTAAGGAGGCTGCCATGACTCGCCCCAGCTCCCGGCACGGAGCTGCCCCAGCTGCCGGCCCGGCACTCCGTGTGGAGTTCGCTGCCGCCCGGCAGGGTCCTGGCCAGGCTTTCCAGCTCCAGACAGCTGTAACATGGGAGGACCCGGAGCGGGAACGAGATGCCGGCCAGAACGCCACCACTGTTATTAACATGTGCGTGCTGACACACCCAGGGGCCTGCTCAGCATGTCCAAGGTCTCTCAGAACCACAGGGGCTCGGCTCCAAGACCTCCGTGGATACCAGAATCCAAGGATTCTCAAAGCATAAACGGCGTGGTGCTCACGTCTGCACGTGACCCAGCCATGTCCTCCCGTGTGCTGAGTCATCTCTAGGTTACTTTTCTTTTCTTTCTTTCTTTCTTCTTCTTCTTTTTTTTAAAAACAATTTTATTTATTTATTTGAGAGACAGAGTTAGACAGTGAAGGGAGAGATGGGGAGAAAGGTCTTCCATCTACTGGTTCACTCCCCAAACGACCACAATGGCCAGTGCTGAGCTGATCTGAAGCCAGGAGCCAGAGGCTTTTTCCAGGTCTCCCACGCAGGTGCAGGGGCCCAAGAGTCTGGGCCATCTTCTACTGCTTTCCTAGGCCATAGCAGAGAGCTGGATGGGAAGTGGAGCAGCCGTGTCTTCAACCGGCGCCCATATGGGATGCCAGTGCTTCAGGCCAGGACATTAACCCACTGCGCCACAGCACTGGCCCCGGGGTGCTCCACTTCTGATCCAGCTCCCTACTATGGCCTGGGAAAGCAGTGGAAGATGGGCCACGTGCTTGGGCCCCTGCACCCACGTGGGAGACCCGGAAGAAGCTCCAGGCTCCTGGCTCAGATCGGCACAGCTCTGGCCATTGTGGCCATTTGGGGAGTGAAGCAGGGGATGGGAGACTTTTTCTGTCTCTGTCTCTGTCTCTGTCTCTGTCTCTCTCTCTCTCTGTCAACCTGCCTTTCAAATAAATGATTAAATATTTCAAGAAAAAAAAAGAGAAGATTAAAAAATCAAACTAATCGCTCTGTGATTTTAAGAAATGGACCCAGCCCCCTTATTCACTTCTGCTCCGTTCACCTTCTCAAGCCCCGCCCCCAGCGTTGCTCCGTGCGTCCTGTCCTGCCTTCACCTTGGGAGCAGACCTGACCCAGCGCGCTGTGCACGGCCGAGCAAAAGACTCGGGAAACAGAAGCGGCATTTCAGGAGCTTCATTTAGTGAAACACATTTGCTCCTGGTCGTGTGCCAGCTAATTTCTTTTCTTCTTTTTTTAACTGGAGAGGCAGAGAAGCAGAGTGAGAGAGAGAGACCGAAAGGGCTCCCTTCCACCGATTGCCTCCACGGCCAGGCCTGCACCAGCCTGAAGCCGGGAGCCAAGAACTCAATCCGAGTCCCCCTGGGAGGGGCAGGGCCCCAACTCTGAGCCATCACCTGCTGCCTCCCAGGCTGTGCACTGGCAGGAAACTGGAATTGGGGGGACAACCGGACAAGAAGCTGGGCACGCTGGTGGGGATTGCAGGCGTCTTAACCGGCACCTTAGCCAGTAGGCAAATGCCTGCGCCTGCCAGTTCACATCTGTTTCAGGAAATGATGTTTTGAAAAGAAATGACTGGGGCCAGCGCTGTGGCAAAATGGGTAAAGCCACCACCTGCAGCGCCGGCATCCCATATGGGTACCAGTTCGAGTCCTGGCTGCTCCACTTCTGATCCAGCTTTCTGCTCTGGCCTGGAATAGCAGTAGAAGATGGCCCAAGTCCTTGAGCCCCTGCACCTGTGTGGGAGACCTGGAAGAAGCTCCTGGCTCCTGGCTTCGGATCAGCACAGCTCCAGCTGTTATGGTCATCAAGGGAGTGAACCAGCGGATGGAAGACCTCACTCTCTCTGTGCCTCTCCTTTTCTTTCTGTGTAATTCTGCCTCTCAAATAAACAAAAAATCTTTTAAAAAGAAAAGAAATGATTGCAGGTTCAAGAAGAGGGGCTGGTGAAGGGAACCAGTGCTCAGAATCAGGACCGATTCCAGCTGACGTCCCTCAGGGAGGACCAGGCGGGGGCGGCGCTGGTGAGCACCGCATCCTAGCGTTAAACGTGTCTCCCGCTTTGCATACGAGGGAAATAAGGAAAACTCCGGTGATAAATGGATTGCTGCAGACTCCAAAGCCTCCCAAAGCACATTAAGGCAAAGTGACCGTGCACTGATGCACAGACAGACCGTACAGTGGTTGTTTTTGTAACCATGAACTTTGAGGTCATCTCTGTGTTTCCTTAGGTATTAAGGGGTCTGTCATCTCTTTACCAGTGTTCTAGGTGGATATATAGGCACAGAGAGGGTGTTTTGCATTTCTTTGTGTGGGGTTTCATCAAAGGATCCCAGCCATCATCTTGTTTTCCTGTACTGGCGGATTAGCCGACCACGATGTGAAAGGTAGATGGTGCGTTTAAACACACAGCCAGCACGAGCCGTTACAACAACACCCGGAGTCATTGGTTCAAGTTCTACTCTTTGAGTCCTATTTGAGCACCAAATCACGTTATTTTTAACCAACAGGTGTTTCTGAACACTCATTGTGTGCTGCGTATGAGTGAATTCAAACAAAACAGCCCCTTCCCTCGCGGGGCTCTCCACAGCAGGAACCGAGACGCCGTGAAACAGCTCCAGACGTCTCTCTGGAAAATCAGATCGGACGCGCGTGTGCTTCCAAAACCTCAGCACGACACTGCACGTTTAAAGCCCAAAGCTCCACAACAGCGTGGTGAGCTGATCGCCCTACTGCCCCGGCTCCTGTCCCAGAGTCGCCAGCTCCCGGTGCAGCCGCCTCCGACGAGGTGAGCACGCACAGCTTGGGGGTGAGCACGCGGCGACTCTTGGCGTGCAACAAGCGGCATCAGGAGCAGCGTCGCCCAGCAGCCAGGACACCGCACTCAGCATCGGAGTGCCTGGCTCTGGTCCCCAGCCCTGCCCCTGACTCCAGCTTCCCGCCTCCGCAGAGCCACAGAGGCAGCAGAGACGGCTCAAGACACTGGGTCCCTGCCACCTTCACTGGAGACCCGAACTGTATTGCTGGCTCCTGGCTCTGGCCCTGGCCCAGCCCTGGCCGCTGTGGGCATTAGGGCGTGGGCCCACGATTGGGAGCGCTCTCTCTTTCTGTCTCTCTTTCTCTCTCAAATAAATAAGTAATAAATAAACATAATTAAGAGGAAGAGCGTCATCTCTAACAGTCACTTTTTAGCAATCGCAGGAACTGTGCCCAGCGGCAAGCATTCTAATAAACCTTCGAACGACCAAACGATGGACCGTTCGTTCCCCTTTGGCAGGGTGCTCCTACTTCTCGCCCTTAAATAAGGCTGTGAGACAGCGACAGCGCTGTGACTCAGCTCTGGCTGTTACCAAACTGCTGTCCAGTAGGCTGTCTGCTCCCTTGAGCACCACCCCAGGTCACTTCATTTCTCTCCATCTTCGCAAAGTTGATAGAACAGAATCTCACGGCTGCTTTGGTTTGCATTTGATTTGGTTTTTCTTTGATTAAGACTGAACCATTTCCCCCAAACGTTGGCCAGACATTTCTAGAAACTTTTTTGGAGAATTGCGTGGTAGAAACCTTTGCACAATCTAGTGGGGTTTTGCTGGCTGAATCCCATGGTTTTAGACATTAACTCCATTAACTCTGTTCCATGTTGGCAATGAGTAGTTCCCGTGGTCCAGGGCTTGCCTTTTGAGTTTTGATTTAATGAGTTTATTTTTGGCCCAGGAGATTTGCATTTTTATCTGTTCGGTTCTAGCCACTGAGTCATCCATAATTCATTTCATCGCCTGAAGCCTCAAACCCCCTACTTTCTTCATCTTCTCAAGCAGGACGTGGCGAGGGAAGCAGAGTCCACCCCAGGCTTGTAGCCTGCCCACAGGGGAGCTCCTGAACCGGCACTGGGGAAGTCGGCGGGGGATTGTTTCATCTTTAGATCTGAATTATGCGGCTTTAAGAAACACAGTGGGCTTTCTTCGTAGGAGAGCTTCGCCCGGTTGGTCCAACTTCCAAGTGCTGCCAAGTGCCGTGATCTGCCCGTTCTTCTCTCCTCAGAGTGCAAAGTTGCTGCAGATTCTGTTTCAAGCTTCTCCATTCGCTCACTTGCCAGGCCCTGTGGAAGTGCCCCTCCTGCTCTCTCGACCCCCAGGAAGAACGAACCTGGCTGACCCCATCAGGGCGCTCAGAGGAGCAGAACCAGCAGGACACACACAGGATACTCCAGAAAGTGCACGGGCGGGGGTGAGTTCTGGCCTCGCGGTTACGACATTGGGGGGGGGTGAGTTCTGGCCTCGTGGTTACGACGTTGAGGGGGGTGAGTCCTGGCCTCGAGGTTAGGACGTTGTGGGGGTGAGTTCTGGCCTCGCAGTTAGGACGTTGGGGGGGGTGAGTTCTGGCCTCACGGTTATGATGTTGGGGGGGTGAGTTCTGGCCTCGCGGTTATGATGTTGGGGCGGGGGGTGAGTCCTGGCCTCGAGGTTACGATGTTGGGGGGGGGTGAGTCCTGGCTTCGAGGTTACGATGCTGGGGGGGGGTGAGTTCTGGCCTCGCAGTTACGACGTTGTGGGGGGTGAGTTCTGGCCTTTCGGTTAGGACGTTGGGGGGGGTGAGTCCTGGCCTTGAGGTTACGATGTTGGGGGGACACCCACGTCCCAGACGGCAGTGCCTGGTGCGACTCCCGGCTGTGAGCCCTGACTTCAGACCATGGGCGGCAGCAGGGGCGACCCCGAGCAGCCGGGTTCCTGCCATGCAGGCAGGAGACCTGGGCTGGTCCTCACTCCCAGCTTTGGCTCCCTGACTGCTGTGGACATTTGGGACGTGACCCAATGGACAGTGCGCTTTCCCTCTGCCCTTCAAGTAATTTCTAAAAAGCTCATGGAAAATGGAATTAAAAGATACATTTATTTTGATGCAAAAAATTGAGGTCCATGCGCAGCTTTTTTTATAACGCCCGTTTTCCGTGAAGAGCACCTCTATACATACAAAGGCGTTCTTTACATTTCCTCCTCCCTCTTTTCCTCTTGAGAGCCAGCGAACGAGACAGAGAAAGAGAGGCTGAGAGACTGATTTATTTGGGGGCTAGCGAGTTCAGAATGGATAGGGCCAGCCGGCAGGCTGGGAACAGGCGGGATGTCCATCCTGAGACAGGATTCCGGCTTCTCCAGGAAACCTCAGTTTTGGCTCCCAAGGCCTGCAGTGAATTTGACGCGGCATTGCCGAGGGGAATCCCTTCTCCGTCGCCCTGCAAAGCGATCACAGGGAATGAACCCACGCTCGTCTCCCCAGTCAACGAGGCTTCTTCGCAGCAGCGCCAGCGGGGCGGCGCCTGCCCCTGTCTGAGGGCCCCTGGCATCACAGTCTCGTGGCCCTGTAGGCTGTCTGCGGCTGGATCGCCCACCAGGTCTTGGCAAATGCGCTGTGAGAGGCCGGGAGTGCTCACCTGTGGGCAGCCTCTGCCGACGTTTCTGTGGCTGCCCCGCTGGCTACACCTGCATTGCTTTCAAAGCCGGGCCACAGGGCCTTGACAGCGTCAGGAACACTGCGGCAGGGCCTTGCCAGCGTGGTTCCTGGAGACTGCAGATCTGATGGGACCTGTGGTAGAGGAACTGCGGAGTTCAGTGCCTGTTGCCTGGCGTCGGTAGGAAGACCTGTCCTGAAACGTCAGCTTTGTCCCTTGTCGGTCCCGGGAGGAGCAGCAGGGCCCAGGGCCAAGGCAGTATCTGGCCAGGGTATCGGTAAACCAGAGAGGGAATGTGGAGCCAGATGGGAGAACCTGTAGAGGAGACGTGGGAGGCCCTCGTCCACGGGATGGAGCCCCGTGGGGGCGGCTGCCATCCTGGTGATGGCCTACAGCCCGTGTGGCAGCGTGGCCATTGGCCGATACTCAGGACCCTCCTCCAGTGGCGCTGGTGTTGGGCCGCGGGGACCCTCCTGGTGCCAGGAGCTCATCAGAGCAGGAGACAAGGCTGGCTCTGCTCGCTCTCAGCCTCGCATAGGACAGGTCAGTCCTCTGCTCGTGGCCACTCCGCCCAAGCCTTGGCAGGCCACAGGCACTTTTCCCCAGGCTGAGGCTGAGGCCCAGGCTCCCGGCCTCCAAGTCGCACAATGCCTGCCATTGTCTGTTAGGATAGACGGACTCTCACATGTGTTTTGGGTTAAACCCCGTTCTCAAAAATTCATGTTGAAACTCTAACTCCTCGGCACTCAGAAGGTGACCTTATTTGGAAATACTGGGGAACTGCAGACGTAATTAGTTACAAAGTCGCACTGGGGTAGGGGGGCCCCTCAGCCAGTGCACCTAGTACTTCAACACAGGAAACCTGGACCCAGACAGCCGGCCAGGCTTCTACAAGGCAAGGAGCAGACAAGATTTCCAGAAAAACACCAGGGTTAGGAGGATGGGAAACAGACACTCAGAGGGACCAACACCGCGGCTGGCATTGTGGCACAGCCAGTTACGCCTGTATAAGCCCAGGTTCGAGTGCCAGCTGCTCCATTTCCAATCCAGTTCCCTGCTAATGTGCCTGGGAAAGTAGTAAAAGATGGCCCAAGTCTTTGGGCCCCTGTACCCACATGGGAGACCCAGAGAAAGCTCCTGGCTCCTGGCTTCGACCCAACCCAGCCCTGGAATTGTGGCCATTTGCAAAGGCAGAGTTACAGAGACGCTGAGCAGAGAGAGGTCTTCCATCCTCTGGTTCACTCTCCAAATGCCTGCAACTGCTGGAGCTGGGCCAATCTGAAGCCAGGAGCTTCTTCCGGGTCTCCCACGTGGGTACAGGGGCCCAAGTACTTGGGCCATCTTCTGCTGCTTTCCCAGGCCCTAGCAGAGCGCTGGATTGGAAGTGGAGCAGCCGGGACTCGATCTGGTGCCCATATGGGATGCTGGTGCTGCAGGCGGTGGCTTTACCCACTATGCCACAGCATCGTTTTCAATCTCTATGTCTCTCTTAGTCTCAAATAAATGCATATTTTTAAATATGCAATTGCAATAGAAGCATCTGGTTGTCACATTGGTCTCAGGAAGTGGTGTGGCACTGAGACTGGAAAACCTGAGACCAGCTGAGCTTGACCTGAGAAGTTCCCCTGGGCCACCCTGGCACACGTGGCGTGAGTGCTGGGCTGAGCCCCTCAGTGAGTTCTAGAAGTCAGGCTCCTTCCCGCACTTTATACCCTTGGACCTGGTATTTATTGCACCTGTTGCAGTCACCGTGACAACAAAGTCAACTCCCAGCCTCCAGACTACATTTAGAAACTCCTTAAATAAATCCCTCTGTGGCTGCCGACGGGTCAGGTTTCCCCGGTGGCCCGGCCCCGGAGGGACTCTTGGTGCACACGCACTGCACACACATGTGCACGCCCTGTGAAAGCCACTCGGTGTCTGGTGCTGGGATTCGACCCCACTTCCCTGGCCGCACCACAAGCCCTGCTCTCGTCTCCAGCTGGAGAGGGGCGTTGGTCCTCCCTCGCTGGACGACCGCTTGGCCGTTTATTAACTGACCTTGGCAGTCAGTTCCCAGATCTGAGTCTTGTTCCTCATCTATAAAATGAAAAAACTTCGGTCTTGGAAAAAACCCAGTCTTGGAATCCACAGGAACAGGGAAAGGGGCAGCCTGGGACGACGCGCGGACACATGTGTGTCGAGCGCAGCGACAGAACGGTCTCCCGGAAGCACCAGTTTTCTCCTCTTGGGCCCCGAGCCTGGAGATTTTCCCGATTCCTGGAAATCTGTGTTTTCCGCTTTGCCGCCTATCGCTGCTTCAACCCAGAGCTCACTGACCCCCGCTTTTCCAAGGGGAATTGGCGGATCCTCCGTGCATGTTTTTGTGTGTGCCCGTCTGGCTGCACATTCCCCACGTGCCGCACGGGTTAGCGTGGGTGTCCGTCTTCTCCTTCGGACTGCAAACTCCTTGGAAAGAAGCTTCCCTCATTCCCCTGGCTTCTGTCTCCGCCCAGCACCTGGTGCAGAACCGCGGGCAGGTCTGAACTCAAAGCGTGTGGAAGCACAGCCGCAGCATAAAATCCCATAGCAGAAAGAAATCCAGCAGAGTTCTCATCATCTACATAGTTTCACATTTGCAATCATCTTTCGTGGGGACAGTCAAGATTATGTTGAGCTTGATGTGCAAATAATATAGGAAGAAAACATTTGTGATGGAAGTGACTTCTAGGAGACATTCACCGAATGCAGCATGTCATTTGTCCAATTGTGTAATAATTTTAAAAGGCGTGCCTTCGCTTTGAAGTGCTCTGCAAATATCTCCCCAGTTCTCTTTCTATGAGGCTGTCAGCAATGTTGTTCAGGATGCTGAACATCCAAGTTGAAGGGACTTCCTGTCACAGTGCCTACGTGGTGCTCCCGCGAGGTGGCCAGATAATTCCGGATTTCCCCCTGTGGCAGAGTAGGCTGAAATCTCCTAGGGAGCCGTGAATGGTCCATGTCACCGTGGATTTTGGCCCTTCTTTTTTTTTTTTTTTGACAGAGTGGATAGTGAGAGAGAGAGAGAGAGAGAGAGAGACAGAGAGAAAGGTCTTCCTTTTTGCCGTTGGTTCACCCTCCAATGGCCGCCACGGCCGGCGCACTGTGGCCAGCGCATCGCGCTGATCCGAAGCCAGGAGCCAGGTGCTTCTCCTGGTCTCTCATGCTGGTGCAGGGCCCAAGCACTTGGGCCATCCTCCACTGCACTCCCAGGCCATAGCAGAGAGCTGGCCTGGAAGAGGGGCAACCGGGACAGAACCGGCGCCCCAACCGGACTAGAACCCTATTGAGCCGCGGCACCAGCCAGTTTCGGCCCTTCTATACGTAGATGGGCCACGGCTGGACCGCTCACTGATTCCAAAGAAACGGCACGTCCGATGCTCCTCTTTGGGCTGATGGGTTGACCCCTCCCTGCTGGAATTTTTCCGGAGAAATGCTGCTGTGCTGTGGTTGTTACTGGCTTTTTGGGCTATTCTGAGGAATTATACAAAATGGTAGCATTTTATTTAAAAAAATTTTTAAAAGATGTATTTTATTTATTTGAAAGGCTGAGTGACAGAGGAAGAGGGAGAGACAGAGAGCTGGATCGTCTGTCCACTGGTTCACTCCCTAAATGGTCACAATGGCAGGGGCTGGGCCAGGCTGGAGCCAGGAGCCAGAAGCTCCATCCAGGTCTCCTATGTGGGTAGCAGGGGCCCAAGTACTTGAACCATCTTCCACGGTCTTCCCAGGTGTGTTAGCAGGGAACTGGGTCAGAAGCAGAGCAGCCAGGCCTCAAACCAGTGTTCTGAGATGGGAAGCTGGCTTATGAGCGGCAGAACTCACTGTACCACCATGGCGGCCCCACAGCAGTAACGTTTTTAAAAAATGCTTCCTGGGGCCGGTGCTGTGGCATGGTTGGCTGAGCCTCTGCCCCCGGCGCCAGCATCCCATATGTGCACCAGTTCATGTCTTGGCTGCTCCACTGTCCAATCCAGCTCCCTGCTAACGCACCTGGGAAAGCAGCAGAAGACGGCCACGTGCTTGGGCCCCTGCACCCACGTGGGAGACCTGGAGGAAGCGCCTGGCTCCTGGCCTTGGATCGGCACAGCTCTGTCCGTTGTGTCCATCTGGGGAGTGAACCAGCGGATGGAAGACCTCTCTCTGTCTCTCCTTCTCGCTGTAACTCTACCTCTCAAATAAATTTTTAAAAATCTTTAAAAAAATGTTTCTAAAGCAGGGCCTTCTAGGAACAGGTCGCAGCCGAGTGCTGCTGGTGGCTCTGACCGGCAGGAGAGACAGCACCCCTGCAGTGGGTCAGGACCGGATCCAGCTTGTTTCGTCAACACTTCATTAAGTGGCTCTGCGGCCCGTGCTGCGGCTCACTAGGCTAATCCTCTGCCTGCGGTGCTGGTACTCCGGGTTCTAGTCCCGGTTGGGGCGCTGGTTCTGTACCGGTTGCTCCTCTTCCAGGCCAGCTCCCTGCTGTGGCCCGGGAAGACAGTGGAGGATGGCCCAAGTCCTTGGGCCCTGCACCCGCATGGGAGACCAGGAGGAAGCACCTGGCTCCTGGCTTCAGATCGGAGCAGCGCGCCGGCCTTAGCGGCCATTTGGGGGGTGAACCAACGGAAGTAGTCCTTTCTCTCTGTCTATCTCTCTCACTGTCTAACTCGGCCTGTCAAAAAAAGAAAAATAAATAAAAAATGAATAAAAAAGAGGCCCCTCTGCAGCTCATCCACAGGGCACTGCAGGCTAACGCTGTAAGCACCTGTGACTGAGAAGGCGCTCTGCAAACAAGGCCAGACAGATGTGGGGTGGAGGCAATCATCCACGCCCTCCAACGACCTCATGGAGAAACCTGTTGGTTTCCTTTTTTAAAACATTAATGTATGGAGCCAGCACTGTGGCGTAGCAGGTGCAGTGCTGACATCCCACCCACATGGGTGCCCACTGGCTGCTCCACTGCTGATCCAGCTCTCTGCTCTGGCCCGGAAGAAGCTCCTGGCTCCTGGCTTCAGATCGGCCCAGCTCTAGGTGCTGTGGCCATCTGGGGAGTGAACCAGTGACGGAAGACCTCTCTCTGTTTCTCCCTCTCACTGTTTGTAACTCTTCCTCTCAAACAAATAAATAAAATGTTTAAAATAATTGGAATCAGACCTATATAATTCCTCTGCCTGCTGTCAGGGTTGCTGGCTCTGGGGCAGACCAGTGCCCCAGCAGGTCAGTGCCGCCGGGGACACGGCAGCTCGTGTCGAGTGCCTGTCAGGTCTCAGCTCTGCTTCTGAGTCCAGCTTCCTGCTGACGCACCCCCTGGGAGGCAGCAGGTGACGGCTTAATACTCGTATCGCTGCCACCCATGGAGGAGTCCCCATGGGGTTCTTGGCTCCTGGTTTCAGCTCGGCTGAGCCCCAGCTGTGGTATTTGAGGAATGAGTCAGCAGATGGGATCTCTCTCTCTCTCTCTCTCTCTCTCTCTCTCTCTCTCTCGTAAATAAATAAATAAAAGTATTCCTCCAAGCTTGCTAGATCTCTTTGGCATGCATTTCAGAGTGCAGAAGGGCTACCGGGGTCGGGAGAGGAGTGACTCTCCCAGCAGTGGCCAGGGACCATGGTGACGTGGAACCACTCAGCACAGTGCCTTCGATCTCGGTCACCAAGCTCTGTTGCCAGGGAGCATTTGCGACCCACAGAAATGATGGCACGATAAAACCTGGTGTTTCCTCGCTTAGACGACACAGAGGTCGCTTCACCCATTTGGTTATTCACCTATATTTGTACATACTAGATACACGTCTGCTTTCTTCTCTCTCTGTACATACGTGGCTTCAAAATACCATTACTAGGGGTCAGCTTTCCGACTCGGCGGGATAAGCCGCCACTGTGACACCGGCATCCCATAGAAGCACTAAGTCTTGGCTGCTCCACTTCAATCCAGCTCCCTGCTAATGCACTTGGGAATGCTTAGAGGATGGCCCACGTGCTTGGGCCCCCGCACGCACACGGGAAACCGGGAGGGAGTTCCAGGGTCCTGGCCACTGCAGCCACTTGGGGAGTGAACCAGCATAAGGAAGATCTCTCTCTCGCTTGCTCTCTCTCTCTCTCTCTCTCTCTCCACTTCTCTTTCTGTAACTCTGCCTTTCACTGGGAGGCAGTGGTGATGGATCAAGTACTTGGGTCCTTACCACCCTGGCAGAGACCTGGACTGAATTCCCAGCTCCCGGCTCTGACCTGGCTCAGCCCAGCTGTGTGAGCTTTGGGAAGTGAGTCAGTGTGTAGGAGCTGCTCCCCATCTCTGTCCATCTGTCTGTCTCTCTGGATATATAAACCATGTGGCCCTGGTACAGCTGACGCTGTACAATTAGAACAAAAGCTGACCCCCTTGCACGCACAGCAGATCTGGCCTGTGTGTGTTAGTGTCACAGGTGCCCTTCCTCACTGTGTCCTGCTTTGGTTGCTGTGCTCCTGCAGGGCCCAGGTGCCCTGAGGTCAGCCCCACACGCATGGTTCTGGCTCACGGAGCCAGCGACACTCACAGATGGCACCAAGCCCCGGTTCGTCCCACTCTCGGGAGGGACATCCCCTTCCAGGACCAGAGGGACCACTTCCCTGCTTGGCCCTGGGCTGCTGGCTTGGTCTTTTCCCCAGTTTTCCTGAGGTATCATTAACAAATACGTAATTAACCATGACGCCATGATGATTCTGGCTATGTGTAAGCCAAAGCACTGCCAGCACGGCCGCCACCTCGCCTGGTTCCCCTCCTCGGTCCCAGCCACGGGTTGTGGGCTTGGACCATTGCCGGCTGCTTTGTCTGAGTTCCTTCCAGTAGTCCACTTCCTCCTCGGTGTTTAAAACCCTGCCCTGCACTCGGAAACCGAGCCCAGACTCCAGGCCTCCCTCTGCCTCCTCCTTGGAGACCAGCACACTTTGTTCAGCTGTGGGACAGCTTCCTGACAAGGCTTCTCAGAGCTCCTCTCCGCGCTCTGTACGACCTGTTCGCCAGCCGTAGGAACAGGCGGCAGTTCTGTAAGGGGGGGAGGGGCTCCTGCGAACGCGGGATTGAATTGCTGGGTGCCAGGACTGCGCTCTGAAAGGCGACAAGCCACGCACAAGGTTTCCCAACTTCCAAGGCCTGGAGCCTTCGACTGGGGCTCTCGTACCAACTTCCCTCCCTGCTCGTCAGCTCTGTCCCTTCTAAGTGCTGAGTTCTGAGCTCAGAGTGAGCAGAGCTAATCTCGCAGAGAGCAAGGCCGGGGCCTCTCATGTGGTCAGCTGCTTTGGTTTTCAGTTGAGAGTTTGGAGTTAACTTGAGGGTTATTACAGGATACCTTTATAAGGGGTCCTTGTGTCATGCAGATTATGAAAAAACTGCTTGGATTTCAATGCGTCTGTGCTAAAAATCTTTTTAATTTGATTTTCCTTGATTTTTTGAAAAAAATATTTATTTATTTGAAAGGCAGATTTACAGACAGAGTGGGGGTGAGACAGAGAGAGAGAGAGAGATCTTACATCTGCTGGTTCACTCCTCAAGTGGCTACAATGGCCAGGACTGGGCCAGGCTGAAGCCAGGAGCCTGGAACTCCATCTGAGTTGCCCACAGGAGTGCAGGGCCCAAGCACTTGGGCATCTTCTACTGCTTTCCCAGGTCCGTCAGCAGGGAGCTGGATCAGAAGTGCAGCAGCTGGGCCTGAATCCGGCACCCACAGGGGATGGCAGCACCGCAGACAGAGGCGTAACCCACTGCGCACAGCACCGGCCCTCCTTGAAATTTCTCAAGTCTCCGCCCGTTTGGTTGCTTATTTATCCCTTGCACATTTTTATTTTGCTGTGGGTGAAGCAGGAGCCGCAGGCTGCTGGCTGCTGGGGGCGGGGAGGAGGACGGGTGTCTGGCGGAGACGTTCCTTCTGCCAGTTTGGGCAAGTCCTGACAGGAGGGGGGAGGGAGGCCGGCAGAGGTTTTGCCACAGCACCAGGAGGGCAGTCTTCCTCTGCCGGCCCCAGCCTGGCCTCACGGGGCTTCTGCGTCCTCGCACGGCTGCCGTGTCGGGGTATTCACTTTACAAAGCACCGCGGCCAACGCGAGGTTTGGGGGGCTCAGTGTGGTCCTGCTGCCGCGGGGGCCCAGGTCCTCCCTGCTCTCCACTAAGAATTCCCCAGGGAGACCCCCCTGGCCATTCCATTTCTGTCCCCCACCCCGCCACCAGTGAGAAGTTGCTCAGGTCTGCGGAGGGCAGGTGTCCCCAGGCAGGGGCTCCTCATCTCGGGCTGTTTTCTCGGGGTTTCCCTGTGGCATGGGCTGGGGGCCGTGGGACGCCAAGGCACCAGGACAGAGGACCTGCCCTCAAAGTGTCTAGCTGGGAGAACTATTGATTGTAAGCAACAGACACTGGTCTGATCACAAATCAGAAGAGGGATATATGGGGAGACGACGAGCACGTGAGGGCCTGGGAGCTCTGGGCATCTGGCACCCGCCCTCCTCCAAGCACGGCTTCTGGGGTGCCCCAGTTACAGCTCCCTCCCTTTGCTGGCAGGCACACATGGTTAGAGAGGCGCTGGGCACTCAGGGCGGCCTGGAGCTCTAGTGGATGACTTGGGGGCCGTGGTTACTGACGACTACTGTCCACTTGGAGACTAGATTTTAAATGTTTGTGCCACAAAAGAATGCTAAGTGAGAGAGGTAATTGATAGGTTGGCTAGTTTGAGCCACTCAACAGTGCACCCCACAAAGGCACACAGCCCTGTGCCACTCACCACAGGGGCCTGAGAACGTCACTCCTGGGCTGTGTTGTGGGGACGCTGTGGCACGCACCCGGACACACTGAGACGGGATGGCCACGCCAGGAAGCCGGGCACTCCTGGGCTTGCATTACATGGTTGATGGAGACACTGCGCAGGCAGGGCACGCCTGAGCAGTCTGTATTTATCAGTTAAACAAAATCCAGCTGAGAGGCAGAGAAAGCACCTGGCCGATTGGCCTCCCTCCCACGGTGAACGGAGCTAAACACGGACGAAATGCAAAACTCGGTGAGCAGAAGAGGCCCAAGCGTGAAGGCAGAGGAGGGAGCCCGCTGAAGTCTGCTTCCCCTTTTCTGAGGTTCTGGCCTTAAAATAGCAGTAATTGTTGTGTGGCCTAGGGCGTCTCCGCCCCTTGGAAGGACTGAGTCCCTCTGTAAGCAGGTGCGTGACTGGCCCAGCCCACCTTCTATCTGTCTCAGCTGTGGGGGAGGGCGAGGTGACACATAGAGGCCGAGCGGTGACACCTCGTGCCCACAAGGGTGGAGACCGGAACTGCCACCCGCCGCGCACCTCAACCTGTGTGGGCATCCGTTGTCCCACAGCGTCCCTTTCTCTCCTGTGCGTGTCTGAAATCGAATGAACTTCGCGATGTAAGCATTTTAGTTGGGGCTGTGCGCCTTCTGTTCTGTGATCTGTGAGGTTCTTTGCGTGGTAGTGGACCCAAGAGTCTACCATGGCGTCAGGGCAATTTCCAGAATGGCGTGGACACCCAGCAGTGGTGAGAGATTCAGTCGCCGGGAAGAGGGAGCAGTCGGGAGTGCGTGTGCCTGCTGACGCCTTCTCAGAGCAAAGCGAAAGCCGCACGGAGAAGTGTAGGGCTCCACCTGAGAGCCGGATGCTGCAATTGATCACAAAGACCTGTTTGGTCTCAATGCCATTATTAACCTCCTAGCCTAATTCACAGTCTCAGAACACCATACCCAACAGTTACACATTGTTTCCAAGAACACATGGCACCTTCACCAAGGCAGACAAATGTTGGGCCATAACAACTCTCAATGGCTTTAAAATGGTTGAGTAACTATTCTGGTTACAAGGAATTAAATTAGAGATCGGTAGAATAGTATATGAAGGAAAACTGCAAATGTTTGTAAATCAAGCAACATATTACCAAATAAATCACAGGCCAAGGAAGAAATCAAAAGTCAATTAATGTGGTCGGTACTGCAGCATGGTGGGTAAAGCTGCCACCTGCAGCGCCGGCATCCCATATGGGCGCCGATTTGCCTCCTGGCTGCTCCACTTCCAATCCAGCTCTCTGCTACGGCCTGGGAAAGCAGTAGAAGATGGCCCAAGTCCTTGGGCCCTGCATGCGCATGGGAGACCCGGAAGAAACTCCTGACTCCTGGCTTCGGATCGGCCAAGTACCCACCCCCATGTAAGCCTAGGGTAAGCAGAAGGAAAAGAATAAAGATGACAGCAAGTTGATGAAACACAGAAGAAACAGCAGAGAAACTAACAAACTTAGACCTGGACCCTTGAGAAGATCACCAAGTCCGTAACTCCTAGCCTGATCCGTACCGAAACCGAGAGGCCACACAACCAGGCTGTGCTGTAGCTCCTGTGCTACAGCGGAGCGTGTGAAAGGCGTAGGAGGGTTCAGCAGCCAGGAGGCAGTGACAGGGAGGTGGGGAGCAGCTGAGTCGGTTCAGGTGCTGATGGAGGATGGGAAGGCTGATGTGTCACCAGGCAATCTCTAATCAGGCAGAACCAGGGGAGCAGGTGCTCCAGCAGCCACAGCACCGGAGATGCACACCGGACAGCCGGCCGGCCGACGTGACAGTGCACAGGCAAGCGAGAGTAGAGGCAGGCACAGAGAGTCTGTCTTCGCTAACTCTGCTGTTTGGCTCCTGAGCCTGAGTGTGGGACAAAGTGGGCCTCATGCTGGGTCAGGCGCAGGCAGTTTGTGGGTTTTGTTTCTTCATTTGTCTTATTTATTTATTTATTCTAAATATTTACTTGAGAGGCAGAGAGAAACAAAGAGAGATGGAGATGGTGTGTTCTCATCCGCTGGTTCACTCTCCAAATGCCCACAACAGCTGGGGCCGGGCCAGGCCAAAGCTGGGAGCCAGGAACTCAATCTGGGTCTTCCACGTGGGTGGCAGGTACTCAACCATTTGAGCCATCCCGGCAGCCTCCCAGGGTGCACGTTGGCAAGAGGCTAGAACCAAGAACAGAGCTGGGACTTGAGCCCAAGCTCTCCAATATGGGATGTGGGCATCCTAATTGACATCTCACTGCTAGGGCCAAATGCCTGCCCCTGGCCTCTGCTTTCAGGGTGGGTGTGGAGAAGGGGTGACAGACATAGACACCATGGACCACGACCATCAGGCACGTCACCTCGCAGACCTGTCTGTTTCAGGACTATAGTATCCAATGTACCAAAGCAACAATCGCAAAGCCAAAGCCCTAGGGAACAAAAATATCAACATGGGAGTATTGTGAAGAACGATATTCAGTTATGCAGATATGTTCAGCTTGAAACTCCCTCCCAAACTTTCAGGAGTGTTTTGGAAACCTGGTTCATAAAGTCTGAAAAACCCTTGGTCACTCCAAGTAAAACAACCAAACACCAGACTTCAGGCCAAAGTGGAGTCTCCACCACCACGCGTCTTAGTTGTTGCTGTTGGTGCCTGCGACTGTGGGTTCAATCAACTGTGGAACCAGAGCACTCGGGGGAAATCGCACCTGTACTGGACACGTACAGACTTGCTTCCTTTGTCATTAGTCCCTAAACGATGCAGTATAGCAGCTCTTCACGAGCACTTACATCATGTTGGGAATCTAAGTAATCCAGCAATGACTGACATACTGTGGAGGGAGGGTCCTGGAACCAGTCCCCTCCCCAGGACCAGGGCAGCGGAGAGGAGCTCCCAGTGCGTCGGGGTTTTCTGAGCCTTGCTCGAAGACCAAGCCTGGAACCAGCTCTTGCTGGTTAAACCGCTCTGTGCCTGCAGCACCATGCTGTTAGGTGGGCTTTCCTGATTATCTCACTTCACTCTCTTAGTAACGGCCCCCACCCCTACCCCGAGAAAACCGGACACAACTTCCCTGTTTCAGGCCTGGGAAAGTAAGGCTAAAACAACCCGAGTCTTGAAGCTGAGGTCAGAACCAAAGCGTTTTGGTTACCAGCAAACAGCCATGCTGGCCTTTTCTCAAATTCCATGTGTACTAGCAAAGCTGCAATTAGAGTGCACAAGATTTAAGATGCACTAAATACCTCAATAATCAATAAAATCATTTCAATGCACCATTTTCAAAAGCTAAAATTAACGTCAAAATATCCCTGGTGACCAAAGTGTCAAGATTCTGAGCAAAGGCCAGTGACTTGCTTGTTGTGGGACCGGTCCTTATTGTGCAATAGCACAATCTTTTCCACCCAGTCTGTAACTCCAGGCCCCTGACCGCTCCCAGTTTGCAAAGGTGTGCAAACAGATTGGGCAATATGGAACTTTCTAGACAGCCCCGCTCTGTGATTGCAGAGCAGGCTGACGACCTGGCTGGGGTCGGACAGCCAGGGAATGACCACGTTGGGGTCAGACCCTGCCGCTGATGATGGCTGCCCGAGCCTGACTGTTCCTCCCCTCTCGGTGACCCCAGCCAGTTAGGAGAAAGCGTGTAAATGCACCGCGCTACACCCTGGAAGTGGCTAAGAGCCCAAGGAAAGTTCCAGGGAGTAGCCAGGACCAGGCTCCTCTGGCCGGCTGGTCGGGCTGTTGCATAACATGCCTGCATTCCAGAGAGTATCTGAGTGCCAGGGGCAAGATCTATTTTTTGTTCACTGACATATAGGGTGTGTCCTATTTTTCAGGAGCCCTAATAAATGGAAACCTATGTTTACATAAGAAGTACATTAAATTCTAATGACTTTGGCTAAATCCCGTGGAAGCCCATTCAGTGTCAAGTTCGCCTAATCTATTCCATGGAATTTGATTCACAGTTGGTGGGTAATTTGACTGCTTGCTGGGTAACTGGGGCAGAGCACTTACAACTGTGCGGTGGTGAACAAGATAAAATGTATCTCAAAGTAAGCCGCGTGGAGTCTTCCCACCCAAACAGGTAAACAGTGACTTGCCATAGGAGCCCCGTGCTACATCAACACACAGGAATGTTGTGGCGGGGAAGTGGAGAAGGAATGACTTGCATGAATCAGTGGTATGGGACTAAGATTGTAAGCTGGGCACGTTGGAGGGCTTGGGGGGAGGGACACGGCGGGGGGGTCTTCCATCGGCTGGTTCACTCCCCAATTGGGCACAACAGCTGGAGCTGAGCAGATCCAAAGCCAGGAGCCAGGAGCTTCCTCCGGGTCTCCCACATGGGTGCAGGGGTTCAAAGTCTTGGGCCATCTTCTACCACTTTCCCAGGCCATAGCAGAGAGCTGGATCAGAAGTGGAGCAGCGGGGACTCCAACCAGTGCCCATGTGGGATGCCAGCACTGCAGACGGAGGCTTTACCCACTATGGTACAGCGCCGGCCCCACAATCTTAACCTTGGCAGAGATGGTTGTGAACGGAGGAGAACCTCCAGGGAGCCCCTCAGAGGCTCGCCCAGCAGCTGTCTTCCCCTAGGGAGCCCAAGAGGAGGAAGCCCACCAGGAAGACTATGGAGAAGGACGCGGCAGAAGTGGTCAGAGGAAGCAAGGACCGGGCACTGCCGGGAAGGGGAGTGGTCAGCCCGAGGGGCAAGCAGGGGAGAAGGTGGAGCCGGATGGAGGGGCGGGGCGCTGCCAGACACTGGGGGCTGTTGGACCTGAAGGTGCCCTTGGTCCCGAAGTCCTTGAGCCAACAGAGGAAACACAACCATGTTCTAATTAATCTCCGTAGAGGTCTCTTACGATAAACTCTGGGCTATCTTTAGAAGGACACTCAGGAAACCACTTATGTTCACTGCTTTCAGGGAGGGGACAAAGGGAAGAGCTTCCCCGTACCCTTTGGTGCCTTATGCCTTTTGAACCAAGTGCTATTTAAAAAATTAAGCAGAGAACACAATCCACCCATGTTGGGAAAAGTGAATGAAATAGGAACAAATTTTTTATTTTTTTGACAGGCAGAGTGGACAGTGAGAGAGAGAGACAGAGAGAAAGGTCTTCCTTGTGCCATTGGTTCACCCTCCAAAGGCCGCCAAGGCCGGCGCGCTGCGGCCGGCACATCGCGCTGATCCAAAGCCAGGAGCCAGGTGCTTCTCCTGGTCTCCCATGCGGGTGCAGGGCCCAAGCACTTGGGCCATCCTCCACTGCACTCCAGGGCCACAGCAGAGAGCTGGCCTGGAAGAGGGGCAACCGGGACAGAATCCGGCGCCCCGACTGGGACTAGAACCTGGGGTGCCGGCACTGCAAGCCGGAGGGTTAGCCTATTGAGCCACGGCGCCAGCCAGGAACAAATGTTTTAAGAGCACAATCTTCATAGGACATTTCAACAAAAGAGAGGCAAGCAAGCAAACCCTTAGACATTTCCAACAAGCAGCTTTATTGGGGTGGGTGTTTGGCACAGCAGTTAAGTTGCTGCTTGGGAAGCCTGGGTCCCGTGTCGAGGGCCTGGTTTGCTCTGCTTCCCGTCCAGCTCCCTGCTGGTGCACACCCTGGGAGGCAGCAGGTGACGGCTCAAGTACTTGGGTCCCTGCCACCCACGTGTGAGACCTGGATGGAGTTCAGAGTTCAGGTTTTGACCTGGCCCAGGATCTGGGCAATGAATCAACAGATGGACCCTGGAAAGGCTCCTCACAGCCTCTCCCCCCATTTATTTATTTGAAAGACAGAATGACTGAGAGAGAGGGAGAGGGAGGGAGAGGGAGGGAGGGAGGGGGGAGGGAGAGAGGGAGAGGGAGGGAGATAGAGAGAAAGAGAGTTCCATCCAGGGATTCCCTCCTCCAAACGGTTGCCAACTGCCAGGGCTGAGCCACGAAGAAACCAGGAGTCAAACTCCACGTGTCTTCCACATGGGTGGAAGGGACCAAGGAGCTGGGCCATCACCTGTTGCTATCCCAGGTGCGTTAGCAGAAAGCTGGGACTTGAGCTGGATTCGATGGATGCTGGCACTACACCTGGCAGCTTAACCTGCTGTGCCCCACCAGCGAGGCCTTCCTCATGGGCCTGGCTAATCCACTTCTGATCCAGCTCTCTGCTGTGGTTTGGGAAAGCAGTAGAAGATGGCCCAAGTCCTTGGGCCCCTGCACCCACGTGGGAGACCCGGAGGAGGCTCCTGGCTCCTGGCTTCAGGTCGGCACAGCTCCGGCCGTGGTGGCCATCTGGGCAGTGAACCAGCGGGTGGAGGATTTCTCTCTCTCTCTCTCTCTCTCTCTCTCTGCCTCTCCTCTCTCTGTGTACCTCTGACTTTCAAATAAATATTAAAGAAAGATGCTATTTAGGGAACCTGCACCCCATATCCAAGTGCTGGGGCTCAAGTCACAACCATGGTCCTGATTCTAGCTCCCTGCAGTGTAAACCCTGGGACAACAGGTCATGTTCAAGTCCGGGACAAGACCCTGACACCCATGGGGACCTGGATCAAAGTACCCCAACACCCATGGGGACCTGGATCAAAGTACTGGCTTCCAGCTTTAGCCTGGCCCAAGCTCAGCCATCACAGGCATTCGGCAGAGAACCAGCACCGGGAGCTCTGTGTGTCTGCCTCCCTTTCTCTCTCTCTCTCTCTCTCTCTCTTTTGACAGGCAGAGTTAGTGAGAGAGAGAGAGAGAGACAGAGAGAAAGGGTCTTCCTTCCATTGGTTCACTCCCCAAATGGCTGCCACGGCCGGCGCTGTGCCGATCTGAAGCCAGGAGCCAGGTGCTTCCTCCTGGTCTCCCATGGGGTGCAGGGCCCAAGCACTTGGGCCATCCTCCACTGCCTTCCCGGGCCACAGCAGAGAGCTGGCCTGGAAGAGGGGCAACCGGGACAGAATCCGGCACCCCAACTGGGACTAGAACCCAGGGTGCCGGCGCCACAGGCGGAGGATTAGCCTATTGAGCCGCGGCACCGTCCTCTCTGTCTCTTGAATTAAAAACAACAAAAAGCGTTAAAAAGGTGAAAAGACAAACCATAGTTTGGGACAAAATATTTGCCAATCACATTTCTGATGTAGAACTTCTATCTAGAACACATCAAATACTGTCAACATTTAATAATAAACAAACAACTCAAATTTCTTTAAATGGGAAAAAGATTTGTAGAGTTCAACAAAGAGAGGCAGATGGCAAATGAAAAAATGCTTGGTAGAGAAACACAGTTAAAACCTAGTGAGCTACCGCCACGCCCAGGGGAAAGCTGAGAACTAAAAAGACCTTGCCAAGAGTTGGTGAGGATGTGGAGCAACCGGAACTCTCAAACTTTGCTGGTGAAAGCGCACAATGGTATAACCACCTTGGAAAAGTTCTGGGAGTTTCCTGCACAGCTAAAAATGTTTACCCCACGACTCTGCTCCTAGGCGTTTACACAGCTGGTGTACCTACAAACTGGAATACCGTTCAGAAACAAAAGTGAACAAGAAACTGATAGATGCCACGTAGGTGAATCCCAAAGACAACGTTGCTGAGTGTAAGAAGCCAGACAGCAGAGTGTGCTGTATGTGACTCCAATCACACATCGTCTTAGAAAATGCATCAGTGCTTTGGTTGCCTGAGGATGGGGGGTGGGGAACGAAGGGTGGGAGGGAGAGATTTCAAAGGGGCATAAGGAAGGGCCTCACTGTTGGGGCGTAGCGGTTAAGTTTCCAGGAATAAGCAGGTGGTGAGGGAGGCTCAGCACCAGGAACTGGTCTGAGTCCTTGTGATCCATGCGTGCCTGGAAGCCTGCCCTACTTTGGGACATTTTTGCTGTTTAATTAGGTAATTAATTAACCAATTTTTATTTGAAAGGCAGAGTTACACACATAGAAGAGGGGAGAGAGAGAGAGGGACGGAGTGAGCGATTGATTTTTCCACCTGCTGGTTCACTCCCCAAATGGCTGCAACGGCCAGGGCTGGGACAGACCAAAGCCAGCACAGAGCTTGCTGGACTGGAATTGGAGCACCTGGGACCTGAACTGGCACTCCTATGGGATGCTGGCATCGCAGATGGAGGCCTAACCTCTGGGGCTTTTTTTTTTTTTTTTTTTTTTTTAAGATTTATTTATTTAGTTGAAAGGCAGAGTGACAGAGAGAGAGAGAGACAGAGACAGAGAGAGACAGACAGAGAGAGAGGTCTTCCATCTGCTGATTCACTCCCCAAATGGCCATAATAGCCAGGTCTGGGCCAGGCTAAAGCCAGGAGCCAGGAATTCCATCTCAGTCTCCCACATGGGTGCAGGGCCCGAGCACGTGGGCCGCCTTCTGCTGTCTCCTAGGCACATTAGCAGGACGTTGAGTGGGCTGAGCAGCCGAGACCACCCAGCTTTCTGATGTGAGATGTCAGTATCACACGCAGAGGCACCAGCCCCTTATCCTAGGACCTTCCAGGTATCCAAACCAGTGGGTTACAGTAGCTCCCTGGCACTTGGGTGGGTGTGCGCCAGGCTTCAGGGTGGCACTAGTGATGTCCTTGCTCTGGTATTCTGGGCCTGAATGGTCCTGTCTCCCACTGAGTGGGGCCACCTGTGCAATCCACAGGCCATTAAGGAAAAGATGGCCTTTGGCCTCTGGCCAGGGTCATAAAGAGGGTGTGGCTTCCAGCTTCTAGAGCTGCACTCTCTTGGATTGTGCACTTGGCGAGAAGCCCGAGGCTAACCGTGAGGCCGCTCGGCAGCTCGGGAAAGGTCGTGAACTCCCACAGCGGCACCGCGAAGGCACCGTCTGGAAGCTGATCCTCAGATGATGCTGCCCTGGCTGACTCTCAGCGGAGACCTCAGCAGAGACCCGGGGCCCAGCACACTGAGCTTGTCTGTCTATTTAATTTATTTGAAAGGCACAGAGAGCGAGAGAGTGAGAGAACGAGAGCTTCCATCTGAGAGTTCACTGCTCCTATGCCTTTACCAGCCAAGGGGGAGCCAAGCCAAAGCCAGGAGCCAGGTCTCCATCGGGTGCTCCCGCACGGTCGGCAGGGCCTGGGTATCTGAGCCCTCGCATCAGCAGAAATCTGAATCAGAAACAGCGTCAAGACGCAAACCCCAGGACTCTACCTGCCACGTGGGTGTCCCAGCTGGTGTTCTGACCACTGGGACACATGCTGGCCCAAGTGTCTCGCTCACAGAAATTTCACAGAGGAAGTATAAATTGTCATTTGAAGCCACTGAATTGTGTGATGATTTTTAGAGAAGTGTTTGTTTATTTTCATCTACTTGAAAGGCAGAATGACAGTGAACGGGATTGGGAGAGAGAGAGAGAGAGAGAGAGAGAGAGAGAGAGAGAGAGAGAGAGACCTTTCATCCAGTACTTCACTCCCCAAGTGGCCACAACAGCGAGGGCTGGGCCAGGTCGAAGTCAGGAGGCAGGGGCTGCTCTGGGCCTCCCGCGTGGGTGTCGGGGCCCAGGCACTTTAGCAACCGTCTGCTGCCTTCCAGGCTGTGTTAGCAGGAAGTTGGATTGGAAGTGAAGCTGCCAGGACTCGAACCAGAACTCTGATACGAGATGCGGGGTCCTGACCCGCTGCGCCACAGACGCCCGCCATGTGGTGCATTGTCTGCACAGTGACACTTGCAGAGACCAGCACGAAGTTTCTTTCTTTCTTTCTTTCTTTTTTTTTTTTTTGACAGGCAGAGTGGGCAGTGAGAGAGAGAGACAGAGAGGAAGGTCTTCCTTTGCCGTTGGTTCACCCTCCAATGGCCACTGCAGCCAGCGCACCGCGCTGATCCGATGGCAGGAGCTAGGTGCTTCCTCCTGGTCTCCCATGTGGGTGCAGCGACCCAAGCACTTGGGCCATCCTCCACTGCACTCCCGGGCCACAGCAGAGAGCTGGACTGGAAGAGGAGCAGCCGGGACTGGCGCAGAGTTTCTTAGCTTCCGTTCTTAGCTGCAGAATGGAGCTTTGGGTGTGACTGAGTCCCCCAGAGGCTCGGGCCCCGGGGCACTGATGTTGAGGTGGGGTCCAGGGGAAGGTCAGGGGCTCCATCCTTGGAGGGATCCATGCTGGCCTCGAGGAGGGGATCAGCTTGCAGGAGAGTGGGATCCCTGTCGGGGAGCCTGGTGCTTCCACCGAGCCCGGCTTCCACGTGCAAGCCCCCACCAGGAGGCTCCGGTCAGAGCTGTGAGCTAACAACCTCTTTGCTGTACAAAGTGCCTGGCTTTGGGTATTTTGTTACAAAAATAGAAAACAGACCAAGTCAGCAGCATCCTTCATTTTGCAGCACAAGGTCAACTTCCAGGAAACACCGGGCCTTTATTTCTCGTGTGGGCCTCCGCCCCTCACCTCTCTCATTCCTATGTCTTCTCCTTACTTATTCTGTTTTTGTTAGAGAGAGTAAGAGCCCGCGCCTGCTAATTCACTCATTAAATGCCCATGACGGCCATAATGGGGCCGAGGCAAAACTCAAGCCAGGAACTCAGAACTCAATCCACGTCTCCCAGGGAGTGACAGGAACCCAGCCACTGAGCCACCCCGCTGCTCGCCACCGTCTGCATCAGCCGCGAGCTGGAGCCGGGGATGGAGCCCGGCTACTCCGACGTGAATGCAGGCGTCCTACCCACAGCCAAGCAACTGCTCTGTGTTCTCACTGTGACCCTCAGCAGCCAACGGCTTTGGGCGGACGTGGTGGGGTGGAGGAGCTCCGGACAGCGGGAGCAGGGTGCTGACGCGTGCAGAGGTCTCAGGGCACCCGCGGGGCTGCTCCTGCGCAAACACACGCAGACTGGAGTGACACAGGCTTCGCTTCCACAGCTCCCCCTCCCCCACGACCACCATCTCAAAGATCACAATTAATCTAATGTAATTACTGAAATCACAATTAAGCTAGCCCATGCAATAACCTGTACCAGGGAGTCTGTAAACTGAACACACGCAGGTAAACGACGACGACAGCTGGTGCGCCCTGTTGGCACAATCAGCTTAGGAAATGAGCTCTTAACAGAACAAGCACATGTGAAGCCCCTGGGAGCCCCTTTAGGATTGTGACCCCCCCCCACACCTCGCACACACTATAGGTTCCACACTCTCCTGAGCTTCCAGTATATTTGAATTAATCATTTCCTGCTTTTCTTTAGAGTTTTCTAAAACTCGCCCTTACAGGTGTCCCTGAACAATGATCTAATCCTGAAAAAACCAAGGAGCGAGCACACACCGAGGTGTAATAGGATAATATTGCCCCAGTTGGACGGAAGCTCCCAGGAGAAAACAAACAGAACAGTCTCCAGGTAACAGCCTGACTCCAGCTGCCCTGGGAATCCACCAGAACTTCAACGTCCCCAGAAGTCCTGGGGAACGTAGGGTATCCTAAGACCACAGCAAGGGCAGGAATGAAGGTAGGGAGTGTGCTGCTCTGTGTTTATCTGCCACTAAGGTGACTAGGCCTGGGGCCAAATCTCAACAAGATATTTCTGGAGAGAAGAAATAAAACTCAGCTGATCGAGAAGCAACAGCTAAGGCAGAGGGAGGAATCTATAACACGGCGAGCTTTGAATAGTTCCTGCAAAATGTGCAGTAGGAAAAAACTGTGCCTGGGTTTCAAAGTGCTTTTGCACCAAGATAAGCTTATCTTTTAATTCTATTTTCACTTGAACTTTTTAAGTACTTTCCTGTACGGTTCAAGGTATGTTACAAATGCATTAGAATCTGGGTCAAGTTTTCCCAAGCATTTAGTCCTTGTGTCAAAGGAAAGAGGCAAAGGCAGGGGACAGTCCTCGCGGCCTGGCTCCCGGGCGGTGCTGTTGCACTGACCGCTGGCCACCTGGGGCGTGGTTGATGCCCAGGGCTCCCTGCACTGCCTTTGGGGATTCTGAGCCCCAGCCTCTGCCCCACGTCTTCGCTTTCTTCCATCCTGTGCCCGCCTCATTCCTCCTTCACTTCCCGGTGGAACTCGCTTCTTGGGAAAGTGTTCATGGGAAGTCTATTAGCCTGCTTTTCTGTTACTACAACAAAATACCTGATGTGGCCCACCTTTTAAAGGAAGGAGGATTATTTAGCGCAGAGTTGTGGAGTTCCCAAGTCCAAGACGAGATATCCCCGACGAGGGCTGAACGGTGGCTGGGATCACGAGGGCAGAAGAGGTTGTGAGAGGGATCATATCCCCAGACAGGGAGCCAGGGAGAGCCTGGGGCCTTCCTCCCTCCGGAGAGCCTGCCCCTGATGACCTAAGGACCCACCCTAGGGCCCACCTCTTAGGGGCTCCAGCACCTCAACACTGCCACACTGAGGACCAAGCTTCCAACCTGACCTCCTGGGGACACACTCAGCCCATACCCCAACCATGGCAGAATATAAAGGTTTTTGAGGTCGTGCATGGAAAGCATCTTATCCTGGGGCCAATCTTGTGGTGCAGTGGGTTAAGCTGCCTCTTGCAAAGATGGCATCCCGCTGGGAGCGCTGGTTCAAGTCCTGACTGCTCCACTTCCAATCCAGCTTCCTGCTAACACGCCTGGGAAGGCAGCAGAAGACGGCCCAAGTACTTGGGCCCTGCCACATAGGTGGGATGACCAGGATGGAGCTCCAGGCTCCTAGGTTTAGTCTAGCCCAGTCCTGGTTATTGTGGCCATTTGAGGAGTGAACCAGTAGATGCAAGATCTCTATTTCTCTCTCCCTCTGTTTCTGTCTCTCCCTCTCTGTCACTCTGCCTTTGAAAGGGAGATTCTACCCTGCACAGATGACGTAGTAGGTGTGGAAGTCTCAGCTGGAAGCCATCTCCCTTCGTATTTGAAGGTGTTGTGTCTCCCTCACTCAGAAGTGCTGTTGAGAAGCCTGAAGTCATTCTAATCCCTTCTCTGCTTCTTGCTCATCCTGTGCCACCCGGAAACTGTGTCCTTCAACTCTGAGGATTTCATTTATGTATTTATGAAGATTTACTCATGTCAATGTTTGGACACAAACCTTTGTTCTGTGCCTAGGCTTTTTTTTTTCTTTAAAGGTTTATTTATTTATTTGAAAGGCAGAGTTACACAGAGAGAGGGAGACACACACACACATACACATACACAGATCTTCCATCTGCTGGTTCACTCCCCAGCTGGCTGCAACAGCCAGGGCTGGGCCAGAACGAAGCCAGGAGCCAGGAGCTTCTTCCAGGTCTCCCACGTGGGTGCATGGGCCCAAGCACTTGGGCCATCCTCCACTGCTTTCCCAGGTCATAGCAGAGAGCTGGATTGGAAGTGGAGCAGCCGGGACTAGAACTGGCACCCACATGGGATGCCAGCGCTTCAGACCAGGGTGTTAACCCGCTGTGCCACAGCGTGGGCCCCTTGGCCTTTTTTTTTATTTAAAGGTTTATTTATTTATTTGAAAGGCAGAGTTACACAGAGAGAGGGAGACACACACATACACACACATGCACACACAGATCTTCCATCTGCTGGTTCACTCCCCAGCTGGCTGCAACAGCCAGGGCTGGGCCAGAACAAAGCCAGGAGCCAGGAGCTTTCTCTGGGTCTCCCACGCAGGTGCAGGGGCCCAAGGACTTGGGCCATCTTCTACTCCTTCCCAGGCCACAGCAGAGAGCTGGATCGGAAGTCGAGCAGCTGGGACTCTCCCATTCCTTAGGATGTTATTTCCTTTGTTGATTGATGCACAGAAGCTTTTCAGTTTTGGGCAGCCCCCTTGTCTATTTCTGCTTTTGGTGTCATATCCAAGAACTCTTATATCCAAGAACTCTTATATCCAAGAACTCTTTGCCAAGGTCAATGTCAAGAAGCTTCCCCTGTCTTGCTTTATTCTAGGGATTTTATCATTTTGGGTCTTATCTCTAAATCTTTAATGTAACCTGATTTGATGTTTGTGTGTCATGTAAGGAAGGGGTCCAGGTTCTTTTTTATTTTTCATGTGAATATCTAGTTCTCTCAATACCATCTTCTGGGAGACGACCCTTCCCCTACTGTGTGTTGTTGGCCCCTAATCAGAGATCACCTGGCCACATCCGGTGGGTTTATCCCTCAGCTCTCTTTTCTGTCCCATGGGTCTGTGTGAGCAGCTTTCTTTAGCTGCGTGTTTAGCATTCATAGTTTGTTCATGGCTAAAAGGCTGGGAACTCGGAGCACAGGATTGGGTCTGGAAAGCCCAGCATAAAGAGTTCCATGGAGTTCCATGGAGCTGGTTCAATTAGGAAGTGGCCGGAGAACGCAGGAGTGACAAAGGACGGACGGAGAAGCGATGCAGCGCTGTGTTATGGGGACAGCCACCACTGCAGGCTTCCGGCTCTGTTCCATAAGTTCTGTCTCGGGAGCCGTGTCCCGTAGCTGTCCACGCAGATGGAAAGGGAAGTGCTTATCCTTGAAGGTGGCCCACAGCGGCTATCTCCCGTGAGTGCCAGGGTGGCATGCGGCTAATGCCCATGCGAGGCTCTGTGGACCCTCGTGGGTGAGGGCCAGGCTTTGGGAAGGCGGCGGCTGGGGGTGGAGTCAGGGGCAGGCTGGAGGGGATCAGCAGCCCGGCACACAGTCCTCCCACACTGACCAACAGCTCACTGAAGGGTGGCCAGCTTACACCGCTTCTTGGGGGTGGCCCCCAGTGGCCCGTCCTGTGGTTTTGTTCTTGGGTTGATCCCATTCCTCAGAGCAGGGTCTTCCACGCCCCTAGCTGGATGAGGCTGGCCACGTTGGTAGAAATCAGAGAACCGACGGGGGCGGAAGGTTCTCCACACATTTATTCCCGCAGCCTCCTCCTCCAGCCTCAGTCCCAGGAGCCCTTGAGTGTGGCGATGCCGGTGCCTTCTCCGTGTAAGCCGGGTCGGCTCTCCGCTTTGCTGAGTTTGCTCAATCAGTGACCGTGCATCTGCTTCCCAGCTTCTCAGCGCATGCGGCTTTTTTTTTTTTTTTTTTTTTTTGACAGGCAGAGTGGACAGTGAGAGAGAGAGAGAGAGAGAAACAGAGAGAAAGGTCTTCCTTTACCATTGGTTCACCCTCCAATGGCCGCTGCGGCCGGCGCACCGCGCTCATCCGAAGCCAGGAGCCAGGTGCTTCTCCTGGTCTCCCATGGGGTGCAGGGCCCAAGCACTTGGGCCATCCTCCACTGCACTCCCTGGCCACAGCAGAGAGCTGGCCTGGAAGAGGGGCAACCGGGACAGAATCCGGTGCCCCGACCGGAATGGGGTGCTGGTGCCGCAGGTGGAGGATTAGCCTACTGAGCCGCGGCGCCGGCCACGTGTGGCTCTTTTCTCCTCTGCTGGCCTCCTCTGCTTGAGATTTTATGACTCAGAAGAAGAGCGCAGAAGAGAAGTGTGAACAGAAAGGTGCCGACTGCAGCGCGCCGTGCCCTGCCTTGGCCCGCAAGCTGGGGGCCCTTCCTGCTTTAGCTCCATCGCTGCCGCCCCAGGCCCTCCCAGGAGTAGTCATGCCCCGTACGCCCGCCTGGCGTTTTCTTATTTGTTGGGCACTAGAACGTGAGCTCCGTGAGGACCACGGGCCCGGTCTCTCCCTGGAGCATGGAGGAAGTGCACTCATTGTGTCTGGGGACAGCATTTTGAGTATCACATGGCCTGTGACCCTGTGTGCACCATACCCTGAGCCAAGGAAATGAAGGCTGGCGCAGGTGGGGCAGGGAGCCGGGGCCGCAGGCTCATAGGGGGCGCCGGAGTCCCCGAGCAGAACAGTGGGAGTCTGGAGACCCTGCCCAGAGCCTCCAGGAGGGGCCGGGCTGCCGGCTCCCAGAGAGCAGGGCCGGGAAGACAGGCAACCCAGAGGGGAGCACCCTGCTGGAGGCCCCGCCTGGCCTCTCCCTGGAGCCGAGGGAGGGGTGCAGAGGCAGGAACACAGCCCAAGAAGCCTCAGGGACCCAGGGAAGACATGGGTTGGGGGCATTTGCAAGGGAAGACTGCTGCCTCCTGTGTCACGTACCAGGAACCGGATCCCATCAGCCAGGGACACTGCAGGGGCTGCTCACCTCCCTGGAGACCTTTACTTAAAACACACACACACACACACACAGAGCCAGGTGCTCATTGTAACAAACTCAGACACCAGACATTTATAGAATAAAGAACAATTCTCCAATAGAGCCGGCATTTAGCCCAGCCCTCCCTCCCTCCTGCCTTCCTTGCCTCCTTCCTCCCTCTCAGAAATGAAGGTAATACATTCACGTCATTCAAAATGCAAAGCCAGGCAAGGAACAGAGGGACAGGGCTCGTCCCCTCCCCTCCCCCACTCCTCTCCAGCTCCCTCCGAGGTCTCCTCCTCTGGGGCAGCCAGGTGTAAACACGCTCTCTGCCCACCCGGGTTTCCTACTGGACGCTAGGGAACAGCAGCAGCAGCACCCCTCAGAGCGCAGGCACAGCCGTCGGCCAGGAGCCGCGGCTCAGGTCTGGGCTGTTCACTTCCTGTTGAGTCGGGGCCATCCGAGCCGGGGTGGCAGCCGCGCTGGGTCTCTGCCGGGACTCAGAGTGACAAGGAACACACAGGGGTCGGGGGCGTTCAGCCAGGTGTCAGGGGCTTTCCGTTTAGGACGGAACTCTCCCAGCTGTAAGGAGGGCTGGCTCAAGACACGCGCTGGCATTTATGACGGGAAACTAAGCTTCAAGGTGGCAGATAGGGGCCTTCTCTGAAGACCGTGTGGGATGTGCACTTGGGAGAGGCTTTTAGGTGAGCAGCCCAGGGCAGGGGTGCATGACTCCCTGGTCATCCCACAGCTGACCTGCAGGGTCCCCCATCAAAGCAAGAGGCCGGGGCACTGCTCCCAGGAAATACCTGGGGACGGGCAGCAGCAGGGTGGGGCCCAGGGCCTGGATCTGACATTTCCCGACTGGAGGTGGAAGACCGCACCGAGGCAGGGGAGGAAGGAGCTGGCAGACCAGGAAGAGCCACAAACAGAACTGAGTCCTTTTTTGGGGAACTCGGAGGGGCTCAATCCTGGCTCTGGTGCTGCCCACCAGCGAGGGCCGACCAGGTCTCTGACAACTGAGTGACTCCGCGGGGAGCGCTCATCTCAAGCAACTCCAAGGATTTTCAGGTCTTTTTTGAAATGCAGACCTGTTCAGGCCTGTTTGGCTGGCTCAGAGCCCCTTAGGATGTGTGAAGGCAGAGTCCTAGCCCTGGTCTCAGGTAGTGGGGGGGGGGGGGGAGGGCAGAGGAGGAAGCGGCAGGGGCGACAAAGCCGGGGACATCTGGGAGGACCCAGGAGGAAGGGCTCGCTGCGGGGCTGTTTCACAGAGCCGCACTGAGGGGCCCATCTTGGAAATTCAGCTGAGGGCGGCTCAGGCCTGTTGGAGCAGGGTGTGCGCCCCTGCGGCTCAGTGCGCCAAGCACCCTGCCCAGGAGGGGCCCACGATGCCCAACACGTCCCCAGCTCGGCCCAAGAGGCTGGTGCCACGCCGACCGGGGGGACGAAGGCCCTGTGTGTTTTCAAAGGCGGGCCACAGCTAGTTCCGTGGTGTCACCCTCCCCGCCATCTGGGGAGCTCAGCAGCGGCTCCCCTCCCCCGAGCACGTGCGGCTCCCTTCCGCCCCAGGCCCCGGCGACAGTGTCCACGGCTTAGGGATCCATTTCCCGCCGCGGCTTGGCCGGAGCGGCTCTCGGTGGAAGAAGCAAAGTGAGGTGGGCTGACAGGAAACCCGGCTTTTTTTTTTTTTTTTCCCCCCGCCTCTGCTTCTCTGGGTGAAGGGCGGACAGGAGGTAGACCGTGATGGTTGTGTTCACGCCACTCCTCCGGCGAGCGCTCCTCGCGCTGGTCCCCGTGGTGACCCTGCCGGGAGGCCTGGCTGCTCACAAGAAAAACCTGGAGGACATGGCAGCCTGCCCAACCGCGGTGGCCCTGCATCTTGTCTGCTCATCGCTTTTTATTTTATACGAAGACAAAAACCGGAAGCCTGGAAGTCTGCGCTGTTCGCAGAGGCAAAGCCATTAACTGAACGAGTGGTTGCAGCCTGGCCAGCCCAGCCCTCACCAGAACCCCCCAGCAAGCCCGGAGGGGTCCGCACTGCGGGGCCAAGAGCAACATCCAGGCTCCGAACCCCCGTGTCCTCGTCAGCCAATCGCGGCGCCGACACAGGAAACGCCTTCGGATGGTGAGTGGCACAGAAGCGAGCCTATGGGCACGGAGGCAGCGAAGGGGGTGCGGTCAGACTCAGCCAATAGGATGCAGGCCGCCGCTGCTGGGCGGGAGGAAGACAGCGAGCGTGCGCGAGGCGGCGCCCGGGAAGGAAGCTCGCGGAGCCAATGGCCGCGGCGGGCGGGCGGCGGCGCGCGTGCGCCCTGGCTCCCCGGGCTGCAGGCGGGAGGCGGGGACGGTGGGGGAGGGGAGCGGGCTGGGGCCCGGCGGAGCTCCTGCCGCCGCCGCAGCCGCCGCCGCAGCGAAGAGGCCATGTTGTGTGGTGTGTGGGGCGGGGGGAGGAGGAGGAGGGAGTAGAGCCGAGCGAGGAGACGGCAGAGACACCGCACACACACGGCACAAGATGGCCGGAGAGGCAGCAGCTCCCCGAGCTGTCAGGCGCTCCGCCGCGGCGCGGCAGGGCCCAGCGGCCGGCGGGGAGCCGCGGCCGGCCGCCCCGGGCCCGCGGGAGCCGGGCGGCGGCGGCGGAGGCCGGCGGGGCGCGCGGCTCGGGGCCCTGGGCGCCGGGTGCGGCGGCGGCGGCTGAGGCGGCTGAGGCGGCGGAGGCGGCGGCTGAGGCGGCCGAGGCGGCGGAGGCGGCGGCGAGGCCCCGGGGCGGGCGCCCGGGCGCTCGGGGCGGCGATCGGAGGGCCCGGCGGCCGCGCTCGCGCCCGGTGAGTGGCTCCCGCGTCCCCATTGTCCTTTGTCCTTGGAGCAGCGGCGGGGCGTCCTTGAGCGCCGGCGGGCGGCGCGGCCGGGGGCGCGGGCGGGCGGCGGGGCCGCGCGGGGGCCGCTTGGACGGCGCGGGGTCTCCCGCCGCGGGCCCGGGTCTGCGGCGCGGTGGCCGGGCTCGGGAGAACAATGGCCGCGTTTAAACGGGAATGCAACTTGGGCTTCAGCCCCGTTGGGTGTTGGCTTTTAACTCTTTGGCGGCCGAGCGGGGCTGCGGCGGGCTCGCGGGCGGGGCCGGGGTCCCGGGGCCCCCGCGCCTGGGCGCTGTGCGGAGAGGGCGAGGGAGCGGCGGGCGGCGGGGCTCGGCGCGGGCTCGGCTCAGGCCCGAGGCTTTGGAAGTTTGCGTCCGCCGTCGCGGGGTTTTAAAGGACGGTGTCGCAGGGCGCGGTGCAGAAACTTCCACAAAGGGCCGCCGGCGCCGGGGCTCGGCAGGGCCCGCAGGGAAGTGGGGCTGCTCTCGGTCATGGGCGACGGAGAGGAGCCATATTTGTTGCATTTGTTGCATGTGGAAAACCCAGATGTGCCTCAGACGAACTGCACGGGAAAAAAAAAAAATTACAGGCTTCGCAGGCAGCTGCGGAGTTCCCTGTGTGGGGTTTCTGGCCGAGACATTGTCGGGAAGGGAATCGAAGCTGAAGGGTGTGAAGGGCGAGCCAGGAATGCACAGACCTTTGTGTGTTTTAGGCGATCCCTGCTCATTCCGCGGAGCCCTTGTGTGGGGAAGGTGCAAATGGTGGGGGGCAGACCCACCTCGCACCTCCGGGCCCGCCGACGCCGCCGGCTCGACCGTGTTCCTAGGGGCCTTTCGCCCCCCGAGTAAAATTGCTTTGTTGTTTTGAACAGCTTTCAGATGGTGGTACAGGTTCCATCCGTTGCGCATATCTTGATCTTACAGAATCTGCCGTTTAAGTGCAGTTCTGGGTTTTCCGATGGCCATTTTTGAAATTTTGAAACCCGAAAAGTGGTTTTAAACGGATACTCGGAATCTAGGTTTTTTTTAGAGTCCTTTTGAATAGTAAAATGAGAAATAATTGCTAGCAGTTTAACCTCAAGATCTTTTCACATGATAAATGGGGGAGGGGAAGACAGAAAATATGCAAGACCCTGGTTTGAGATTGAGTAAAGGTCATAGATACCCTAAGTTCTAGACTTGCTTAAAAGACGAAGCTAATATCCCACTTGGCGAGATCAGATAACTAGTGCTTTAAAATTTAAAGTAACCAGTGGCCATTTTAACTTCACTAATGTTTCTTTGAGGAGTTAATTTTTAATTGTTCAAAATTGTAAAAGATATTTCTAGCTGGCGAAGGAAATTTTCAGGTGATTTCATTCTATAAAAATAATGAACTTTACCCTTTGTTTTTGTTTATTTCCTGTTATCAAAAGAGGGAACAAAAAAACAAGGTCATAATCTGAAATCAGTCTAGATATTCGAATTTTCTATAATTCTTTTTCTGATACCTTAGTCTATAGTATTTGTCAAAACAGCCAAGAGATGAGGAAAACAACGACTGCTGATAGATACTAAAGATAAGAGATAGCTGCAACCTGCAGTGTATGTAGGTTGTCTGTTCTGGAGCTGTCTCTTAAATGTGCACGTACATCTTTCAGATGTTTTATCATTGTTTCAGCATACTGAATCTTTGGCCAAGAAATGTTTTAAAAGTCGAAATGTTGATATCATCTTTTTTTTTTTTTTTTAAAGGTAACTTACAAGATTAAAATCGATTTGATTGCTGATTGTTCTGAACAAGTACATCTTTTATTTGAGGTAAGATTGGGATATTTTTTATTGCTTTGACGTAAAAACTGATTAGATTTTTGTTTTGCTCTTAGAGAATTTATATTTTAAGAACCAGTATTTATGTATGACTTTTAAAAAATCTAGTGAGAAAATACTTGAATAATAATACGGGGCCTTGAAACCATTTCACGCAATGATACGCTAAAAGTATATGAGCATAGCCATTGTAACAATGTATCCTTTAAATAGTTTAAACTGCTGAAGGCCCTTTAAAAGCCTTTGTTTAGTTTGGGAAATAGGGAAAAAACTGAATTACACTGAAGGAAACCATTAACCAAAGATACAGTTTTTTCTTTTTACGTCTGTATTACGCCATGCAGACAAGTTTAATCTTTTAAATATTTACAGAAGTAATTTATTGGAAAATTTGAATATTTTGCTATCCATACCAATAGATTTTAAGGAAGAATATTTTAAACAGTTTTGAGGCTAGATTTTAGTATAAATTTTGCATAATTATGAAATTTTACAACATTTATTTCTGTTTGCTGTTGATAACTTCTAAAGTAAGTTATTTATAGAGTATCTTTTTTCCTCCAAAAGGGACGCCATTTTGAAGACTGATACCTTGACATTTTATCCTTGGGGATAAAGGAATCTTTGGGAAACCTCTGTGTTTCAAATAGCAAGTAAGTAAATGTTTTTTACTCAACATCTGAAATTCAATAGTTACTAGCATTTGAGTAGAAAAATATCATTGTTAGTGAAACAAACTGTAGACTGTTATGTGAAAGAGGATGAGAAAAGACCCATCAAATTACCTTACCTCCAAACACTTTGTTAATCCCATGAAAGCAGTCAGTGTTTGTAATTTATGTCAGAGCAGTAGGACATGCAGTACTTCCCAGGCAGGCGCTGCTTTCGGATTATAGTTACGTCTGCACTAGAGTCCTTAGGATTATGTCTTACAATCTGAAATGTGTATTCTTTAGCTTTCTTTTAAATAATACAGTTCATGTTTTAAGAGTGGGTGAGAATTTTACATTTGCTGATGCATTTCAAAAGCTAAATAGATAAGCTAATTTATAGTTACTTAAATGGGTTTAAAGTATTCATTTTGCCCATTTTCATGAGTTTTCCAAAAACCTAGAGTATTGTGTCCCAATGAGATCTTTAATTTAAAGCGTAAAAGATGGAAAAGTTCACAAGCACAATAGGTATTGGTGCCAGCATTCCGTGTATATAATACAGCGATGTCTTAAAATTAGAAACATGGAAAAAGAAGATGTCTGCTGATGTTTACGGAAATGAGTCTTTATTCTTAAGTTAACGTTGAAGCTGGGAATTCATTTCAAGTCATTATTAGTGACTGACCAGAGAAAATACATAGTAATAGAGGAAACCTCTTGGGAGACAGAATAGACATGACTAGTTAATTAAAAACAAGGGCAAGCTTACCATGGGGAAAAGTCTATATTTTAGTCTTTGAAGTTCATGTTGAAGATAAAGTACAATCTTTTGTTGGTTGGTGTTGCCTCTGTATTGGTTCAAATAGATAACAGCAATATTTTTATTGCCTTTGTTTTATTTTAACTTTTTCTTTATTATCCTTTTTGTAGTTTAATCAAATTTATGTCTTTTAATGGTGTGCAAAAGAAAACTAAAATTTGGGTTTTGAGTGATACTAAAAAAAGACAAAACAGCCATCATCTCAAGCTGCTTTGGCACAGATGTCAAGATGAAGCGTCCCTACTGATGGAATATGAAATGGGCATTCATGGCGTTGGGCATTAGAAAGATTGAGAGTTGGGTTTCTCATGTGAAACATAAGTCACTTTGAGTGTAAAAGGCAACATATTTATAATGGGCTACAAGAGTATTTCCCCTCTTTAATGGACCAAATCATAAACGTCTGAAAGAATTGTTAAATATTTTTATGTTTTTAATCCTAGTGTCAGTAATTAACAAAAAAAAGCTTCTCAATGATAGACTATAATTCCTAGTCTAATGGAATGCCTCTTTATCGACAACAAAACACTAGAAAATCATATTTTATGAAAATTTATGTGTACTTACACTTTTATGATAATACTTTATATAATATTTTTATATGTACTGTTTGAGCCAGTCTTGTATTGTGGACAAAATTGGTTGACTGATAAATAAGAACAGCTGTAAATGTAGGTACTATTATAAGTAGGTAACACATAATCTGTAAGATACATGTGTATATATATTAGATAAGTATAGATACGTTTTGCTCTAAATTATTTTATTTCATAGGAAAGGTAAGTTGTTATTTACCACTATTCTCTGCTTAAAAATCAGAATGATTGTATACTTAAATATCTGTTTCTGTGTTAGCATTCTGGATTAGTTAATCATAAAGATCTTTGGATCCAGCTGGTGGTTGGGTTAGATCGCATTTGTTATTCTGATAACTGTTTACAAAGTGAGCTGACATTCCACAGAATGAAAGAAGCCATGTTGTACTCACATGGTTTTCATGAGCCATAAATGACTTTTAGAGTCTGGGTTATATGACATAGGTCAGCTCAAATGTAATTTTCTTTAAAATTTAGTTTACTGTTATTCAGTCTCATGATTTTTTAAAAATCGGGATATGAACAATTAATTGATTTGCTTTTTGTCTGATTTTGCTGAAGTGTAAGGGAAAAAGTGGTACTAGGAGGACGCTTCTGTCTCCTGTAATCAGGTGTGTGATGGGAACATGTAACGGAGATTCAGCTTCTATGGAAGTCAGCCCTGCAGTCTTGACATTTTGCTTTCTCTAGGCCTTCGTCTGCTAATTTGTTTGAAGGCTTTGGAGAGTCTAGTCTTTTAGGATCCTTCTTAAGTTTTGTGATAAAAATAGTTGTAGGAAGTATTTAATTCTAGTATACAAACTAATTTTTGCTTTGTAATCAGGGGTTATTTTTCTGATGAAACTATTGGAATAACGTAAGACTGAGATGTTAGTGTCCTTGACTTTCCTGCTGATTTTTAGGCATTTGAAGCTATATTAGTAAGTAGTGTAAAAGCTGACATTGGAAAATAGGCTTTAGTAGAGCAATTAACGTGTGACATCTAAATAATAAATCAGCATTCTAAATTTCTTTTAATACTTTCTTATCTGATCTAAATTGGAGTATATTTTCATATATCACATTATAGTTTGCAGCTGGCCAAGACTATAAATAAGAGGACTTAAAATTTGCATGCCTGATATAATCTATTTAATTTCGTTTAAGAAATGTCTGCACTTCAAAGATAAGCATCCTCATTTTACCACCTATCTTCTCAAATGGAGTGGTTCATTGCAAACTTTTATTTTCAAATTGGCTTTTTCTACATGTAATTAACTTCTACAATTTAAGTGAAAGGATGTAATAAGATACGAGTTATTTACAGCATTCAAGCAGCTTGTTTTGTATGTTTGAAAACAGTTTTGATTTATACATTATGTAATGCTTGATCTGTGTTCGGAAAATATTTTTTTGCTCTTTGAAACTAAGCCATTTATTTGAAATTGCATATTTCTTAAACAAGCAATTAAGTCTTCAACATGTACTTCTTGGTAATGATACTCATTTTATTTTAGTTGGGATGGCCCAGCTGAGTATTTTGTAACATTGATGTTTTATGAGTTGTCTTACAGCAGGTTTCTTGGAAACGTTCATTAGTTTATCTTTACCCTGTTTTTTGTAGATGTCTTATATTTCATAGTGCTCATAGCTTTAATTCTTTATTTTAATTTTAAAATGAAGGAATTAAGGTGACAAATATTGTAGGAAGAACAGGAACAGGCTAATGATAATAGAAGAATTGAAGACTAGCAATCAAAATTACATTATATCTGATTTATCATTGAATCTGAAACCATAGTATTTCAAGATACTAAGGATAGCTGGAAATAGAAAATCAAGTATTTGAGTTCTGCAACCCTGTGCCCCTTTTCAAAGGATGGCAAAAAACTATTGCAGACTTGGTCAGTTTTGAGGAAGTAGATGCCATGGTGGATTGTATCTCCACGAAATCTCTGACACCAATGCAAAGTGAGGTCAAAGTCCTTTTCTGTATGGTAGTTTGAGAACTCAGAATCAAGCAGTGCTTGGGGCCGGCCCTGTGGCAGCTGTGGTAGAAGCTTAAGCCTCTGCCTGCACAGTTGGCTTCCCATTCTTCCCATTTGGGTGCCAGTTGAGTCCAGGCTGTTCCACTTTATCCAGCTCCCTGTTAGTGCACTTAGAAAAGCAGCGGAGAATGGCCCAAGCCCTTGTGCTCTGGAAGAAGCTCCTGGCTTCGGCCTGGCCCAGCCCATCTGGGGAGTGAACCAGCTGATGGCAAATCTTTGCCTTTCAATAATTAAATAAATAAATCTTTTAAAAAACATCAAACACTGTTTGAACTAGTAGGTTACTTATTTGTAAGCACATTATCTCTAGCCTAACTCTATAAACATAATTCTTAAAGCCTAAAATTTCCACAAATTTTTCAGGATCAGACCAGTGTAATAGATTTACCAAAGAAATTTCTTACATCAACATTTCAGTTAGTTTTAATGTTTACTTAGTATTTAAATTAATTTATTTTACTTCATTGGTTTAAGATTTGTTAACAAAATCCTGCCTTATCAGGTCAGGTAAAATTTGGAAGCTTAAAAATAATATTTCTTTTCAGTTTCATTTGCTAACTTTTTGAGAAGGTATTTGAGCACCTGTTCTTACAGTAACTTTGAAGCACCTTTGCTCTATTAATTTGAAGTTCTAAACTTATGGCATACTACTTTGCCTTCTAAAAATCTTTTTTCTTGAACTTTTAAATAACATTTAAAACATTCTGCATAAATGTGATTATTATAATCATACTTAGGAACAAGCTGGCTGGAAAAGCAATACACCTGCATGCAGAAGTATTTCAGATATGAGTAACAGTGTTTCCTTTTGTAGAGGGAGATATTTAAATGTAGTGGAAAGTACAGCTACAATATTTTGTTATCAAATACCTGTCTTAGAATGGGTTAGTGTTGCCTGGGGTCACCAGTGGTAGATGATTATGTGTATTGTGTTGATAGTGGTATGTGATGGTGGCAGATAATAGGAAGTGGAAAGGTGACCTTGCAGATGGGTAGAGAGAGCTCTCCTTTGTTTAGAAGGCTTGCAAATAGATTAGATGAGAACCAGAAACAAAAAAAAGAATGATGTTGGCTCTGTTAAAAAAACAACAACTAGTTTTCAACCCTGGATGACTATCAGATCCCAGAGAGAGGGGCCCCGAGTATTTGCATACTGCTTCAGAGTTCGTGAGGGTGGAGCCTGAAGCTTGTGGTTTTATAGTAACTTGCTCTACACTGAGCTTCCTGTGCCCCCTGAGTTACAGTCTTCTCAGTTTCTCTGTGCTTTGTTTGGAATATGTTGTTCATCATACAGGTGTGCTTTGGTTTACAGGACGCTGTCTTGGTAGACACCAGAGCATTGCATTTGTCTTTTCCTGTGAGTAAATTGACGTTCTTTTGTCTTCTGCAGAATGTCAGCACTCCAGAGGCCTGCACGGTGTAACGGACGGTGGAAGCTTTTGGTGAGTATTTAATTTGTATGCTTGATCTATTTAAATGAGTTTGGGAATTTTTGAGTAATTGAAGCAGAATTGTAAAAAAATAGAGGGATTTAGCAAAACATTATAAGAACATCAAAATGGTTAGATTTGAAGTTTATTAATAAAATTTTGCTTATTAATTTATTCCAACCTATTTCTTCACGTAGATTCTTGCCAAAATTCAAATGTAAACTAACTCACACTTGAATATGCGTCTAACACTGTCTTCGATCTGGTCAACACCCTTGGTGTTTTTGCAAATAAAGTTTTATTGCAACACAACTGCTGTTTGGTTTAGATAATTGTTCATGACTACTTTCCAACTTGATGCATCGTGGTTGAGGATAGTTGTACTGCATAGCTGTACAGTCTAAGACGTCTGCCATATTGTCTGATAAGGAAGGCTGTCAACCTTCACTGGATCTCCCCCAGCTTTCAACTTTATCTGTAGAGCTCAGAAGGCCTTTGGGCTTCTCTTTTAAGAGATTTTCAGTGTTATAATTAATTACTAGTAATAAATTAATTCTAAACTTTCCTAAAACTTGAAAGGTCATCAAAGAGGTATCTAGCTTGAGTGACACTGAGATTATACTTTGATACTGGGAAATATGTTCCTTTCACTACCATGGAGTAGGTTTTCTTTTATTTTTTAAAAGATTTATTTATTTGAAAAGATTATTTATTTGATTAAAGATTATTTATTTGAAAGACACTTTTAGAGAGATCTTCCATCTGCTGGTTCATTCCCCAGATGGCTGCATCAGGCAAAGGATTGGCCAGGCCAAAGCTGGGAGCCACAAATTCTATCTAGGACTTCCACATAGGTGACAGGGTCCCAAAGCCCAAGCATTTGGGCCACCTTCCACTGCTTGCCCAGGACCATAAGCAGAGAACTGGATTGGAGGCCTAGCAGCTGAGACTCAGATGGGCACAAGGGATGCCTGTGTCCCAGGCAGAGGCTTACCCCACTGTACCACAACATTGTCCCTGGGAGTAGTTTCTCTAATTCCCAAGCTGAGAACCAGAATAAAGTATGACGTTTTTACAAATGAGTTAAATTATTGAATTATTACTGACAGAACTTTTTAAATAATTGTATACTAGCTGTTTCATAGGAATAATTCTTTGTGAAACTTTGGGAATCTAAATTTTAGATGATGATTTTTGCCTCTTGTTACTACTAAAGCTTTCATTGTATAAGTGGCTATTAGCCTGAAAAATAGTTTTTTTTTTTTTAAAGAATTATTTTATTTATTTGAAAGAGTTACAGAAGAGAGGTAGAGCCAGAGAGAGAGAGGTCTTCCATTCTGCTGGGTCACTCCCCAAATGACCGCAACGGCCACAGTTGAACTGATCCGAAGCCAGGAGCCAGAAGCTTCTTCCAGGTCTCTCACATGGGCTCAGGGAACCAAGCACTTGGGACATCTTTTCCCAGGCCATAACAGAGAGCTGGATCGGAAGTGGAGCAGCCGGGACTCGAACTGGCGCCCATATGGGATGCTGGTGCTGCAGGCTGGGGCCTTAACCCACTGCACCACAGTGCCTGCCTCAGTTTTTTTTTTTTTTTTTCTTTTTTTATAAAGTTTATTTGAGAGGCAAAGAAAAAGGGACAGAGAAAAAAAGAGTGTCCTTTTCTCTCTGTGTGCTGGTTCACTCCTCAGATGCCCTGAGTTGGATTGGGCTGAACACAGGAGCAGGAACTCAGTTCAGGTCTGACACGTTGGTTGCAGGAACCGGTTTGGAGCCATCATCACTGCCTCACAGATCACACATGAGCAGGACACTGGAATCAGCAACAGCCAGACCCAGGCACTCGCGTGTGCATGGATCAAACACCGGCCCAAGAAAATCTTTGTTTTTAAGAAGCAAAGGGGAGGCCAGAGATGAAAGCGTAACTAATGTAGTGCAATTATTAGCTTAATGTCTGATTTTATATATATATCACTTATTTTTGAAAGAGTGACAAAGAAAGCAAGGATAAAGGGGGAGAAAGACCTGAAGCTGAGAACTAGAAGCTCGATCTGCTTCTCCCACGTGGCTGGCTGGGGCCCAAGGATCTGGGCAGTCAACCCCACCTTAGGCCCATTAGCAAGAACCTGGGTGGGAAGCTGTGTCCCAGCTGGTGGCTTACTGTGTTGTGCCACGGTACCCACCTTAATAATGTTTTTGTTTTTTTAAAGATTTATTTTATTTATTTGAAAGAATTTCAGAGAGAGGTAGAGACAGAGAGGTCTTCCAGCCGCTGGTTCACTCCCCAGATGGCCACAACGGCCGGAGCTGCGCCGATCTGAAGCCAGGAGCCAGGAGCTTCTTCTGGGTCTCCCACGTGGGTGCAGGGGTCCAAGGACTTCTACTGCTTTCCCAGGCCTTAGCAGAGAGCTGGATCGGAAGAGGAGCACCCGGGACTAGAACCGGTGCCCATATGGGATGTTGGCGCTGCAGGCCGGGGCTTTAACCCACTGCGCCACAGTACCGGCCCCCCTAATAATGTTTTGAAGAGATGATTTGCCTGGCACATAGTAGGTGCTCAATAACTACTTGTTGATTTATTATATAAATACAGCTGCTGTTAAACATGTTTATCAAGTAGTGTTCTGGGTCTTTTATAAAAAGCAGAGTGAAATTCACTATTAAAACAAATTTTGATGATTAAGTATTCAGTTTCAGGTATTCCTGAAAGCCAAAATTTTAACTCAATAAAATTAAGAGTGAGAATAGCTGGGTCTTTCTAGTTGTTTCAAACCAGTAGTGACAGTTGGAAGATTTTATTTGATGGTAAAACTTTTAAAAAAGATGATTTCTCATTTATAATTGAGATTGGTCTCTTAGAAACGAACAGCTAGTTGGTCTTTTCCAACGTTGTGGTTAGTTTTTTATTTAAGACCCAGATTTGTTAATACATGTTCTGTTGGGGATGCAAGGTAATAAGACAGACTGTATGAATTTACTTTTTAGGCTTCCATAAAGTCAAATTTACAGTAAGTGCAAAGAAGATTGAAATCAATCATAAGTACCAAGAATCTTAATACATGATTGGAAGGATGCATATTTATTATTTTACCCTTTAGTTTTAAAATAGGTGTTAAAAGTGTTAAAAGTTTCTTAAATAATACAGAATGCATCAGTTTAATAATAGCTTTATTAGTAATTTATTTTAAAAATTAAGAATCGTTTCTTTTTCCTTGTACTCTTTCATGTTTTTTTTTTTTTATTAAAAATGACAAAGATTGTGGCCAGTGCCGTGGCTCATTAGGCTAATCCTCCGCCTGTGGCGCCAGCACCCCGAGTTCTAGTCCTGGTCGGGGCGCTGGATTCTGTCCCGGTTGCCCCTCTTCCAGGCCAGCTCTCTTCTGTGGCCCGGGGGTGCAGTGGAGGATGGCCCAAGTGCCTGGGCCCTGCAACCAAATGGGAGACCAGGAGAAGCACCTGGCTCCTGGCTTCGGATCAGCGCAGTGCGCCAGGCGCAGTGCATCGGCTGCAGCGGCCAGTGGGGTGTGAACCAATGGAAAAGGATAGACCTTTCTCTGTCTCTGACTGTCCACTCTGCCTGTCAAAAAAAAAATAAATAAATAAATAAATAGAAAAAATTAAAAAATGACAAAGATTTGCTGAGACTATAGAGGTAAGAAGGTTGTTCATTGTGGGAGAGCCCGCCTTAAACCCCGTGCTTGCATTTCAGCCAACAGCGTATTTTTATAATGGCGCAGTTTTTGGAACAAATTTACTGAAGTAGTTTAAAGACCGTCATGCTGTTTCAAGGTCTTAAACTTGTGGATGTACCAGACTTGGATTTCATGTTTTTGCAGTTACTCATTACCTGTTGGTCTTCAAAGCTTTTACTTTTGTTTGTTGGAATTATCAGAACAAGCAAATTTTCCTTAAAAAGGAGATAAAATCTACTGACTATCAGAGTGGAAAAGTTTCTCCAATCATTTATATTTTCTAATTGAAATGCACAGACGATCAAGGTCTGTCTGATGGGATTCTGGACCCTAGCCTGGTCTTCCGAGGCCTGCAGGAGTCCACATGTGACTGGAGAAGGGATTGGAGTAGGGCTTGGATGCCTCATCCCTACCCATTTCTGTTGGGGCACACTGATTTTATTTTAAAGTGAAACCAGAAGGTCTTTAAATACTTGACCCCTTGTTTCTTCAGAAGATTCCCTTATTGTACTTTTTGCTACACAAAGTAAGGTTAGTTTATAGTTAAGTACCTTGGCTGTTATGGCAGATCAGAATGGCAGTTAACATTTATTGAAGTCTTTTTCTGTGTACCAGTGATATAATTGCTAGAAATGTACAAACTCATTTTACCCTCACTACTGCCATAAGATGTAGATAGCAGAACTATTCCTGTTTTGATGTGAAGAACTGGATTTTATTATCAGGAAAATTTCCAAGCCCAAATAACTTACGCCTGATTCTGGTTTTTAAAAAAATTTAACCTAACTTTGCTTATTTGGAAATTTCATCTTTATAAGAATTTGAAATTCCATGAAAATAGATAGATTACTCCTAAATCCCTCATGGATCTTTTACCGGTTTTGATGCTTGACTGAGCCCTTGTACTTGTCAGTAAAAATTCTTTCTTGGCTTGGATTGGCTTTGCAGGAATGTGAATTGAACACCACTTGGTAGGCTTTTTAATGTCTAAGAGTTGCCTGCCTTTTTCAGTAGCATTCTTTTTGGTTTTTACCTTTTTCCCTTCATTTTCTTAAATATGACTGTGATAGTAGGACAATTTGCTACTATTTTCCTAATTGTCACATAAACCAGTGCATTTTATTTAAGATTTTGGAATGATTTTTAATATTAGGCTTTCTTTTGATATTACTGTTTTCAAATAATGGGTTTGGAAGGAAATTTTATACACTGTTATGGGAAGATTTTACTTCTTGTCCCATGACAGAAGAATATTAAGCATTGAGCTTATCATTTACTGTCACATTTCATAAATTGCACCTGTCATTATTAAAATTGAATAAAACATGAAATTAATGCATTCTTAAGTGTCATTGTTCACCATAAATAGTATTTATAACTCCAACTCCATTTAGAGCTTTACCACCCATTGTAACAATAGAGATTGAGGAGAAATTGGTTTATAATAAAAAGAGGAGGATGATGAGATTATTTTCACATCTCTTAAGAAGTTCATGTCCCGAGCCGGCGCCGCGGCTCACTAGGCTAATCCTCCGCCTTGCGGCGCCAGCACACCGGGTTCTAGTCCCGGTCGGGGCACCGGATTCTGTCCTAGTTGCTCCCCTTCCAGGCCAGCTCTCTGCTGTGGCCAGGGAGTGCAGTGGAGGATGGCCCAAGTGCTTGGGCCCTGCACCCCATGGGAGACCAGGAGAAGCACCTGGCTCCTGGCTTTGGATCAGCACGGTGCGCCGGCTGCAGCGCACCAGCCGCGGCGGCCATTGGAGGGTGAACCAACGGCAAAGGAAGACCTTTCTCTCTGTCTCTCTCTCTCACTGTCCACTCTGCCTGTCAAAAAATAAAAATTACAAAAAAAAAGTAAGTTCATGTCCCTTAATTTTAAGAAATGAACAAGGAAAATGGAAAATGGAAGGTATTTGACTAATACAGGGAATGATTTATTTACTTCTCCTTTTAAGGTGTTGGAGAAATCTGCAGAATCTATTAAGGAGAAATAGTTAGTTTTGATGTTTATTATTGATGTTCTGACACTTTTTCAATCAACACTTTTAAACAGGGATGTCTGTATCTCTTGGTTGAATAGTTTATAAAAGTATATTGTATGTAGGGGATAGTATGTGCCAATTATAGTTAGGGAGGCAAGAAGGTTAGCCTAATGAGCAAAAATACCCCAGATTTATCTTTTAGTCAGTTACTGTGTCTTAAGATATTCAGTAGGAAAGCTGTAGGATTTACAAGAGAGGACTAGAGTTTAAAACTTGTTTTGGGTCTGTTTGATATATGATGAATACATAGATCATTTACTTACTGTTAAATTATCTGGCTTTGCACTTCTCCCTTCAATTCAGATTATTTAAAGACCAGATTTTTCTGTAGGAACAGTTTGGAAATACGAGAATTTTATTTAATTGTCTGGAATTTGAAAAGTGATAGCCTTGTGGGGCAGGTGTTTGGCTCAGCACTGATGATCCTGCTTGGGTGCCCACTTTCCATATTGTAGTGCCTGGGTCTGAGTCTGCACTTCTTCCCATTTACGTTCCTGCTGTTTTGTACCCTGGGAGGCAGTAGGTAATGGCTCAAGTACTTAGGTCCCTCCCTGCCACCCACATGGGAGACCTGGATGGAGCTCCTGGCTCCTGCTTGGCCCAGCCCTTTGGCTGTTGTGGGCATTTGGGGAGTGAACCAGCAGATGGAAGATCTCTTTGTGTGTGTCACTGTTCTCTTTATGTTGCTCTGCCTTTCAAATATAAATAAAACTTTTAATGAAAAGTGGTAGCACTTTATTTCAAATATCAAGTAAGCGTGGCAGAATTTTCACATTTTGATATTTTTTTCTATTGGCTACATCTTTTTCTGCAGCCCCAGATGCATAGCTAATATGGTGCCTTCTTGTATTGGCCACTTGTATTACCTAAATAAATTAACATTTGTTGTCTTGGAAAACTATGCTGTGATCCACTGCTTTGTTTTTTTTTTTAATCCCTTAAGATTCTTTTCTATAATTAGTTTTCTTTGAAGAAGCTTGGAAAGTTTCTTGCATTGAGATTCAGAATCCACAGTGCTTCTGTAATGTAGCTTTCCAGGAATTTTGAATTTTAATTTTTGTTTTTACTTTGCATACACACAGTATAATGATGTTAAATATTAAAAAATTGGCTCTTAACTGCCACTTTTTGGTGGATACAAATGTATCTGACAGTAGAAGAACTTTGTTTCCTGTATATAGTCTTTGTTGATTCTATCTGAGGAATTGGATGTGTGTATTGCATACTACTTTGTTATAATAGAGTTTCACAGTGGAAAGCTGTTACTAAATTAAAATTGTGTATGATACGATATCTTCAAGGTGGGTGGATGTTTTCTATTTGGAGGAGTAAGATAATTGGTATTCCAACAGCATTTTTTCTTTTAATTTTTGTTTTATCAAGCACCCAGTCAGCTTGAAGAGTCAAATGGACCCTACTACTGAGAAATCAAGATGGCAACCCACTATGGGGAAGTGTGGAAATGGATTAACACAAGAATGCTATACAACCAAGACAGGGCTCTTTTAACATGGATTCCATGAAGTGAATGAAGACAATAGGTTTCTCACCCAACATAAATGGACAGTGGATTTGACTTTCTAAAGACTTTTTGTATCATTAGAAGAAGTACATTTTTGACATTTGGTGAAGAAAGATGGCACATTAACATAGGTGATAGTATCCTTGGAATTTTTTGCAATTTGATTTGTATGGAATCATGGAATGTTAACTTTAATAAAATTTCTAACACTTCAAAATTTCTCAGTTTGAGCCTTTTTTATTTGAAAGTGGAAGTTTCATTAAATGTTCATTTATTGCCTTCATAACTCTTTAACCTTTACATTTACCCAGCAGTAAAGTTTACTGAATAAAACTGAAAGTGGAAATGGCATGTTGGAAAATGGTGGATTTGATTAAGACTTATAGTGGTTTTTTCTTTTTTCTTTTTTGGCAGAGTTGTTGAAATTTATTTGTGCTTTGAGATGGTCATTTGGTTGAAATGCTAATATGTGCTTTCTTGAAACACCTGGGGCCGGGAACAATTTAGTTTATGAGTAATAACAATCTTTGATCAACGATGAGATTTTAAAGAAGTTTGTAAGGAAATGCATGTTGCCTCAAAATTGAGGATGAGTGATGTGTGTTATTTATTTCTGAATTGTTTTATGTTAATGTAAATGTTCCTTTTTACTTAGGGCTTTTAATATAATGACTTGCAGTAAGATATAAATGTGAAAAATGAAACTGATGTCTCCTATAAGCTTACCATTGGGAAAAGGTATTAGATTTATAGGGAAGTATCCTTTGAGTCAACACAAAACATTTTATTGACAATAATGTATAATGTATTTCATATACATTTGAAATAGAGTTAATATCTAGCATTTTCCTCACTCTGTACAATTGAGGATTTAGAATCAAAGCATCACACTATGCCATTTGACTTTCAGGGGCCAGATTTTATTCATTTGTTGCTATCAACTAATAGCATTTCAATAACTGATGATGAAGTGGTGGACTATTTTGGTAAATCAAATGAATCATTGCTTGTATTTTCCCATCATTCAGAGAACAAAGAATAGTTCAGGTTACTTTTTTTTTAATCATACTACTTGTAACTAATGTCAAATGTCAGTATACACGTGTGTGATCAGAACATGTGCCTTATCCCCATTGGCTGATGAAGTGGAGGGTCTTTGTATAAATTCAAAAGTGGAATTTTGGGCTTTGATTCTGGTACGGAAGTTATCTTTTTGTGTAAGGAAGTATGAATTCAAATAGATTTGCTGATGGATTTTATATTTATCTAGATTCAACTATGTTGCTTTTGTTGGGTGTGACCTAAAATTGATTTCCTCAGTGAGGATGGATAAGGTTCTGGTAGATTATCATGTTGATTAAGGAACATTGATTGGATTTGGGGAGTATGTGGATATGAGTTTACTTGTCTGCCCGAGGGGCTTGAGGATATTTAATAATTGCTTTTGGCTCAGTAATCATTTTGTTTCTGTTGATCTCATGGTTTTGATAACTTATGGGAACTTGTCCTGCGATCTTTCCTGGATAATTTGCCATCAGATTTGACTATTGTTAATAACTTGTTGAAATGGATTTAGTTGATTTGATTGAAATATGAGGGGAAGGTTTGAGTATGTTCTGTTGGTTTTGGAGGTGGAGTTTCTTGGGTTTTTGATGTAAAGGTGACCATGGTTGGTTCATGCTATTGAGTTTGAAGAACGTTGTTTTGCTTGAATTAGTGTGGGAAATAAATATATTGTGGTTATGAGCATTTTTTGGGGGGTGACACAGGAGTTAAGGGGGGTTGAAGAATTTTTGTGAAAGTACAAAGAAATATATTGAGATTCTTGAATAAAAGCTAGTTGTGTTAACTTTTGCTGTAACGCAACTGAACACTAGGGAGGCGCTCTTGAGTTCTAAAAAATTACCCCTTCCAGTTGGGATGGGAAATTCCCCCTTAAATTTTGTCTTCAGATGATTTTTAGGCATCATAAAGAAGACAAAACTTCAATTTAATTTATGAAATAAAGGTTTTGCTTTTATTTGGAAACCATTTTACCCTTGGGGGGGTTAATCTTTCAAAAGATTAGTACTTAATATGGGCTTTAGATTCTCAAAGAATTATCCCTTTTTCAAAATGGCTTGATAAAACACCACTTCCTGTCCAGGGAGGAAGTTATTTTAGCTCAAGGACTGAAATATTTAGCAGATCTTTAGACAAAAGGAACAAATTACATTTCTCTCTGGCTTAAAAAGGGTGCTTGAGCTAGAGGGGGTTAAGAAGCCCTCCCCCACCCCTGATGGGGTGGTCTGGAGGGACTGGGAGGTGTGGAGGTGGGGGTCCTCAGGCTCCCTGGGATGGTGGATTTTTTTTTTTTTTTTTTTTGGTGGAGATGAAGGGGTGGGTCTATGGTACATCACCTGAGTTGTGGGGTAAATGTAGAGAGTGTCAATCAAAGGCAGAGCTCTCAGAGCTGGGAAGGAGGCTCTAGATGGCGGCTGTGCCTTAGAGAGAGCGCGCTCTGCTCCCTGCCTTCGCCTCACTTTACGCAACTTTCCCTAACTTTCGGGCAGCCTCAGGGGGCCCCCGCAGCCCCCTACCTCTCCTAGTGACTTACTAGGGTCGATTCGGACCTTTTTTAGGGAGAAAAGCAGCTTTTAGGAGCTTTCTTTTCGTGCCTTGTTGGGAAGAAGCAGCCGTACTGAGAGCCAGGTCGTTGTTTTTTCCAGCTTAGAAGCCATGGCGCACCTCCATTTTTGTGCGCTCGCCTAATGAGGTTTTTTTCCTTCCGTACTCGTTTTGGTATTAATTATTGCTTTATTTTTTTGGCCAGTTAACATATTTGAAGATTATTTTATTTATTTTTCGTTTTTTAACGGAGAATTTCACCTTTATTTTTAATTATTTGGGATCTGTATTTTTCTACTACTAGATAGGACTCTTGCTTTGGACATACTACATGGATCAGGTAAGTTCACGATCATTAATGATAATTTCAAAGATTTGTATGCTAAACTTTGCTTTATTTTTTGTAAATATGAGAAATTCCTGGATGACGCAATAAGATACAGAGATTGTTAATTTGTATCCAGTGTGTTACTTTGAGAAACTTTCTTTATTGATAGTGATGCTTCCACTGTTCGGTTTCTCTTTTTTTTTTTTTAAGGAAAAAATAGAACTATTTTGGTTTTTCTGGTTGCTTACCGCTGTTGTGTTGTATCAGTATCGTTCACATCGTCAGGACTTTGTTCCTGATGATAAAAAACCGTCCACAGAAGCTGGAGCTTACCTTTCTTTCAACTTTTGACAGTAAATACCTGGGCACAGGACTTCAAAGCAAACAGATTCCCCCTCCCCCTTACTATTTAAGAATTAAAAGATGATGAGAAGTAAGGACAAAAGCCAAGAGGAGGACAGTTCGCTACACAGCAATGCATCGAGGTATGAGCTATCAACTTTCTTCCTTTTTGTCGTTTTTTTTGGGGAAACCTCAGCTTACAGTTGTTTACCTTGACAGACATGGATTGTTGTCTGTGCTATTGAAAGTATTTTTCTAATTTGGATTCGTTTTTTAAAGCATGACCTTGAGATTGCTAATATGCCACACCCTAATTTTTTGGTAGCAATTTATGAAAGTTGAGTTGTGACTTAAGGCCTCTTACAGCAGTCAAAAGGTAAGGTACCTTTATTCCAAGGGGCCTTTCCCGTAAACTACAGTTTTTCTGTCAGTAAATTTCAGTTTTTAGGTTTTTGTGTTGCAGAAGAATGACCTTGTCGGTTTAGCCATTGCTGCATTGCACCATTTTACATACAAGGCAGATTTTTTCTTTGAAGAATCTAGGATATCCAAACTTGTAACTGGGGCCATACAGGAGCCTAGCAGTAGTAAATTATAGTAAATAGACGTTTGGGAAAGTTATATGAATGAAAAAATGCACATTTAAAAGTGAAATTGCAAAAAAGACCCTTTGACTGATGCCTCTCAGTTTGTATTTTGATTTGACTATTTCTTTTGATACACTTGGCATTTTAGAAAATTTTGATGATTTATCAAAACATTAACTTGATGGTTATAGTTTTTGCATTTATGAAATCAAACTTATAACCACAGAAATCCTGGAACACTGCTCAGATACTTTTCTGTTTGTTACTGTGATTATAATTGTATATATTATTTTAAAATATTTTAGGGTTTGTAATTGTACCCATTATGTGAAGTACTTTCTGGTTGGGAAATGTAGTATATTAGTGCATTTTAGTTTTAGCTGCTGTAAATTTACTGATTTATTTCAACAGAGTCATCTGGAATGCTTTATCTTCTGAAGCTTACAGATAATACTGTTTGTTCAAATCATGATTTCTTTCACATTCCTGGGAGTACATTCTTAGTGACTAAGGAATAAAGCCTCTTAAGATATTTTTGCATCATCTGTGTATATTAATTTTTAGTGAATGACTGCCCTTGATGTTTTTTCTTACGAATTGCCATATTACAAATTTTAAATCCTAGCTAATGTGATTGACTATTTTCCCCCAATTTTTAACTTTTATACTTTTCTATAAATACATTTTTGTTAGGCTAGTAAATGTTCAAGTTGTGGGCACAGTTTATTACAAATGTTGGATTTTGCCTTATTAGACCAAAAATGTTTAAGCTTTGCTTCGAAAAGTACATTTCCAAATTCTTCGCCACTGAAGTCGCCCCAGTTGGGACTGCGCCCTGTCTGCTGGACCGACCTGCCCGAGCGGCCGCCGGCTGTTGTCCCCGGGCAGGAACCTCCTGGTCCTGCGGCGGGTTCTGGACGGCCCAGTAGCGAGGGGCCGGGAACCGGGCTGCTCCCCGGAGTGTGACCGCCGGCCGGCCGCGCCTGGGCCGCCCCCGCGTGGGGCTGTGCGCCGTGCGGGGCCGCCCCGGGCCCACGGGCCCGCCGCTCCCGGTCCCCGGCCTCCCCGGGGCTCGGGCTCGGGTGGCAGCCATTTTATGGCGCCGAGAAGGCCTTCCAGGCGGCGTTTTGAGGCGGCCGCAGCGGGGTCCGGAGCCCCGCAACGCCCAGACATCCCTCCCCGCTGCCCCTGCTCGGCGCCCTGGGGCCGGCAGGAGCGCGCAGCGCGACGGCGGGCGCCGGCCGCAGCGCCCGAGCCCATGGCTCTTGGTGCGGGGCCAGCGCAGTCACAAAATGGCTGTTCCTTTGTGCCGCAGCGCCGACAGACATACTGCATCGCACCGTGCGCTCGCCCGGCAGCAGGAAGTTGCCGTCCGGGTTCAAAGGGCGGCCGGCGCCGGCGCAGGCCGCTGATTGGCTGCGCGCGCGCCTGGCAACAGCGAGGTCGCCGGCGGTGCCTGCGGGCGGCCCCGCCCCGTGACGTCGGCGCCGGCCGCGGGAGGGGCGCGGTGACGTCGCCGCGGGCGCGCCGGGCGCTTCCTCCTGGGCCGGCGCGTCGTCCGCGGGCGGGGCTCGGCCGCGCTTCCGGTGGCCGGGCCGGGACCGTGGGCCGGCGCGCTGGGCCTCGCCCGCGGCGCGTGTCCCCGAAACGGCTTCGGCTCCTGGGGGAGGTGCAGGGCGCGGGCCGGACAGCTCCCAGGGGAGGAGGCTCGCGGCCTCTCCTCGCCCCCGTCCGTGTTAGTCGGCCCCGGCCGGAGTGCCCGCGGCCGGCCATGGCCCGCAGGCGGAGGGACGGGCCCCTGAGCTTGCCCCCGTGCCTTGTCACGTGGTACCGCACGTTCTCTCAGTTGGCCTTTGACGGAGACAAACTCAGGTCAGTACGTGCCGCTTGGTTTGTCTCAGGGTGTCGACGGGGCGGTGAGCGGAGAGGCCGCCCGCCCGGCCCCGGCCCCGGCCCAGCCCCGGCCCAGCCCCGGCACAGCCCCCGGCCCCGGCCCGGCCCCGCTCGTCCTCCGCCCCCTGCCGCCCCGCCCCCGCTCGCAGGTGCTAGGGGGCGTGTGCCGTGGGAGCCGGCCGCGCGGTGTCGTCAGCGGCGTGACGTCACGCGGCTCGCTCGCCGGTCCCCCGCCCGTGCCCGTGCTCCGGTTGGAACCTGCGGTCCCGCCGGGGTCGGCGCCCGTGCGGGTCAGGTTGTGGGCGCTGCCCCCGCCGCACCTGCCCTGCAGAAGGCCGGCGGCCCACGGCCGGGAAGCCCGCGCCTGCTGGAGCCCCAGCGACTTCACGTGGCGCCCGCGACGTCTGTCTGCTCTCTGGCTCTCAGCCGCCCTTACCGGGATAATTTTCCAATAGCTTTTAGCTGTTTGCTGAGAATTTTACTTGCCGGTTGGCTTCTAGCGGAGCAACGTAAACCCCTGAGTGATGTGAATGCAGCGAGGCTGCTCTGCGGGTTTGCCCTTGCGGGGGCTCGTGTAGCGCCCGCGCCGCCAGGGCTGCAGAGCCCCCAGCCCTGGGTTTGCTAAGGAGTCGGCCCGCCCCTGCCGCCGATGGGGCTCAGCTTCGGTGCAGGCGCGTCTTGGATGCAGAGCTGCCCCACCAATCTAAGCCGGAACATTCGAGCCCGGATTATGGAGAGCGCGGTGTGCAGCTCTGCTTCCTTCCCACGTAGTGCGTTCTTAATGTGGGGAACGGGCCCCCCAGCTCAGCCCCTTTCTGTGGGATTGTGGGCCCCCCAGCTCAGCCCCTTCTCTGGGATTATGGGCCCCCCAGCTCAGCCCCTTCTCTGGGATTATGGGCCCCCCAGCTCAGCCCCTTCTCGGGGATTATGGGCCCCCCAGCTCAGCCCCTTCTCTGCGGGACTATGGGCCCCCCAGCTCAGCCCCTTCTCTGGGATTATGGGCCCCCCAGCTCACCCCCTTCTCTGCGGGACTATGGGCCCCCCAGCTCAGCCCCTTCTCTGCGGGACTATGGGCCCCCCAGCTCAGCCCCTTCTCTGGGATTATGGGTCCCCCAGCTCAGCCCCTTCTCTGCGGGACTATGGGCCCCCCAGCTCAGCCCCTTTGCTGCGGGATTATGGGTCCCCCAGCTCACCCCCTTCTCTGTGGGATTATGGGTCCCCCAGCTCAGCCCCTTCTCTGGGATTATGGGTCCCCCAGCTCACCCCCTTCTCTGTGGGATTATGGGTCCCCCAGCTCAGCCCCTTTTCAACGTCTTCAGTGCAGTTCACCCTGAAAGCATTTCCTTGCCTTTGCTGGAGCCCCTGCTGTTGGGGGGAAGTAAGGCCCCGGTCTCCTGGGAGTCCCAGGCGTGCTGGCTGCCCAGCGTTCTCCGCACAGCCCTGGGTTTGTGCCTTGGATCCGACGCCCAGGCCGCTCCCGTGGCCGTTGGAGGACTTATTTGAGCCTTGCTAGTCCCTCAGGGTCTGAGGAGCGTCTCACCGGGCTGAGGCGGCCACCGAGAGCGCCTCCCCCTCGGCCGCCGCTGTGGGTCTCGGCCTTCCCTGTACCCCCGTGTCTGCCCAGATGCTCTGCGCCCTGGCGAAGCTGTGGGCTCAGGGTTTGTGTGGGTTTTAGGCTCCTCTGCCTCCTCCGTTTCTTGTCCTTTCGGATTGTGGTTTAGCTGAGTTTTGTTTTCGCACTTCAGACCGCAGAGGGCCGCTAGGAATACCAGCGTCCAGCCTTACCCTCAGAGTGGGAGTGTGGGACGCTCTCCGTGTGTTTCAGATCCGCGGGTCTCCACGTGTTGGCAGTGTCTCCTTGGTCTCCAGTCTTACCGCGGCAACTTTCTACCTGATTTCTGAGATGTCTGGGTCTTCCCGCCGCCTGCCCTGTTTTCCTTACTCCGCTCCGGCCAGTTCCACTGCTGGCTTGAGTTAGAAGTTTTGTGAGGAGGCTGGTGTGGGGTGAGGGGGGCTCCAGGCTGTGCGAGGTGGCCTGAGAGCCTGCCTGGAGGTCCCCGCGGAGCACGGGTGCTGATCCAGGCTGTGCGAGGTGGCCTGAGAGCCGGCCTGGAGGTCCCTGCAGAGCACGGGTGCTGATGCGCCAGCGGTGGCTCTTGCCCGGCGTGCTCCCTGCTCACACCCTTCATGCCCCCCGAGCTTGGATGCCAGGAGTATTTACTTTGGATGCAGTTACATTCCATTGTGAGCTTTAACTTAAAGGTAACCTTGCCCCAAAGCAGGGCTGCAGCCCTGAACCTGGGTTCTGCTGGTGAACTGGGAATTGTTAAGTAGCATTAAAAACACAAAACCCCATCGTAGGATATGGGGATAAAACGCAGGCTGCCTCATTTGTACGAGATATTTCCAAATCAGGCAACCCTGGTAGCGGGTAATCTTCCATCTTGGATTTTACCGTGAAAGAAAATTGTATGCTACGAGTGCCCTGCAGTAAGCACCGGAGTCGATCTAGTTTGAGGGTGCTTTCTCTTTCGTGGGTGTGTGCGGTGTGTGTCCGTCCGTGCAGCAAAGGCGTCGCTGACCTGCTTCAGCCAGCGGACTCCTGACCACAGCTGCCTGCTATTGTAGCCCCTGGGAGGCAGCAGGTACCTGCGCCCCTGGTGGGGTTTCTGCCACCCAAGGGGGAGACCTAAGTTCCCTGCTCCTGGCCCTGGCCCAGCCCAGGTTACTGAAGATATGTGGGGGAGTGAACCAGTAGAAAGGGAGCTTTCCCTTTCTGTTTGGCTTGCTCCTGCCCTCTCTGCCTGTCAAATAAATAAATTCTTTTTTAAAAAAAGAATTTATTTATTTATTTGAAAGAGTTACACAGAGAGAGAGGGAGAGAGAGAGGGAGAGGTCTTCCATTCGCTGGTTCACTCCCCAATTGGCCGCAACGGCCGGAGCTGCGCTGATCCGAAGCCAGGAGCCTCTTCCAGGTCTCCCACACAGGTGCAGGGGCCCAAGGACTTGGACCATCTTCTACTGCTTTCCTAGGCCATAGCAGAAAGCTGGATCACAAGAGGAGCAGCCTGGACTAGAACCAGTGCCCATATGGCATGCCGGCGCTTCAGGCCAGGGCGTTAACCCGCTGCGCCACAGCACCGGCCCCCAAATAAATAAAATCTTAAAACAGAAGTAAAGTGATTGCCACGGAGGGGCTGACGGTGGGTGGCTGTGCGATCTTGGCGACCACAGGGAAGCTTGCCGTTGCGCCGCTGGATTCGCAGTGCCACACACACACTCGGGATTTGGCCACAGCCTACGGAGATTTGTGCTCCTCCTCCTCCTCCTTTCTTTTTTCTTTTCTTTTTTTTTTTATGTTGTTGGTGCTCGTAAGTTTATTTCCCTAATAGAGTTTGCTTGCAAATCACGTGGAGTGTTTGAAAACACAGGCCCACACCCAGTTGGATTTCCAGGGTTGTGCAGTGTGTCAGGTTGAGAATTCCCTCTGCGTTTCGGGTTCTGTGTACACAGGTGTGTATACGCAGTTCAGTCCTCAACCGCACTTGCCAAGAATCACCTGGGTGCCGCTTAATCCTGTCGACAGCCTCTTTCCTGGAGGCGACTCCCCCTCTGCCTGTGCTGAGCACCACCACCCAGGAAGGCTGGCCAGTAAGGGCTGGAGAGTGGGCACGGTTTGTTTGGGTCTTTGTTTTGCTTCTTTTTAGCATTCGGATCTTAGGAGCCTCTGAGACTGTTTACCTTTTAAAGTAAGATGAAGAATGAGATTAGTAAGTGTTCCTTCCTCAGAGGTTAAGAATGTCTCCAAGGCAGTGGTTTGGGACTGGTGCAGTTTTACAAGCCTTTCCGGGTTGTTTTTTTTTATTTATTTTTTTATTTTTTTAAATTTTATTTGAAAGTCAGAGTTAACACAGAGAGAGGAGAGGCAGAGAGAAAGAGGGAGGGAGGGAGAGAGAGAGAGGTCCTCTATCCGCTGGGTTCACTCCCCAATTGGCAGCAATGGCCGGAGCTGCGCCAATCCAAAGCCAGGAGCCATCTTTCACTGCTTTCCCAGGCCACAGCAGAGAGCTGGATAGGAAGTGGAGCAGCTGGGACTTGAACCGGTGCCACATGGGATGCCGGCACTGCAGGTGGTGACCTTACCCACTATGCCACAGCGCCGGCCCCAAGCCTTTCTGTTTTTGCAGTGCCTGGAGACAAGTTGGTAGTGAACATTTGGGGTTGAGGGTGCTGTGAGGCCGGAAATGCTGCCACACGTTTGCAGCAACACCGGGAATCATCCGGTCCAAGACCTCAATAGCGCCATGATTGAGAAGATGCCGGGAACAACCTAGCAGAGTGCTTGCCGCGGTGAACGTTGGTGGCTCTTAAAGCTGAGGCCCCTCACCTTACCATTTATCTGCCCTGATCCAGGAGCTCGTCTGACTTCCTGTGACTCTGTGGGCATAAGTTTTGCATTGACTTCAGGGGTCGCTGTCACACTGTGTACCTTACAGCGCCTCAGGACAAAGTTAGCCAGGCAGGAGCTGTGAGACTCCTGGGCCCCATAGGACCCTCCCTGTCAGGACAGCGCAGCTGAACACTGAATGGGTAGAGACGAGGTGTGGAGTTGGCTAGTTAGACCCGTGTTGGTGAGTTGAAGTCTAAGGAAAACCTGTGCCCTCAGAGTTGTTTCTCGCCATGGGGCTGTTCAGTCTGTTTTTGCCACGGTGGGAAGTTGGGTCCTGACTAGGTACGTGTTTCCAAAGTGATCACTCTGGCTTATGCCTTATCCATGCGCCTTGCCATAATGGCTCATGATGAGAATGCCTTTTTTTTTTTTTTAAGATTTATTTATTTGAAAGGCAGAGTTGGAAAGAGAGAGGTTGGTCTTCCATTCGTTGGTTCACTCCCCAGATGGCCGAAATGGCCGGAGATGTGCTGATCAGAAGCCAGGAGCCTCTTCCAGGTCTTCCACATGGGTGCAGGGGCCCAAGGACTTGGGCCATCTTCTACTGCTTTCCCAGGCCATAGTAGAGAGCTGGATCGGAAGTGGAGCAGCCGGGACTCGAACCAGAGCGCACATGGGATGCCGGCACTGCAGGCGGCAGCTTTACCTGCTGTGCCACTGCACCGGCCCCTATGCCTGGTTTTTGATTGCCATTTGGTTGGTGCTTCATAAACTATTTAGGATGACTCAGATGTTCATTGTTCATTGTTTATTGGGGAGCAGAGTAGCGTGGTAAAGCCAAGCTGACTTCTGCCTGATTCCAGTGGAGAGTTTTACAAACATGTTTCTTAAAGGTAATTTGATTGTTTTCCTTTTTACTACTGCTTTTTTCTTTTAACATTTATTTATTTATTTTAAAGGCAGAATTCAAAGGAGAGACAGATATCTTCCATCCAGTGGTTCACTCCCCAAATGGCTGCAGTCACCAGGTGTGGGCCAGACCTAAGCCAGGAACCCCAAACTTCTGGGTCTGCCACGTGGGTGCAGGGACCCAAGAACGTGGGTCATCGTCTGCTGCTTTCCCAGGTGCATTAGCAGGGAGCTGGATTGGAAGTAGAGCAGCGGGAATTGAACCTGTGCTCATAGGGGATGTTGGTATCGCAGGCAGCAGCTTAACCCACTCTGCCAGAATGGCAGCCCCACTCCTGTTTTTATCTCTCTTTTAATGATTTAATTTTTATTTGCAAGGCAGAGTTAAAGAATCTTTCATCCACGGTTCACTCCCCCAGGAGCTGTTTCCTGGTCTCCCACGTGGGTGCAGGGGCCCAAGGACTGGAGCTGTCTTCACTGCTTTCCCAAGTGCATTAACAAATGTCTGGACTGGAAGTGAGCAGCCAGGTGTGGGACCATTGTGCCCTCTAGGCCACAACACAGGTCCCCTTACAGTATTTCCTACTCTGGGAGGTAATGATAGCAGTCAGCCATTTTACTTCCTGAAACCGTTAAGCTGTATGTGTGCAGTTTTTGTTACTTGAGGTTACTGTAAAAAGTTTGTGGAAAATGGGATTAAAAGATCATTTTAGCTAAAGATATTTTTAGAGATCCATGCACATGAGAAGTCTTCAAGAAGTTTTTGGGGTGGGCACGTGGCCTGACAGTTCTAACGCCTGCAGTTCGAGTCAGGGTGCCCGGATCTGCGTCCTGGCTCTGCTCCAAACTCCAGCTTCCTGCCGGTGTGCACCTTGGGAGGCAGCAGGTGATGGCCCAGGTGCTTGGCTCCCTGCCACCCCTGTGGGACACGGACTGAGTTCCCGGCTCTGGCTTTGGCTGGGCTGCTGCAGGCATTGGGGAGTGGACTAGTGAGTGGAAGTTCTGTCTCGCCCTGTTTTCTTTTATCTCAAGTAAATTCTTTTTAAATTTATGGAAATGCATATTGTGTGTGGATTCCAGCATTTTTTGTACCAGAATTAATTTACTTTTCAATTACATTTTCCATGAACTTATTTATTTGAAAGAGTTGACAGGAAGGGGGGAGGGAGAGACAGAGAGAGTGCACGCTTCCATATGCTAGTCCACCCTCCGAATGGCTGCAAAGGCCAGTGCTGGGCTAGTTCAAAGCCGGGAGCCTGGAGTTGCATCCGAGTTTCCCATGTGGGCGATAGGGCCACCATCACCTGCTTTCACAGGGAGCTGGATTGGAAGTGGAGCAGCTGTCTCTGCTGGTGCACTGACTCGGAATGCTGGCTTGCATTGCACACAGTGGCCCTACCTGCTGCGCCCCAGCGCCGGCCCCTGCCATGAACTGTTGTAAATGGGCCTTTTTCAACAAGTGGAGTTCAAGGATCTGATTGGATTTTGTTAGCAATTCATGGATTGATCAGCACCCTACCTTGAAGGACATGGGGAGCAGTCTGTGTAAGTAGTTTGACCAGGAATACGGAACCAGCATAGTGGAAAACAAGCCGCTTGGTGAACGTGAGGTGACTCCTCGTGAGGTTCAAGCGAGGACACGTCCTTATCCTCTCTAGGACTGGCCTGTGGGGGTTGGGCTGTCGTCTGTCCTGCAGGTGAGACACTTCAGAAGGCTAGCACGAGTGACTCGGTTTTGGTGTGGTTATTGCGGCCTCCTGCTGGAATGATTGTCTCCTGTGAGGCCGTGCAGCTCTGGGCAGACGTTCCAGGAATCCTAGGTAGAGCCCTGCTCCTGAAACCAGGCGATCCTGTTGCTCGGAGACTGTGTGAGGGATTTAGAAAAGGTCCCAGGAGACAAAGTGGAAGGTTAGACGTAACCAGAACGCCTGGTCACCCCTCTTGGCAGTCTCAGTTCGTGAAGTTGGCATTTAAAAAATGTGCGTGGTTCATGATGTATTTCATAAGTTTAATTGTTTTGAAATGGTCATTTAATCTAACTCAGTCCTAATTTAACTGCTCTATTCAGCTACGTATTATGAGTGATACACATTTTACTTTTGCATTTTTATACATGAATATGTAGAGTATGTTTTGAGCAGAAGGCCAAACATTTGTTTTTTTGAAAATGAATGGGTAATACCTTTATTGCATCATCTGGTTTTTGCTTGGAAACAGCTACTTTGAAATCCCAGTACTGCCTGAGCCCCGCTCGGTGTCCGAGTCTCACTGGCAGCCCACCACAGGTACTTGCTGCTGCTGGGAGCAGTGTGGGCACAGCTGACGCCCTGATTGCTCAGTGAAGCCGGCCTCCCGCGTCTGACCTGGACTGCGCTGTGGCACGTGCGCCTCTGTCTCGCGTGTACGCGATCCCTTGCTCCATCGCGTTGCCGTCCGCTCCTCAGACTGAGGCGTCAGGCGTCTCCCGCAGACGTTAGGCTCTGCTCCAAGTGTTATTTATAAAAGAATGATTTATTTTTATTTGAAAGGCAGAGTGATAGAGGGAGAGACAGAAGCCGTCCATCCACTAGTTCATTCCCTAAATGCCTGCAACAGCTAGGGCTGGGCTAGGTGGAAGCCAAGAGCCAGGAACCCCATCCAAGTCTCCCTGGTGGATTGCAGGAACCCAGATTCTTGGGTCATCATCTGCTGCCTCCCACGGCCATTTAGCCAGAAGCTGACTTGAAAGCAGATAACTGGGACTCCAGCCTGCACACTCTGTTATGGGATACAGGTATCCCAAATGGTGACTTAACCTTACTGTGCCATACAATGCCTGCTCCTCTGTTGGATTATTTTTAAATTAATTTATTTATTTGAAAGGCAGAGTTAGAGGAGAGACAGAGAGAGAAATCGTCCATCCACTGGTTCACTCCCCAAGTGGTCACAAAGACCAGGGCTGAGCCAGGCAGAAGCTAGGAGCGTCTTTTGGGTCTTCCACGTGGTTGCAGGGGCCCAGGTATTTGGGCCGTTTGCTGCTGCTTTCCCAGGTGCGTCAGCAGGGAGCCGGATTGGAAGGAGAGCAGCTGGGACTCAATGACACCCGTTTGGGATGCTGGCGCTGCAGGCTGTGGTTTAACCCACTGTGCCACTGTGCTGGCCCCTGGATTTTTAAACAAATTATGTATTTGGAAGACAAAGTGATGGGGGTTGAGAGGAGACAGATGCAGGTATACACACACAGGAGGTCTCTTTCCTTTGCTGGGTCACTCCCCAATGGCTGCAACAGCTAGGGCTGGCCAGGCTGAAGCCAGTAGCCAAGAATTCTATCCTGGTCTCCCACATGGGTGGCAGTGGCCCAAGTACTTGGGCCATCTTCTGATTCCTTCCCAGGCTCATTAACAGGGAGCTGAAGTGGAAGTGGAACTGCCAGTACTTGGTGCTCTGGTATGGAATGCTGGCATTGCAAGTGGGGGCCTAACCTTAGCACCACAATGCCGGCCCCTCTATTGAAATTAAAGAAATTTTAAGATTTATTTATTTATTTGAAAAGCAGAGTTACTGAGAAGCAGAAAGAGAGAGAGAAGTCTTCCATCTGCTGGTTCACTCCCCAGATGGCTGCAAGGGCTGGAGCTGTGCAGAATGGAGCCAGGAGCCTGGAGCTTCTTCCGGGTCTCCCACGTGGTGCAGGGGCCCATAGGCTTGGGCCATCTTCTGCTTTCGCAGGCCACAGCACAGAGCTGGATGGGAAGTCGGGACTCGAAATGGCACCCATTTGGGATGGCGCTGCAGGTGGTGGTTTTACCCGCTACGCCACAGCAACCCCCCCCCCCCCGCCACTTTTAAAAAAGATTGATTTTTACCATTTATTTGAAAGGCAGAGTGATAAGAGATCTTCCATTTGCTGGTTCACTCCTCAAATGGCTACAATAGTCAGGACTGGGCCAGGCCGAAGCCCCGAGGCTGGAACCACATCCAGATCTTCCACGTGGGAGGCAGGACCACAAGTGCTTGGGTCATCTGCTGATTCCTGGTGCGTATCCAGGGAGCCGGATTGGAAGTGGAACAGCCACTGACACTCCTGATATGGGGGGGTGGTGACGCAGGCAGCAGCTTAATTGCCGTGCCACAGCACCAGGGTCACTGGAGTTTTGATATGTAATTCTTCACATGTTTTATATATATGTATAACACCAACAAGCTTTGTTCTTGAGAATCATAGTACATGGGGTCCGGTGCTGTGGCGCACTAGGTTAATCCTCCACCTGTGGTGCCGGCACCCCATATGGGCGCTGGTTCTTGTCTTGGCTGCTCCTCTTCCAATCCTGCGCTCTGCTGCGTCCTGGGAAAGCAGTTGAGGTGGCCCAAGTGCTTGGGCCCCTGCACCCGTGTGGGAGACCGGGGGGAAGTTCCTGGCTCCTGGCTTCGGATCTGCTCAGCTCAGCTGCAGCTCTTGCGGCCCTTTGGGGAGTGAACCAACAGATGGAAGACCTCTCTCTGTGTCTCTGCCTGTCACTAACTCTACCTGTCAAATAGATAAATAAAATCTTTTAAAAAAATCATAGTACTTGAATTCGAGGCGGAGATGGCCTTGTAGATGCACGTCCCTGAGGAGCTACTGCATCCAATATTCTTTATTGATAACAAATCTGTGCCTTTCCTTCTTAAGACACACAGAATTGAGAGAGAAAGGACAGTTGTGTATCAGTGTTGGTGGGTTTGATAACCTGTTCAGCCTCAGAGTGTGTGTGAGGAGGCAGCAGTGGCGCTCGGCTGGTGCTGTGGGGTGAGGTCTCCTACACTGGCTTAGGCTTCGTCTCACCTGCTCACTGAGGCGGGGTTTCTGCAGATGGCTCAGGCCCAGCTCGGAGTGTTGCTGTCCCATCACTGATCCGCGAGTCGTCTTATGTAGTTCCAGTGTAGGTGACTTTGTGTTTTTGCCAGATTTTGCTTTCACCCACCACAGAAATACCACGCTCTGCCAAGCAGTTCAGCCATTTTGTGAATTGTTAGAGGAATAAGCCTTAGGAGAATGGTGAAATGGCCGCTCTTGGCAGAGAACCGGCGCGGGCTTGCTCTTTAAATGGAATGTTGCTGTGCTGCCCCCTTGTGGCTGGTTGGGAAATTGGTGGTGTAACAACCTGGCTTGCTTTCAAAGTCCCGTTTTAAGAATTACTTAATCACTCCGTTTTTACCTGCTTCAGAAAGCATTCTGAAGTGTACCAGATCCTTTTTATCCACAAGCTAAAGGAAACATTAGACTTTCTTCTTCTTCTTCTTCTTTTTTTTTTTTTTTTTTGACAGGCAGAGTGGACAGTGAGAGAGAGACAGAGAGAAAGGTCTTCCTTTTTGCCGTTGGTTCACCCTCCAATGGCCGCTGCGGCCGGTTCATCGCGCTGATCCGATGGCAGGAGCCAGGTGCTTCCTCCTGGTCTCCCATGTGGGTGCAGGGCCTAAGGACTTGGGCCATCCTCCACTGCACTCCCAGGCCATAGCAGAGAGCTGGCCTGGAAGAGGAGCAACCGGGACAGAATCTGGCGCCCCAACCGGGACTAGAACCCGGTGTGCCGGCGCCGCAAGGCAGAGGATTAGCCTGTTAAGCCACGGCACAGGCCATAGACTTTCTTCTTACAAGCATTTTTTTCTGTCGGAACCTGAAATTCTAGTTTTGATTTCTTGTTTTCCTTTGTTTTTGTATTTCCCTTGTAGTTATTTGTTCAGTCAAAATTTATTTTTATTTTTATTTTTAAAAAATTTATTTGACAGGTAGAATTATAGACAGTGAGAGACAGAGAGACAGAAAGAAAGGTCTTCCTTCCATTGGTTCACTCCCCAAAAGGCCGATACGGCTGGTGCTGGCTGCGCTGATAAGAAGCCAGGAGCCAGATGCTCCCTCCTGGTCTCCCATGCAGACGCAGGGGCCCAATCACTTGGGCCATCCTCCACTGCCCTCCCGGGCAGAGAGCTGGACTGGAAGAGCAGCAGCTGGGACTAGAACCCGGCGCCCATATGGGATGCCAGCGCCACAGGCAGAGGATTAACCAAGTGAGCCACAGCGCTGCCCCTCAATCAAAATTTATAAAGCTTGTTTGCAACTTAGGTTTTATTATTTAAAAGAGATGTATTTTATTTACTTGAAATTTACTTGAAAGACAGTATAAGGAGAGAGAGAGGAAGAGGAAGACATCAACATTTATCTCCCATCCATTGGTTCACTCCCCAGACGGCCTCAGTGGCCAGGGGCAGGCCAGACTGAAGCCAGGAACCATGAGCTTTCCCAGGTCCCCCACCTGGGTGCAGGAGCCTCAGCAGCTGGGCCGCCTTCCACTGCTCTCCCAGGTGCATTAGCAGGGAGCTGGGTTGGAAGTGGAGCAGCCGGGAGTAGAACCTGTGCCCATAGGGGATGCCTGTGCTGCAGATGACGACTCTTCCCACTGTGCCACAGCACCAGCCCTGCACTTAAGTTTTGAGTAACTTTCAGATAAGTATTTTTTTGGTGAGGATTCTGTGTGATTTTTTTTTTTTGCACCAAAATAAACATGCCTTTTAATCCATTTCCATGAACTTTTAAAAAAAAGATTTATTTATTCGAGAAGTAGAGTTACAAGGAGAGACAGAGAGAAAGGTCTTCCATCTGTTGGTTCATTCCCCAAATGGCCCGAATGGTCAGAGCTGGGCCCATCTGAAGCCGGGTGCAGGAGGCTCTTCCAGGTTTCCCATGCAGGTGCAGGGGCCCAAGCCCTTAGGCTTCCTCTGCTGCTTTCCCAGGCCACAGCAGAGAGCTGCATCCGAGGAGCAGCTGGGACAGGAACAGGTGCACACATGGGGTGCCAGCACTGCAAACAGAGGCTTACCCTATGCCACAGCGCCGTCCCCTCCGTGAATTGTTTAAAATAAATTTTATTTATTCATATCATTGAAGAGATCTACGCCATCTGTGGCTTCGTTTCCAAATACCTGGAGCTGAATCTCAGCCTGGGTCTCCTGTGCGTCTAGAGCCCCAGCTGCTGAGCCAGCACAGGCTGCCTCCTAGGACGCGAATGGCCAGGAGGCCGGGATGGGGGGTGGAGCCTGGTGGTGCTCTGGTCTGGGACTTGGTAGCCCAGGAGGCATCTCCCGCACGCCAAATACTGCCCCCTCGGACTTGCTGTAGTGCTGTGTGTGGTGAGTCGTCGTTCCCCCAAATCCTGTTTTAGTTTCCTTACAGACAATAGGCCACTGGAAATCAGGCAGTTTTATTACTTTATTAGGTATTACCCACTAATGCAGTTTAATATTTTTATTTACTATGTTGTAGGCTCTTTTTACCTCTTCTCCTCTAAATCAGCTTGAAAACCACAATTTAGTACTCACAGTGTTTAATATTATAATTAAGGGTTAA